>NC_091246.1:245079523-245390833 GCF_042477335.2 Ovis canadensis
TATGCAGATTTTGTGAATTCAGTTTCTGCCACCGGTTAGGTAGAGTAAAGAACTACTAGAATATTACTACCTTGAATAAAAGATTCAGCTTTTCTCAGAAAAGCTGTTTTAATACTTAGAGAATAACCAGCATTGGTTTTATAGAGAACTTGCCAGGACTTGTCAGGATTCTTCTCAGCTAATTTTTGAGCTTCTTGGCTAAGATATATCTTTTAATGTTTCTACATAGATACTTCATAATTCTAAAAAACATGTTTAGCTAATGAGCATGTTTTTCTAAGCGCAGTATTTTTTTGTGATAGGTAGATTGGTCAAGGCAGTGATCCTCTTGGTTCCTTTGGACGTTCATAAAATGATGACAAGTTAGTCGTAACACTGGGGGACTTCACTCCTTTGGCCAACCCTCTACAAGATAACATAATCATTCATGTCTTAGTCACCATTAAAGTGAAGCTGAATGAGTGTTTTTTTTTCCCCTGTTCCATTTAAAGTTATGAATAGTACTCTAGAGAATTCAAATGTATGGTTATGAATGGTATCTCAGAATAGTTACCATTTATGCAAATGAAGCACACTTCTTAACTTAGAAACCAAACAGAATTGAATTAGAAAAGAGAAGAATAGAAACAAGAATTGTTGAATGCTTACAGAAGAAATAACGTTCAGATATAGAAGTACCGCAGAAAAATTTGGTCGTCTTCATGATTTCTATACACTAATAAAGACAAACAGTTTGAGATTGATGGGAGAGGCTATTAGACTTTGCCTATGATATTATTTTTCAAGCTGCTTTTCTTTTTGGGTAAATATGGGAAAGCCTGAGACATACTCTCAGTTATAAGATGAATTCTGAATTCTAGTTGAACAGAATTAAGTTTCTTATTTTTAGAACGTAGAAGCTCTTTTGGGAAGAAGCAGTGGTTTAACTCTGTTCCAATTTGAGTAAATATGTGTATGTATGTGCACAGATAAATATTTATACACATTTATGATAAGACTTACGGGGACATTTAAACTTTGTAATTGACATAGTAAAGTAGTGAGCAACTCTTACTCTCACGTATTTAGAATTGAGACCTTTTCCTCCTGTGATTATGCCATTGTTCCGGCAAGTACTCAGTCTAGCAAGCTTTCTCTCAAGTCGTATCTTGAGTAATTGTTTTTAACTCTGTAGAAGGAGGTCTTAGATCATGTCCATGATGTTCCTTTCCCTTCACAATTGAGAACTATAAGTAAATTTCCCTTTGTAGAATACTGATAGTTTTTAAAGAATAGTATTCCTGATAACAAAGCCATTTGTGGTATTAAGAGAAATATAAGATCCACTTTGCCCCCATTTTACCTTTAAAGTTCTTTGAACATTCATACTGTTACAGTTTGCAAAGCACAGTCTCTGACTTTGATACATGTTACAGTCAGTTCCCGGCATTGAGATAAGTTATGTTAGCTCCATTTTATACCCATAAATGGGCTTCCCCACGGCTCAGCGGTAAATAATCCGCCTGCCAGTTCAGGAGACACAGGAGATGTGGGTTCGATCCCTGGGTCAGAAAGATTCCCCTGGAGGAGGAAATGGCAACCCGTTCCAGTATTCTTGACAGGAAAATCCCATGGACAAACGAGCCTGGTGGGCTACAGCCCCTGGGGTAGCAGAGAGTCAGATATGACTGAGCATACATACAGATAAGCAGCCTCAGAGAGGTTAAGTAACTTCCTTAAAGTCATTCAGCTAATAAATAACGGGTTTGAGATGGAACCCTGTCTTTTGAGATTGAACCCTGTCTTTATTTAAAAAAATGAGATTTCTTTAAAGGTAAAATTTACATATAGTGGAATACATAGAAATACAAGTGTGTAATTATTGATAGATGAGTTTTGACACATGTAAATACGTGTATGGCTAACACCCAGTCAAGAGATAGACTGTCTCCATAACCCTCCTCAGTTCCCTGCTGTCTTACAGGCAACCACTGTTGTGATTTCTATCCTCACATATTAATTTTCCTGACCTTGGCTCATGCAGTATGTACTCTTGTGTCTGAATTCTTCTGTTCAACATAGTTTTTGATATCCATGTTGGTGTGTATATCAGTGTGAATCTGAGTCTTGTGGTCTATGTATGGAGTTCTTTCCAACAAACTGTAACTCCTTATTTGCTAATTCTTATATCATATCCATTTTTTGGCTTTGGTATTTGCATGTAATTTACTTCATTTTTCTAATATATTAGATTTATTTGTTTTTAAAATCTCTTTGGAATTACAAAAGTAATACATGCCCATTGCAACAAATTACAGAATTTGAAGTGAGTAAAGAGTGAAAGTTTCCTCAGATTTATTTTTATTTCTTCATTTTTCCAGTTATGAAAATGATATGAGCTCTTTTTTGTTTTAAAAGCCAAATTAAAAAAAAATATGAAACAGAGAATGAGTCACCCGTAATCCCACTGGGCTTCCCTGATAGCTCAGTTCGTAAAGAATCCACCTGCAATGCAGGAGATCCCCGTTTGATTCCTGGGTTGGGAAGACCCGCTGGAGAAGGGATAGGCTACCCACTCCAGTATTCTTGGGCTTCCCTGGGGCTCATCTAGTAAAGAATCTGCGTGCAGTGTGAGAGACCTGGGTTCGATCCCTGGGTTGAGAAGATCCCACGGAGAAGGGAAAGGCTACTGGCTCCAGTATTCTGACCTGGAGAATTCCATGGACTGTATAGTCCACAGGGTCACCAGGAGTTGGACACGACTGAGTGACTTTCACTTTCACATAATCCCGCTAGTTAGCATTTTGATATGTTTTCCTCTTTTTCTGCAGTGTGTTTACCATATCTGAGACCACAGTTTAGGGATTTTTAGGGTTCCCTTCTTATATTAGGTTTGTTACATCCTCATTAGTCGGTTATTATTTCAGTGTTTGTGCTTGTGGTCACCCTAAATCTGAGTATCTAACTGGTGGTGATCTTGGCTGGGCTGAACTCATCAAGCAGCCTTTTTGAATACTTATTGTATACTCCTTAATCACTCATCTCATTCTTGCATACCCAGCATCCAACATTTCTTGCAGAGTAGGAGGCAGTTAGTTGTGGTTATGAGTATAGATTCGGAGTCAGCCTGTCTGGTTTCAGATGTAGGCTCCTCCATGTGTTAGCTTTGTGTATAGCCTTGGGCATTGACTCTTAGGTTCAGTTTTCTCATCTGTAAGAGAGGGACCTGTCTAATTAAATTAAGACAATGAATGGCATGTTTGGTTGGACATATCATCTAGTCCAGAATTCTGCTGCTAATGGTAAAGGGGTGAAAGTGTCAGCTTCAAAGTTTAGGCCTCTGTTGCCTAAAATTTGTAATTTTTCTTAGGAAGAAGGTTCTTATGGAAAAGGTGCCTATGAATTTTTCTAGACTATCTTTGAATGATTTTTTTTTTCTTATATTCTGTACTCGTCATCTGAGTAATGAGTTTTATTACTTTATATACTGGATTGGGTAGTAAACTATTACTTTTTATTAGTCCTAATAAAAGTAGTAAGTGTAGACTATATACCAGGTAGTATGCATATCTCCATTCTCATGGCAGCCCTTCAAATTAGATATTTAAAGATGAGAAAAGCGAGGCTCAAAGTTAAGTTCATTCCCACTGTCACACAGCTAAGCCTACTGGGATTAAAGCTCAATTCCTTCCTGCCTTCATTTTTTTCCCCTTCTTCCCTTTCCCCCTTCCCTTCCCTTTTTTGACATAAAACTTCTGTCTGTCTTATTCTAAAACTTGGGCTTAAATTTTTTAAAAAATATACTTTACTGTTTGTTTACACTTCTAACTGGATTGTAGCTTTTAAGATTTGATGTAGTCTACCATTTCACCCTCGCTTTGTTTCATACTAGTGTGTCCTTTATATATCTATATTAAAATATATATATACACCTGCATAAGCTCCTCTGTCCTTTGGCCTTTTTGGATACCTTTTTAGACCTTCTCTATTTTACCTTTTTGTGTTATGGCGACCACAACTGCACATTTTATTCTAATACAGATACACTTTGCTTGGTACAAGGGCAGGATGATGTGTTCCCTGTTTCCAAGACCTTCGTAATAATGACCAGCGTTTGGTTGCCTTTTTGTAGCTGTATTCAGCATAAATTCAGGGATTCTGATATCCTTCTCCTGTATTGAAACAGGTAGCTTTAGAGCTCATCATTTGATAATTATAGTTTGGACTGCCTTTCCATTATTGCATTACCTTATTTTTGTCTACATGGATGCTATTTTCCACCTTTCTTAATGCACAACTTTGTATCATCATACCTCTAGCTACTACTTTAGAGTCATGCAAGCTGAGAAGATTCACTAGACAGTTTTTTTTTCTAGCTAATTTCTAAAAATGTTATTTCTGATAGGTTACAGCATTAATCACTGGGGATCCCCTTGTTTATAGGTCTGTCTTGAGAAGGTAAATACTCTTTATTTCTGTTTCTAAATGAATTCGCCAGAGAAAAAAATAAGTCTTCTTAAATAGTATTTATTTACTGTTTTCACTAGCCTTTGGAGGAATTAAAAAAAATTTGCATTCTATTCACGTTATATCATGTATCCTCTCACTTCAGACATGCATATGTGTTACCTGAAGCTTTGCAAACAGTAGGTTCTCTGTAGGACCTTAATGTATTAAATGTTCAACAATAAGACGCAGTATTGGGTTACTAGTTTAACATTCAACAAATAATTATTAAATATCTGTTATGTGCCAGGTATGAAGAACACAGCTCAGTGATTATAAGAGGCAAGGTCTCAAAAAAAAAAAAAAAAGAGGCAAGGTCTCTGCTCTCATGCAGTTTAAGGAGGCTTGGGTAGGCAATAAGTAAACACATAAATCAAGATTAAATTAATCACATAAACAAATAAATCAAGATAGCCTGGAGAAATATCAGCAACTTCAGATATGCAGATGATATCACTCTAATGGCAGAGAGTGAAGAGGAACTAAAGAGCATCTTGTTGAGGGTGAAAGAGGAGAGTGAAAAAGCTGACTTGAAACTCAGCATTCAAAAAACTAGGTGATGGCTCAGGTCCCATCACTTCATGGCAAATAGAGGGGGGAAAAAGTGAAAATAGTGACAGATTTTATTTTCTTGGGCTCCAAAATCGCTGAGGACCGTGATTGAAGCCATGAAATTAAAAGACGCTTACTCCTTAGAAGAAAAGTTATGACAAACATTGACAGTATGTTAAAAAACAGAGACATCACTTTGCCAACAAAGATTGTATAGTCAAAGCTATGGTTTTTCCAGTGGTCATGTACAGATGTCAGAGTTGGACCATAAAGGAGACTGAGTGAGGAAGAATCGACGCTTTCGAACTGTGATGCTGGAGAAGACTCTTGAGAGTCCCTTGGACAGCAGGGAGATCCAACCAGGCAATCGTAAAGGAGATCAACCCTGAACATTCATTGGAAGGACTGATGCTGAAGCTAAAACTCCAATACTTTGGCCACCTGATGCAAAGAACTGACTTACTGGAAAAGACCCTGATGCTGGGAAAGATTGAAGGCAGGAGAAGTGGGTGACAGAGGATGAGATGGTTGGGTGATATCATGGACTCAATGGACAGAAGTTTGAGCAAACTCTGGAAGATAGTGAAGGACAGGGAAGCCTGGTGTGCTACAGGCCTTGGGGTCGCAAAGAATTGGACACAACTTAGAGACTAAAGAACAAAAACCAACTCATAAGATATTGAAAGATTGTGATATGTTAGTAAGAGAATAAAATAAGGTGTTATAACAGAGGTAATGGAGGAACTCAGAGATGGTTGGGCTTCCCTGGTGGCTCAGTCGGTAAAGAATCTGCCTGCAGTGTGGGAGACCTGGGTTCCATCCCTGGGTTGGGAAGAAGCCCTGAGGAAAGCATGGCAGCCCCCTCCAGTATTCTTGTGTGAAGAGTCCCCATGGGCAGAGGAGCCCGGTAATCTACGGTCCATGGGGTCACAAAGAGTCAGACACGACTGAGTGACTAAGCATACCACAGAGATGGTCAGAAAGGCTTCTGTGAGACGGTGACAAACCAAAACTGAAGAATGAAAATGAATGAACCAAAGGAAGAGGTGAGGAAAAGACAGTTCCAAGGTAGAAGGAAAAGGAACTAAGTGCAAAGGTATTTCGAAGCTTTGTAGGCTTGATAAGTTTTAAGTAAAATGGGAAGTCTTGATGAGATTTTTTTTTTAAATTCAGATGCTTGAACAGTTTTTTTAAAAACTTTTTTTTTCTTTCTTTTTGACCCCACTGTGTGGCTTGCGAGATCTTAGTTCCCCAGCTAGGGATTGAACCTGTGCCTGGCAGTGAAAGTGTGGAGTTCTAACCACTGGGTTGTCAGGGTATTCCCTTTAAAAAGTTGTTAATGCAAAATTTCAAGCATATGTAAAAGTAAAAAAATGGTATAATGAACCCCTGTGTATCTATTTCCTAACTAGAGTTACTAATTCATGGCTGATTTTTTTCCTTCTAATACTCTATCTCCTCCCCTAATGTTATTTTTTTCAACAGTTAATGTAACTTTCATTTATTTTTATTTTTTAAGCTTTATCAAGATATAATTGACAAAAATCTTATATTAAGGTATACAACATGAAAATCTAGTGTATGTATATACATTGTGAAATGATTAACCACAATCAAGTCAATTAACACATACATCACCTCACATAGTAACTATTAATCATGTAACTTTTGTTTAAAATTATTATCTAGCTTATAGACAGCAGCAGTTTAAATACTTGAATTAACAGCCTTTTTTTTTTCATTTTTATAACAGCTTTTTTGAGATGTTATTGGCATAAACCACATATTGAAATGTAAAATTTGGTAATTTTTGACATATGTATATACCATTAAAGACACTACCATAATTAAGATAATGAACATACTCATCACCCGTAAATCTTTCCTCCTACCTCTTTGTAATCACTCCCTTCTGCTCTGATGCTCACCTTCACACTCCCAGCCACAGGCAACAACTGATACACTATCACTATTAATTATTCTGAATCTTCTAGCCAGCGTGCATGCTCGGTTGTGTCCGGCTCTTTGTGTTCCTTTGGACTGTAGTCTGCCAGGCTCCTCTGTCCATGGGTTTTTTCAGGCAAGAATAACTGGAGAGGTTTGCCATTTCCTCCTCCAGGGGATTTTCCCAACCCAGAGATCTAACGCGTGTCTCCTTGTCTCGTGAGTTGCAGGCAGATTCTTTACCTGCTGAGCCATCAGGAAATCTAGAATTTTATATAAATGGAATCATACACTATATGCTCATTGACAGAGGTCTGGTGTCTTTCATTTGGGATGATTATTTTGAGATTCATCCATGTTGTTGCAAGTTTCACTGGTTGTCAAGTAATAATCCATTACATGAATATAGTAATTTTTTTATCCATTCACCTGTTGATGGATATTTGGATGTTTCTAGTTTGGGGCTATTACAAATTAAGCTGCTATGAACATTTGTGTACAGGTCTTTTTGTGGACATTTCTTTTTGATTTTTAAAAGTGAGATGCAGGCTTCCCTGGTGGCTAAGTGATAAAGAATCACCTGTGAATACAGGAGTCACGGGTTCGATCCCTGATCCAGGAAGATTCCACATGCCTCGGAGCAGCTAAGCCTGTGCACCACAAGTGCTGAACCTGTGCTCTGGAGCCCATGGTCTGCCACAAGAGAGGCCACCTCAACGTGAAGCCCGTGCACCGCCAGGAGAGAGTAGCCCCCACTCGCCGAAACCAGAGAAAAGCCGAGCAGTAATGAAGACCCAGCACAGCCATAAATAAATAATAAATAAATAAATGTAAAGTGAGGTACAGTTCACATACCAAAAAGTTTACCCATTTAAAATGTGCAGTTCAGGGACCCCCAGAGGTCTGGTGATTGAGAATCTGCCTTGTGATGCAGGGGACCAAGGTTCAATCCCTGGTCGGGGAACTGAGATCCCACATACCACTGGGCAACTAAACCCGAGCTCCCTGTAGCCAGTGACTCAACTAGAGAGATGTCTGCATGTTGCAAGGAAAATCCTGTGTGCTGCAACTAAGACCCCGAGCCAGCCAAAAATAAATATTAAAAATAAAATATGCTATTCAGTGTTTTTTAGTATATTTACAAGGTTATACAGTCATCACCACTGTTTAATTTCAAAATGCAGAATGTTTTTATCACACCAGAAAGAAACCCCATACCTATTAGAAGTCACTCCCCATTTTCCCCTCCCCACAGCCCTGAAAGTGAAAGTGAAGTCGCTTAGTCATGTCCGACTCTTTGCAACCCCATGGACTGTATCCCACCAGGCTCCTCAGTCCATGGGATTTTCCAGGCAAGAGTACTGGAGTGGGTTGCCATTCCCTTCTCCAGGGGATCTTCTGAACCCAGGGATCGAAGCCGGGTCTCCTGCATTGCAGACAGACTGAAATTAGACTTATATAAAATAAAGTGGTGCAAATCAGCCCCCAAAAGTAATGTTTTTGATACAAAGTCACTTCCATGACCTTGTTAGGCAATTTGCGATGACACTGCCCTTGTGTAGGAAAGGCAAGCATGGCACATGAAGCATTTATATTGGGAAGTCAAGTGTTCCTAGGCAATCTACGTTAAACTCCCTTCCAGAGTTTACAACCAGAATTCATAGGAATTTTGAATTAGTCAAGGTTAAAATAGATGAAGATACTTTTGGGGAAAATAAATTTAATGACGTTTTTACATGGTATTACATTAATCTGCTTCTTGTATCTGTGGATTTGCCCTTTCTGGACATTTCATATAAATTCAGTCATATAACACATGCTGTTCTGTGGTTGGCTTCTCTCACCTAGCAAATGCTTTCAAGTGTCCATCATGTGGCAGGCTTGTATCAGTACTCCATTGTATGGATGTAACACTTTTATTTATTCATCAGTTGGTGGACATTTGGTTTGTTACCACTTTTTTGCTATCATGAATGACGGTGCTATAACATTTGTATAGAGATTTTTTGGAGTGGATGTATGTTTTCATTTCTCTTGAGTACACACCTATGAATGGATTTGCCGGGTCATATGGTAACTCAGAAACTGCCAGTCTGTTTTCCAAAGTGGCAGCACTATTTTACATTTCCACCAGCACTGTATGATTCCAGTTTTTCCACACCCTCACCAATATTTCTCATCTTTTTTTTTTATAGCCATCCTCGTGAGTTTGAAGTGATACCTCATAGCTTTTGTTTTGTTTTTGAAGTACAGTTGATTTACAGTGCTGTGTCAGTGTTTGGTGTACAGCATAGTGATTCAGTTATACATGGATATGTTCTTTTTCTAATTCTTTTCCACTGTAGTTTGTTACAAGATACTGAGTATAGTTCCCTGTGCCATACAGTAGGACCTCTTGTTTATCTGCTTTTTATGTAGTAGTTTGTATCAGCTAATCCCAAGTGCCTAGTTTACCCACCTCCCACATAGCTAATGTTTTGATTTCCATTTCCCTAATAACTAGTGTGATGTTGAACACCCTTCATGTATTTGTTGGCTGTTTCTGTATCTGCTTTGGAGAATGTTTGTTTAAATGCCTTACGCATTCTTAAGTTGGGTCATTCATCCTTTTTATTATTGAATTGAATAGTTTTTTATATATTCTGGATACAAGCCCCTTACCAGATATAATATGTAAATACTTTCATTTCTGTGTGTTGTCTTTTCACTTTCTTGCTGTGACCTTTGAAGCACAAAAGTTTCTTAATTTTGATGAGGTATGGTTTAGCTACTTTTCCTTTGCTTGTTTGTTTTTTTGGGTGTCCTATCTAAGAAACCATTGCCTAGTCCAGGATTGTGAAGATTTACACCTATATATTCTCCTTAGAGTTTTATACTCTTAGATCTTATAGTTAAGCCTTTGATCCATTTTGAGTTAATTTTTTGTATTGGTGTTAGGTAGAGATTCAACTTTATTCTTTTCAGATGAGTATCTAATTGTCCCAGCACCATTTATTGAAAAGATAATTTGTTCCCCATTGAATTTTTTTGCATCCTTGCTAAAAATAAATTGACCATAGAGGTTTTTGGGAGTTCTCAGTTCTGATCCACTCACCTGAATGTCTGTTCTTACGCCAGTGTCACAGCCTTGATTACTGAAGCTCTTTTATTATAAATTTTGAAATAAAAAAGTATGAGTCCTTCAGCTTTGTTCTGTTTTTCAATATTGTTTTGACTTTCTGAGTCCCTTGCACTTCCATATAAATTTGGGCTCAGCTTGTCAATTTCTGCCAAAAAAAAAAAAAAATTCAGCTGGGATTTTGATAGGAATTTAATTGAATCTGTAGACTAATTTAGGATGTGTTGGTATTGGAACAATATTAAGTCTTTCACTCTGTTAATATAGGGTGTTTTTTCATTTATTTAGGCCTTTACAAATTTTCTCTATATTTTGAAGTCTTTAATGTACAAGTTTTACACTGCTTTTATGAAATTTATTCCTAAGTATTCCTAAATTTATTTTGATGCATTTGTAAATGATATTATTTTCTTAGTTTAATTTTTGGATTGTTTATTACTGCTGCTGCTGCTGCTGCTGCTAAGTCGCTTCAGTCGTGTCCGACTCTGTGCAACCCCATAGACGGCAGCCCACCAGGCTCCACCGTCCCTGGGATTCTCCAGGCAAGAACACTGGAGTGGGTTGCCATTTCCTTCTCCAGTGCATGAAAGTGAAAAGTGAAAGTGAAGTCACTGAGTCGTGTTCAACTCTCAGCGACCCCATGGACTGCAGCCTACCGGGCTTCTCCGTCCGTGGGATTTTCCAGGCAAGAGTACTGGAGTGGGGTGCCATTGCCTTCTCCAATTTATTGCTAGTGTATAGAAATAAAATTGATTTTTTAAAAAGAAATTTATTTTGCTGTGTTGTGGGTCTTACTTGCAGCACATCGTTTCTTCATTGAGTCATGAGGAATCCTTTGTTGCAGTTCATGGACTCTAATTGTGGCTCACGGACTTAGTTGCTCTGAGGCATGGGGGATCTTAGTTCCCTGACAGGGATTGAATCCTCGTCCCTTGCATTGCAGGGTGGATTCTTTTAACCACTGGACCACTAGGGGAGTCCCTAAAATTGATTTTTGTATATTGATCTTGTGTCCTGCTGCCTTGGTTCTAACAGTGTTTTGATGGATTTCTTAGCATTTTCTATATTACACGATCATGTTATCTGCAAATAGAATTTACTTCTTCCTTTCCAGTCTCATGCCTTTTCTTTCTTTTTCTTACCCAATTGCCCTGGCTGGAACCTCCAGTACAGTATTGAACAGAAGTGAGAAGAATGGATATTGCACTTTTGTTCCTAACTTTAGGGGGAAGTCTTTGGGTTTTTTATTTTTAATTAATTAATTTATTTGGCTGCACTGGACCTTAGTTGCGGCATATGGAATTTAGTTCCCTGACCAGAGATTGAACTCAGGTCCCCTGCATTGGGAGCATGGAATCTTAGCCACTTCCCCATCAGGGAAGTCCCTTTGTCTGGTTTTGATAGCACAGTAGTACTGGCCTCATAGAATAAGTTCAGACTTGTTTGCCCTTAATATTTTTGAAGCAGACTTCATTTGTCAATATTTGTCAATGCAAGTATTTTCCCTACTGGAACATGATTATATTAGCATTGTCACACCCCAGTGTCTTTAAGTATCCATTTAGTTAGTGTTTTAAAGAGGGAGTGGGTATGTGATATGATTTGCATTTTTTATAGATTAATGTAGGGACTTCCCTGGTGGTCCAGTGGCTAGACCACCCCAGCTCCCAATGCAGGGGGCCAGGTTCAATCCCTGACCAGGGAACTATATCCCACTTGCTGCTCCTGAGAGTTTGCATGCAGCGACTAAAGATTCCATGTGTCACAGTGAAGACGAAGATCCTGCATGCCACAACGAAGACCCAGCGCAGCCAACTAAATAAATACTTTTTTTTTTTAAAGAAAAGATTAATCCAATTGCTGCAAAAAAAAATGAATTATTTGGGGGGCAGGGATTGATATAAGGTGAATAGCGGAGGTCCAAGTGGTAGAGATGTCAGCTAGGTTGGTGGAAGAAGAAAGGAGAGAAGTAGATGCATGTGGTAAGTATTTTGGAGGTAGAGCTGATAGGCTTGATGAGGAATTAGCTGTGTGGGTCAAAGAAGAAAACAAGGGTAGAGCATGCCTTCCTTCTAGAAAGTCTTCTCTAAGCTTTTTAACAGGGCGATGTTCTGATTCTCTCGCTTTCCTCGATCTCTCTTCTTTTTCTGTCTCCAGGTTGTCCTGTGTCCTTTCCTTTCTCTTTATGCTTTTGTGTTAGGAGGTCATCTCTTCTCTCATGTCTTTGACTATCACCTCCTCTGTTTGGTAACTTCCAAATCTGCATTTCCACCTTTGAACCCCAGTCCCAGAATTCCTATTGAATTTTTCCGGTTGGTCATCTCTTCTGCACCTTCAGCTTTTCATGGATTGTTTGCTTTTGGCAACCAGTGGTCATATTGGTACAACTTGTTTCCTTCTTGGTAGGGAGACATGGTAAGAGTTTTTAAGGATGGATTTTATACTTTTTATACAGGTTTTAACGATAGAACCTTTGCTTTTCTGACAATGTTGCTTAGCACACCTGGGCAGCATTTTCCTTCAGCACCTTGACTTCCTCATAAGTTAAAACAGGAAGGCTGAGCTGTTCTGCCCATCCCACCCCACAAACCCCCTTATTTACTTATTCACTCAGTCAGTCGTTTATTCAGTACATTTCAGAGCTAGTATAGGTCTGCCAACATATCAAACGTTGGCTCTACTGTTTGCCCAGTTGAGTGAGATGTAAGGCCTTAGTTGCTGGTTGACTTTCCTGACCTCCCTCTTTTCATGCCAAGATAGCCTCAGGTCCCTCCCTGTCTCTTTTCCCTGCTATACCAGTTCAGGTTCCTTGTTCCCTTTGCCTTGACTGTCGCTTCAGCTTTCTGAATCGCGCCTGTCCCCACTCCCACCGCTCCCAGGTCCATTCTGTTCTTCTCTGCTCAAGTGAGATGTGTGTGTGTGCTCAGTCAGTCAGTCTTGTCCCACTCTTTGTGACCCCATGGACTGTAGCCTGCCAGGCTTCTCTGTCCTTGGGATTTTCCAGGCAGTAATACCAAGTGATATGCATAGCATCTTCCTAAATATTCTTTAATCTGTAACTCATCTTGTGTGACTCCTATCTCTTAGCGACTAAAGTACAAACTCACCCTGATACTTAAGATTCTATCATCTGGCCATACTTGTCTTTCCAGCCATGTTCCCTGCTGCTTTTGCAATAATGTACGCATCTTCATTCCTCAGAAATGTCTCATTATTCTCTGCTTATGTACCTCTGCTCACACTGTCCACCTTAGACATAATACTCCTTGTCTTTACATGTCCAAATCCTGCCTATTTTAACACCCAGTTATATGACACTCCTCTATCATGCCTTTTTGTGGTTTACTTAACCAGGTAAACCATAACTTCACCACTTTTACTTTATTTTATATTTATGTTCTTGTCTCTCCTGTATTATGAAACTATTTAAACAGAAACTCTTATATCTGCATACATCTTCTACAGTGCTATGGCCTTTGCATTTAGTAATTGCTTAATAAATATTTGTTGAGTGAAGTAATATTGCAAGTAACATTCCTAGAAGCAAAAAACTAGATTGAATGACTTCTTGAGGTACCTGCCAACCCCACCATTTATTTTCATAGATATTTGTAGATTCAAGAGCTGGAAGTGTCCTTATAGTAAAATTTTTTCTCATAAAAAAAGTAAGTTCAGAAAATTTCAAATATTACAAATATAGAGAAGATGATATAAGGAGCCTCTACATGTCCGTCACTGGACTCCAACATTTATCAGTCTCATGGCCAGTCTTGTTTCATCTGTACTACTGCTGTCTCATCCTCACAAGACTTTTTTGAAAGAAATTCCATGCACCATATCATTTTAATTGTAAATAATTTCATTATGTGGCTTTAAAAGGTAATTACTCTTGAAAAAAAAAATCACAGTACACAGTAACTTCATTGGATATCCAGTTAATGTTCATATTTCCACAGTTGCTTTCTCTTTTCCCTCTCTCCCTTCACCAGTGTTCCCCCCTTCTCTCTAAACAGTTGGTTTATTAAAATCAGGTTCCAAAAAAATTTCCATACATTGATTTGGTTTATATGGCTCTAAAGTCTCTTTTAATCTTTGGGTTCTCTTGCCTCTTTTTTCCCTTGTATTTTTGTTGTTGTTGATGAAACCAAGTTTTCTCATTCTAGATTTTGCTAATTGAATTTCTGTGATTTATTTATTTGTTTCTCTGCCACTTGTATTCCTTGTAAACTGGTTGTTAGATCTAGAGCAGCATTATCTAATAGAAATATTCAAGTCTGAAGTGAGATTTAAATTTTCTAGTAGGTGCATTTAAGAGGTAAGAAGAAACAGGTGAAATTTGTTTTACTTAGTTGTAAGTTACTATCGTTTCACCATGTAATAAATATAAAAATTATTGAGATATTTTACATACTAAACCTGTGTGGTTTGGAGTGTATTTTACACTCACAGCACGTAGCAATGCATGTGAGCCAGCCACATCTCAAGTGCTCAGTAGCTTCGTGTGTGTAGTGGCTGTTTACTGGTCAGCACAACTCTGATGGCTTGAACTAAATCAGCTCCCTGCTTTGACGATATAATGCTTTGTAAGTGTGGTTGTGTTCTTCTCTCAGAAGGCCTGTAATGTTCAGGTGTCTCTTTTTGTGTTGTAAGTAGTCATGGATGATGATGACCTAGATGTTTGCAAAATGGTGATATTCATCCCGGTTCTATCATTCTTTTATTTTCCCTATTATTCTTTCTTCATTTATGAGCTGGAATACTTCAAAAAAGAAAAACTTCCCTAATCAACTCTTCGGTTTCTCTGAAGTTTTTGATTTGTACAGGAAAGGCAGGATAAATACTCTATTCTTCACCTTTATTCCCTTATTTGCAAGTTTGAAAATAAGTTGGTTCCCTGATACACTCCAAAGGGAATGAATGAGTTGTTTAGGTTTTTAAAAAAAGTATTATCATGAGTTTTAATATAATTGATATGTTTTAGTCTATTGTAGTTATTTTTACTGATGTTCACTTTGTTCCATCTTGAACTAGTGGGAGCCTCCTCAGGTTGGCTCCTGATTCCTTTTGACATAACTGAAGTAGTCTTTGATACTGTTCCTTGCTTTCTAGTTATAAGAGGTTCCAGACTCATCTTGAGCAATTCCTGCCCTTTAGTCAAAGAACTCTGGATGCTTTTAGTGAGATATGGTATTTAAAGACCACATTTATCGCTTAGGAAACTGAAGGCTCTAGAAGTAGAGTGATTTAACCAAGGTCACACAGATTCAGCAGCATAAGCTGACCTAGAACCTGAGGCTTCTGGCTCTTAACTCTATGCCATTGCCATTTTGTCTTGCTTTCTCTACCTAGCTTCTGTGGCAGGTGTTTTAACTGCATTTGAGCTTCTACTCTAGGCCATCAGGGGAAGATAGGTTTTGTGGGTCATCATTGGAGGTACAATCAAACCTCATTAATTTGGGCTAATTGGGGTAAATCCTAGTGAGAGTGTTGTGTTTTGTTTTTCTTTAGGTGCAGCTGTTACTTTGAGTCATAACTGAAACTAGGCTAATAGTGTTACCAGGTTATTTTGTTAGGTAGAGGTCCCTGTACCTGGTTTAATGAATAGCTGAGAATGTTGTGCAATTTAACTTTAATTGTATGTAAATTAGACTCCTGAAATGCTTAAAAACAGCTCATTAAACATTTCTGCCTGCAATCTTATTTACACCATTTTCTCAGCCAGGCTTTTCTTTATTAGAGTGCAGAGGTTAACTTTAGCTCAGGTCTGAGTTTATCTCAAGTTTCAAATGGGTGTGGAGTCTATGTTAATAAAGTGTTGCCATCAAGTTCAGAGAATTTTAGAAAAAATATTTGAGAAAATACAGAGGAAGAGCATCTGAAAGTCAGACATCTGGCATTTTCAGCCGAGCAGAATGCAACTCCTTGCATTTGAAAGGAAGCTGAAAGTACTTTTGAAAGTCAAAGAGCTTTCCAAAAGCTTGTTCACCTACCTAAAAAGTCTGTCATCCTAGGGCCTCACTCTGAGGTAACTGTTTGTACTGAGGGGCAGAGGATCTAGGTGTGTGAAGGCTGTCAGTGTTGCCTGTTGGCTCTGTGGCCCAGAGTAAGTCAGTTGACCTCTCTGAGCCTTAATTTATTCATCTATAATGAGGTAATTAAAATTGGGAGTCGTAATACATGTTCTTTTTACCTCACAGACTTCTTGTGAAATTCAAATCAGCTAATTAATCAAATGACATAGTAGATATTTATTGAATTAATGAGAGATGACATGAAAGTGCCTTTTAAACTAAAAGCCTTGTTTGACTATAAGCGTTATTAGAATAATATAGAGTGGGTGCACTGATACATACAGATGATCAGAAGCTGACAGCAGGAGGAGGGGATTCAAGATTTCTGTCCAGAACTTTATTGCCGTTTCACTGTGGAGGCGTATAGCACTTCACACCTCAAGAACCTTTGACAGCATCATGGTTTTATAGCATAGTACTCTTGCTGATGTGAAGACCCTGAGTTACTAAGGAAAAGGTTGAATTATATTTTGTGTATTCTGTTTAAGAAATAATGGATATGCACAACATATTTTACAGAGGGTTTTCATTAAAATGACTTTAAGAAGTATAGTGTCTAGGGACTTCCTTGGCGGTCCAGTGGTTAAGATTCCATGCTCCCAATGAAGAGGGTGGGAGTTCGTTCCCTGGTTGGGGAACTAAGATCACACATGCTGAACAGCATCCCTCCCCCCCCAAAAAAAACAAAACACAACAGAACTATAATGTCTAAAGAGTTATTTTCATTATCCAACAGTTATTGTACTTTGTATGGAGTCTCTGTGTAACCTCATGGACTGTGGCCCACTGCCCCGCTCCTCTGTCCCTGGGATTCTCCAGGCAAGAATACTGGAGTGGGTTGCCATGCCCTTCTCCAGCGGATCTTCCCGACCCAGGGATCGAACCCCGGTCTCCTGCACTGCACTGCAGGCAGATGCTTTACCAGCTGACCACCAGGGAAGCCCTGCATGGAGTCTGTCCCTCCCTAAAAGCAGCTAATACCTATATTAAATGCCAGAAACCGTTCCAAATTCTGTATGTTTACTCCTTTCTTTCTCCCAGTAATCCCATGAGGGAAAAATTAAGAAACCTGGCCACAATTCTGGATTAGAATCCTGGATTGAGGAAAAAAATTCCCATAAAGAGCATTATTGGGACACTTGGTAAAATTTAGATGTGGACTTTATGTTTGTTGCACAGTAATACTGTATTGTTATTGTTAAATTTTCTAATGTGATAATTGGACTGTAGTACGTTCTTAGGAGTTGACTTTCTGAAGTATTTAGACGTAGCGGCACCATGTCTATCTACAACCTGTTATCAAAATAGTTTAAAAATTAGTGATGAAATTGTGTGTGGGGGGAAGATAAAAGTAAATATGGTAAAATGTTCATAATTGGTGAACCTCGGTGACGGGCATAAAGGAGTCCTTTGTACTATTCTTGCAATTTTTCTCCAAGTTTGAAATTATTTCAAAGTGAAAAAAACAGCAAAATTTCTTGAGGTCACATAGCTAGAGTGTATGTAGCAGGGTTAAGATTTGAACTCTGGCCATTTGCTTCTAGAGTCCATGTTCTTAGTTACTCTGCTGTTGCTGTTGTGGTCATGGTGCTAGATAAATGAGGGAAGTATGTACTGGATTTTACATAGTTGGGACTATGATTCGATCCTGAACATTGAGGCAGCTCTGCCTCCTGGTTCTTGAAGGACAGGGTGATCATATAATTGATTGTGTAAACCGATTCGCTTAAAACTTTTTTATGTGAAGTATAGTTGATTTACACGCTACATCTCACACGCTAGTAAAGTAATGCTCAAAATTCTCCAAGCCAGGCTTCAGCAATACGTGAACTGTGAACTTCCAGATGTTCAAGCTGGTTTTAGAAAAGGCAGAAGAACCAGAGATCAAATTGCCAACATCCGCTGGATCATGGAAAAAGCAGGAGAGTTCCAGAAAAACATCTCTTTCTGCATTACTGACTATGCCAAAGCCTTTGACTGTGTGGGTCACAATAAACTGTGGAAAATTCTGAAAGAGGTGGGAATACCAGACCACCTGACCTGCCTCTTGAGAAATCTGTATGCAGGTCAGGAAGCAACAGTTAGAACTGGACATGGAACAACAGACTGGTTCCAAATAGGAAAAGGAGTACGTCAAGGCTGTATATTGTCACCCTGCTTATTTGACTTCTATGCAGAGTACATCATGAGAAACGCTGGGCTGGAAGAAGCACAAGCTGGAATCAAGATTGCCGGGAGAAATATCAATAACCTCAGATATGCAGATGACACCACCCTTATGGCAGAAAGTGAAGAGGAACTCAAAAGCCTCTTGATGAAAGTGAAAGTGGAGAGTGAAAAAGTTGGCTTAAAGCTCAGCATTCAGAAAACGAAGATCATGGCATCCGGTCCCATCACTTCATGGGAAATAGATGGGGAAACAGTGGAAACAGTGTCAGACTTCATTTTTCTGGGCTCCAAAATCACTGCAGATGGTGATTGCAGCCATGAAATTAAAAAATGCTTACTCCTTGGAAGGAAAGTTATGACCAACCTAGATAGCATATTCAAAAGCAGAGACATTACTTTGCCGACTAAGGTCTGTCTAGTCAAGGCTATGGTTTTTCCAGTGGTCATGTATGGATGTGAGAGTTGGACTGTGAAGAAAGCTGAGCGCCGAAGAATTGATGCTTTTGAACTGTGGTGTTGGAGAAGACTCTTGAGAGTCCCTTGGACTGCAAAGAGGTCCAACCAGTCCATTCTAGAGGAGATCAGTCCTGGATGTTCTTTGGAAGGAATGATGCTAAAGCTGAAGCTCCAGTACTTTGGTCACCTCATGCAAAGAGTTGACTCATTGGAAAAGACTCTGATTCTGGGAGGGATTGGGGGCAGGAGGAGAAGGGGATGACCCGGATGAGATGGCTATATGACATCACTGACTCGATGGACATGAGTCTGAGTGAACTCCGGGAGTTGGTGATAGACAGGGAGGCCTGGCGTGCTGCGATTCATGGGGTCGAAAAGAGTTGGACATGACTGAGCGACTGAACTGAACTGAACTGACTAATAGTTGATTTACAATGTTATGTTAGTTTCAGGTGTACAACATGGTGATTTGCTATTTTTAAAACCAGTTCACTTTTAAGAGTAAGAGGGAACACTATTCATAATTTCTCTGGGACAATTGATAGAAATCAAGTTGATGGACACCCTAAAACAGGATACCTGTTGGCAGAGTTCTGTTTTAACAAATGTGACAAGACATGATAATTGCTTCACTTTAATTAAATTTTGTTTACCATGGATTCTTGTTTATAGAGTACCATACTTTTTTCTCCTGCCAACAAACCTCAGGCCTTCACCTGATGCGTTCTCATTTTCTCTCCTCTCGATTTGCTAATTCTCTGCTTCCTTCCACACCACTTGGAAAATAATCTTTGTCAAATTCCATTTTCACCAAGCCTGAAAAATACCAACAAAAATTTCTGTAACACTTGTCTAGTTTTAAAAACTACTGACATTTAAAACCATAAATCCTCAAACATCTTTTTTTTTTTTTTTTTTTTGGCCTTGTGCTGAGCAGCCTGTGAGATCTTTATTCCCCAACCAGGATTGGAATCTGGGCCTTGGGCAGAGAGAGCGTGGGGTCCTAACCACTGGACAGCCAGGAAATTTCTCTAAACATCTCTGTTAATGTGATTTCTGTAAGGGGAAGAGCTGGTAAAATACATTGGTATTATGAGATAGGTAGAGAAGTATTACCGCTGTCAACTTCTCATAGATATTTGGGAAATCTTATTGTATAATGCTGGAGGCTGTGATAATGCTTATTAAAAAAGGATTATACCAGTTTAGAATCAGAGGTGTCTGTACTGTCTCACTGATTTGTTGCCCAGGTAGTGTCCTGGACTATGTCCAATTAAAAAGGTTGACCTTCACTAATAGAAGACTAGTATTATTCCATGAGTCTCTAAACAAGCTTTCAAAATTATTCTAATATAATCTGCTCTGGATAAAGCTCAAACCAATCTCTTTGCTTCTCCTTTCTCATACAAAATGCATTTAACCGAGTGCACATCCACTGGGGCAGGAGAGGGTGGGAGGGGACTCTGAAGTTTAAATCAGATAGTTTTGCTTTCAGTTGGTTACTGTGTTCTAAGGTGTGAGGAAGAAGTGAATAAAACAAATGACTAACATTTTTTTTTCAAACCACTAAACTGACTTCTTAAGTCATGAAGTGTGATTTTATAGTAACAATAGTCTTAATAATAACTTCATTTTTATTTTTTAAAGTAATGTGTATTTTTTCATTCAGAGCTGTATTTTATAGCTCAAATCAGTTCCTGCTGGTTTTTTTTTCCTTTAAATTCAATGAATTCCCATATTTAAATGGATTTTTTTTTAAAGATCTTTGAAACCAGTTTTTACTTGATTGTAAAAAAGGTTTTTATTTTAAAGACAACTACAAATATTACTCAGGTCAACCATATATTAATCAAAATCAACTCTTAAAATAAGAAAATACCTGTTGACTTGAACTGTCAATTTTGTATTTTTCATTTGATATGGGAAATCAGGAAATACTTTTTAGAACACATTAGGTACCAAAGACTGGTAGACGTAATCCCTGTCCAAAAGAAGTCTGTGTTCTAGGAATGCAGAGACACATGAACACATTGCAGTATTGTGAAATCGCAAATCTTTGTTTTGGATCCTTATCTCTGCCCTTATTCTGTCTAGTCTTCTAGATATTTTTTCCTTATAGTAATCATTTTTGCTAATCAAGTTAAAGAATACTGTGTCATTTTATTTTAAAATTTAGATAAAATGGACAAACTTCAAAAGAAAGCTTATCAAGATGATTTAAGAAAAAAGTGAAAACCTTTAACTATTTAATGAATTGAATTTATAATAAAAACAACTTCTCCTGCAGAAAATACTAGGCCCAAATAATTTCCAGATGAATTTAAAGATACAGCCTGAGGTTTTAGATTCAGTTATAAATCTCACTTTTCGATGCCTTTGTCCCCCATTAAAGAGGTGACTGTCCAGTTTACATGTCCACTTCCTGGCCTTCCTGACATGGAGCTCCATTCAGGAGTCTGAATTGTCACAGTTAATTCTTACTAGTTCCCAGTGCTTTTGTCCTACCTTGCCTTTTCTCTGATTTTTTTTTTCTCTGCATAATCAGCAAGAATAAGAAAGAACCTTTTCATTGTTTAGAGACTTTTTCTTCTTTTTAAGAACTATATTCTTTTTGGCCACACTGTGCAACTTTCAGGATTTTTGTTCCCTGACCAGGGATTGAATCTGGGCTCTAGACAGTGAGAGCACACAGTCCTAACCACTGGACCACCAGGAAATTCCTTAGAGATTTTTTCGTAGCAGATTATGTTTATCTTTCTGTCTACTTACCCAGTGTTTTATGAAGAATTGATAGTTGACAGAGTGCTACTCAGCCCCTGAGGATTTAAGAGATAGTACTTTCCCTCAGAAAGCTCCTAGTCGATCCCCGTTACAACTGTAATATGGGATGGGTACTCTAACAGAAGAATTATAGAGTGCTATTGAAGCAGTGGAGAGCTTGATTAATTATTTCTGAGGAAGAGGGTGAGAATGGCTTCACGGAAGCAATTACATTTGAATTGGGCAGGGAAGAATTAACAAAATTTCAAGAAGTAGGGGGAGGAAAAAAAATTTTTAAAAGGTAGGTATTCCAGGAAGCAGGAAATATCTTGTATGAAATCACAGGCAGGAGAAGTGTAGAGCATTGTAAAGGTGTGACCAGAAAGGAAGCTGAAGAAGTGTGTTGATATCATATAGTCAGAGGCCTTAAATATTGCAATATTTGCCCCTCTGATTTTTCTGTCTCAGTATAGTCCTTCTAAATTCTCTAACTCACCATCAGTTGTCAGATGAAAAATCTTAGATTTGCCTGTGTGTCAGCTGTCAGTATGGCTGAGATTTGGTCATACAATTTTAGCTTAGTGCTAAGAAAGACCAATTTTCATCTTGTTAGTTATGGGGAGGCAGCATTCTTAAGGACTTCCAGCCATTCTAGGCTTTCAGAGGTTTCTGAAAATAAAAAGTAGCTCCGTTCTACAAAAAGCATTGAGGATGCTCAGCGTTATGAGCAATCAGGAAAATGCATGTCAGAACTACAGTGATGTGCTGTTTTGTGTCTATCAAATTGGCAAAAATTAAAGTCTGGCAAAAAATGTCAGCAAGGCTATGAAGCAACCAGAACCCAGCAAATAGTAGTGTAAATGGGTACAACTATTTTGCAAAACAATTTGGCATTATCTCATGGTTGAAGATGTGCATACCTGTACCCAGCAGTTTCTCTCCTGGCTATCTACCCTAAAGAACTCTTGCACGTGTGCAGTGGGAGATGTGTACCAAAATGTCCGTAGCAACACTGTTGGCATTAGCAAAATAAACAAAAATCCAAACTGGGAAAAAATCCCAATATCCATCAACTCCAGATTGTATAAATAAATCTCAGTGTGGCCATACAGTAGAGCACCGTGTAACCATGGAAATGACATGAATGAATCTCAACAAATGGTAGAGTGAAAAGTTGCAGAAGAATATACATTATGATAAGATTCATGTGAAGAAACATGTGAAACTAAAAATGTTTAGAGATACAGATGTGATAAAGTTATCACTGTTTGGGATAGTGTTACCTCATGGTGAAAAGAGAAGAAGGTGGGTTTGGGGAGAGACATGCAGGGGACTTTAAAACTAATGGTAAAAAAAAAATAAATAAAACTAATGGTAATATTCTTCTTAAACTAGGTGGTAGGTACACTCTACAGTGATACTTGCTATCTCACTATACATATATTAAAGAATTTATACTCTAAATTTTAAAGCATTAAGAAAAGGATGATACATGATAGTCTAGTGTTCCCCCTAGAACACACAAATGCATTTTTCAGAATGTAAAAACTGAGAGAGATTAGGTAATTTAATTGTTCAAAAGAGAAAGCTTATCAGTGACAACTTGGTCTCAAACTCAATATAGAGCAATTTCTGTCATCTTACGTTGCAACTTTCCCATTATGTAGATTCTATCGATCAATTAGAAGTGCTTCCACTTGGATTACTGCCTCAGTCTTTCTCCCCTTCATGTAATACATTTTCTCTGCTGCCAGAGAGAGCTTTCTAAATGCAAATCCGATCATGTCACTCCCTGGCCTCAATCTGAAATAGTTCTCAGTAGCCATCAACACACTCCCAAGTGCTATAGTATGGCACACAAGGCTCTCTGTACCTGGGCCTCTGTCTGTCTGATTGGCCTCATCACTCGTGACCTCCTGCACTTCAGCCACACCCAGCTGTTTGCTGTTCCTGGAACACTGTTCGCCTCTGCACACATTGCTTCCTTCCCCTGAAACTTCTCTTAACTAACCCTTTTCATCTTTTTAAGACACTCTTTCTTATGACCCCTTCACCCCCAGTGTGAGCTGGATGCCTCCATAACCCTTGAATATTAACATTTGTGGTCACATTCATCACTTTATATTATTGTCCCCCTTTTTAATTTGTCTCCTTCAGGAGTGATCAAGCTTCATGAGGACAGGGCAGTGTTGAATTATATCCCCACTGTGTGCACAGTGTCTGGTATGTAAGGTCTGTTGAATGAGTGAAGGAAGGCGGAACAAACAATTGATTGATTGGATATCCTTTATACTGGTGTCCCGCATGTAGTTTGAAGTTGTCATTTGTTTGCCAAATTCTGATCATCTCTCTCAGTATTTGTGAAGGTAGGAAGGAAAAGAAAGACGGGGCAGGCTGATGGGTGAGTAGATGATGGGGAAGAAGTATTGAGGGAAGGGAAGCCAGAAGCTGATTTGGGAGGGAAAGGAAAGACTCAGAGGCTTATTAACGTTTTAGGCTAAGTGCCCGGGGATTTTAATAACAGCCTGGATTTCTTTCAAGCAGTGGACATGTGCTGATTTTCATGACTTAGACCTTCCCTAGCCTTTTTGGAAATTTATCTTCTTTGGCTGATGACTCTTAGCATTCATCTCTCTTTACTTTAGGAAGTAAGAACTTGGAGGTGAGTGAATAAAAAGGAGGTGGCAGATTGATCATATTGGTCAGGGTAGCCTTTTGTTTTTTAGTTAATTTTTGCCTTGGGTTTTAATTTTTAATGTCTCATGCTGTACCAGATTAGACCCTTGATATTTTCTAGGGCTTGGAAAGTGTATGGAGATTCTGTCTTGTGATCTGGTGTGTTACCAGGACTCTTAATCTAAAATAGAAGTTAAACTTGGACCGTTCAGATTGGGTTCTCTTCCCTCAGGAAGCAGTGCTGTAAGACTGGAGGTCCAGAGACACTCTCCCGACCTTACCTTTTCGAGGGCTAAAGCATAGTAGCCACTTACTGTAGCTTTATTCATTTGACAAATTTTTATTGAACATTCTGCGTCTCACATGGTGGTAGGCATTAGAATTAGAGATGACTGAACACTAGCCTCAATTTAGTCTAGTGGGAGAGCAGGTAAGAAAATCAGTCATTTTAAAGCAATGGGATAGGATGGGAATGCACAGAATATTATGGAATTTTAAAGAGGATGTGAGGGAGGGCCATCAAGCTCCTTTGGGGTCAAGGTAGGTCAAAAGATGTTTCACTTTAGCTCAGTGGGTGGTTTTTGTTTTTTTTTTAATATTTAATTTATTTATTTGGCTACCCCGGGTCTTAGTTGTGACATGCAGGATCTAGTTCTCTGATCAGGGATTGAACCCTGGCCCTCTGCAGGGATTGCAGGGTCTTAGCCACTGGACCACCAGGGAAATCCCTGAGCTCAGTTTTGGAAAACCCTAGAAGTTGGGGAGAAGACCCTAGAAGCAGGAGGAGAAGGGGCCGACAGAGGATGAGATGGTTGGATGGCATCACTGACTCAATGAACATGGGTTTGGGTGAACTTCAGGAGTTGGTGATGGACAGGGAGGCCTGGCGTGCTGCAGTCCATTGGGTTGCAGAGTCAGACACAGCTGAGCAACTGAACTGAGAAGTTGGAGGTTGTGGTAGGTGGTTAGACTTGAACAAAAGTATGGAGGCAAGAGAGAACGTGATGAGATGGGAAGCCATGAGAAGGTCTGTGGGACTTCAGGGAAGGGTATGTAAATATAAGATATGACAGAAGATGAGACTGGAGCCAAAGAAAGGGGCCATATTGTGAATGACCTTTTCTACCTTCTGAAATTAATCAGTAGGCATGTTTTCATTCATGTTATGTTAGATGTTTAGTGTTTCTCTTGGTGTTGTCTCTTGAGCAGCTGAGTTTTACCTAATGTTTATTTCTTTGGTTCTTTTTATGATGCCCCTTGGAGGTATCATATCAATTTGGAGCCCCCTTTCCTTTTATGCTTTAGGTTCACTCCACATTGAGTACCATCTTGTCAAACCCCATTCTCAGGCATTGTGGAGAGGATGATGCATTGCTTTTAAGGCAGCTTGGAAGGAGGAGGATTTAAATGACCTTCAAAGACTAATGTCAGACCCCCATGTCAATGTCACTGCAATTCATGCATGCGTGGAGAGTGGGAAAGGGAACTTAATTACGGAGGAGGGGAATCGTAACCCTGCTTGAATGGGTAGTTGAAAGTCCTGGACCCGCCCCTTGGCCTCAAAAAAGGGGCTTTCTTACATTTGCTGCTAAAGCGGTCATTGGGAGAGCCCACATAAATACTACCCTCCTTCGGGTGTGTGAGCCAGTCTTATTCTTTTGCTTCCACAGGTGCAGAATAGGTTCACCAAACAGTATTCTGATCTCCATTGAACAGAATTTGGCATCTTATTGTCCTTTTCCAGAAAATCAATCCCTTTAAACATGGAACATGGCAATTTTAGATCAGCAGGCATTTAAAGACACCTTTTAACTTTCAAGGGCTGTCCTAATAAGATACATTTTGTGCAAAAATACCAGTGTTACTAAGATGAGACTTGAATCATTTAAATCTGGAAAGGGGCTCAGTTTTAGCTGCCAGTACACCTTTCACTTGTGAAATTCCTTCTTGTCTTTTAATGGCGCTGTCCTTCTGGAGTCCTGTGAGCATCATCAGATATCAGGCTCCATTCCTTCTGCTAACCTTTGGTGACTGCTCAGAATTCATTACAGTGTTTGAAATGAGGCACTCACAGTGACCCCTTGTCACTGTCCTTTTGGACCATAAAATAGCCTTCCAAGTTAGCCAGGATGACAGCAGAAGCCAGCCTTATGTATTACGTGGTCAGGAACCGCTCCAGTATGGCTGCAGTCTGAATGGCGAAAGGAGTTAGTCATAGTTAGGCTTATCTGTTTCATTATTTGTTTTGAGAAGTCATATCAGTGAGACACAGATGCACCTTTGGCTCATTAATACTGGAGTCTGAACAGTGAAATTTATTTCAGTGAAATCCTGGAAAGTTGCTGAAAACGCATGATGCTGCTTTGTAGTTTCTTTTGTATGTATGGCTGCACTGAGTGACTTGTGGGATCTTAGTTCCCTGACCAGGGATTGAACCTGTGCCCCCTGCAGTGCAATCGCAAATTCTTAACCAGTGGACTGCCAGAGAAGTTCCTCTTTGTACTTTAAATAGAACTTTTCTACTTTGGAGGGGAAGTGCTATACAAACATGGCCGTAGTTGTTACTGCTACAACATATATATTCATTCAGTTCTCGATATTTCTAAAGTTTGGGAAAGTTCCATGTTAATGTAAACACAGTTTTAATTTTTCTAAACACATGCTCATATCTTAAAACAACACTCATTGATAGATTTTGGTGGGAGGTAGAAAAACAGAACTGTCTTCCTAATTTCTCGTCCGTATAGGCCTTTACTCTCCGTTTTAATAGAAGTTCTTCTGTGCACAAACTGTGGCAGAGCCCATTTTCAAGGCAGTTCATAGATTTAGCTATGCAATTTACTTACTCTTGGTCACCAAGAAAGAGTAAAAATCAAAGAGCCAAATGGCTGCTAAGGGAAAATGTTGTAACAGCAAACTTGAGGGGCTAGACCAGAAGAGGCTAGCAAGAGGAGAATGCTCGAGGGTAGTCTCAGGGAACTGTAATTGATAGTAACAGAATAGAAATGAGGTAGTGGAAAATTTAGGCTACTATACCAGAGACATGCTCCTAGTTTTGGCTTGAAATTGTCTTGCTAAGTAAAGCTGTTGTGATTACTGGAATGCCATAGAATTCATCTCTTGGCTTTTTGTCCCACAAAAGCATTAGAGTTTAAAACAGACCCTTTAACATGAATTACAGCAGACAAGAAATGCCAGTTCAGTTAGGGCAGGTGTTATTTAATTACCCTTCTTTATGGGGATGGGGCTGTTCCCACAAAAACTGTTTGTGGGTGAAAGCACAACAGAGATCCATAAGGTACAGCTCTATATGTATATATTTAAAATAGACATCAATCTCTCGAATTTTTCTGATATCAAAGGTTAATTTAAAATATTAATGCTGAAAAGATTAATTTAAGATATTAAATCTACTAGGCAAGAATACATGTATATACTGTAATTACTTCCCTTTTACAATTAAAGTAATTGGATTATATTTAATGAGCTATTTACATTTAATAATTAAAAAAGACTTATCTTTTCAGCATTCCCCATATGCAGAAAGAGATGGGGGGGTAGGACTCACTTCTGATATATAATTATCTTTGCTTGGGCTAAAAAGGAAAAACAGTTGTGCTTTTTAGAAAAAGGCTCAGAAGAATATTATTTTAAAACATACATACAGTCATCACCCATTATCTGAAGTTTCAGTTTCCTCTGTTTCAGTTACCAAAATTATTAAATAATAACTAATTTCAGTAGTCCAAAATTATTAAATGAAAAATTCTAGAAATAAGCAATTCATAAATTTTAAATTGCTCACCTTTCTGAGCAGCATAACGAAATCTCATGCCATCCTACGCTGTCTTGCCCTGAACGTGAATCGTCTCTGTCCAGCATATCCACGCTGTGTGTGTTACCTGCCTGTTAGTCTCTTAGCCACCATCTCGGTTATTAGATCAGTTGGCAGGTGTTGCAGTGCTTGTGTTCACATAATCCTTCTTTTACCTATTAATGACCCTCAAATGCAAGAGTAGCCAAAGAGAGGCCAAAAAGTACTTCCTCTGAGTGAAAAGGTGAAAGTTCTCGACTTAACAAGGAAAGAAAAAAGTATTTTGTTTATATATAGGGTTTGGTACTTTCAGGCATCCTTGTGGGGCTTGGAATGTATGACTCTTGGAGAAAGGGGACTACTGTATACACTTTAGGAATTACCCATGGGAATGTGTTTTGGTTCATTGTAAAAGAAGATGATAGATTAGGCACTTTTAAAAAGTCCTTAATGACAAGATTTGATGAGTTCAACAGTGCCCAGAGAATGGAACTTAAAAGTGATTTTCAGGGACCCTGTAAATAAAAGTAACCCATCAGAAGTGATGGAACCCCAAATGCCTAGCTCTTTGGAAATAGGCGTTTGTTTGAAAAGCAGTAGCATCTGAACATGTATGTTATCTGAGGCTGGCACTTTAAATGAGCCAGTGTTTCTGTTATTTAAAGTGAAAGATGTGAAGCCCCTGAGCAGCTGGCTAAAACTGGGTGTAGAGAGGGAGAAAGCAGTGTGTTATTCTCATTAACACCATTGCAGTTCCAGGGTAAATATGTCAGGAAGGCTTTCTTATGTTAGCATATTATCTTTTTTTTTTTTGAGGGGGAAGAAACTAGTCTGGGGTTTGATGGCACTTGTGTATGAAAATGAGAACTTTGGGCACAGTCTTGGCTAGGGTGTTTGTGAAGTCAGCATAGTGTCATGGATGCAGATGGACCTGGGTTTAAAAGCTGTGTGACTGTGATAAAGTTACAGAACTGCTCTTAATGTTTTAGTTTTCTTAGCTGTAAAATCAGAACGCTACCAGTTACCTTTCAGTAGTGCTTTGAAGATTAGATTTGTTAAAGTATGACTAAATACCTGGCACATTTGGGGCAGACACTACAGGATGCAAAGAAGTTTTCAAAAATCCCACCCTTATTACAGCAGTTTCCAACAGCTGCTGCTATTACTACTGTTTCTGTTTAAAGATATTTTGTTTTTCAGTTCCTGTATTCAAAGAATTGTACACTCCAAAAAGCTGTGCTACAATATAGGATGTAGTGACTGCCGTAAAAGGTTCAGCATACTTTTTTGGCACCTTTGGAGAGGGAGAAATTACTTCAGACTAGAAGAGTTGAGGGAGGCTTCTTAGAAATGGTGACATTCACCTTGGGCCTTTAAGATGAAATAATTTTTTTTTTTTTAAGAAATGGTACAATCCAGATAATAGTACCTTTGAGACTGCTTTCAAAATACATAAAGTGAAAATATTGAATTGACTCTTGACTGTGATTTGGAGGACTGATAGACTGATACCCTTTGTCTTAATCCTTAAAATTGGTATAACGTAAGCAAAGGCCATCCATTTCCTTTTTTTGACATTGGATACGTTTTTATTGAACGTTTTAGTTTACAACATGTGGTAAAAGGCAAATCAGTTCTCTTCAAGTGATATTTTACACAGTTGTAGTAAAATATTTTAAAATTCAAGGGTTTATAATGGATTGCATTTCTTAAAAGTTGAGGGATCAAGTAAACAAGTTTTCTAACTTGAATTTTCCAGTTGACTCTTCACTTAACAATAGTAACCAGCTCTAATTAGATACATAAGTTTCTTCACGGCCACATCTTTATTATTTTAGTCAATATCCACTAATTCCACTTCAAAAATAAGTTTTGCATTTGGTGGAATTTTGAGGCCATCCATTTCTTTCTCAGCTCCTGTCTTCAGACTCCCAGAGAACCCGTTTCAGAAGTTAAGAGGCCTACCTACTGCTTGGTTTCCTCTGAGACCAAAGAAAAGAGAACCAATTAGGAGAACTCTTTGATTTGACCTGCGCTCTTTAGATTATTGTATTACCACTAGGAGGTAAGTCCAACAAACTCAGTTCTCCTTTGAATTAGCAACAAGAGCTATCAGTTGTTGAGTACCTACTAGGTGCTAGATACCCCTCCAGAAGGCTTACGTATGTTACCTCATTTTATCCTGAAAACCATCCTATAAGATAGGTTTTATTTTCCCTGTTTTACAGATGCGGCTTGGAGAGATTAACCAGCCCAAAGTCATATATAACTAGTGGCTCAGGGAATCCTTGTCTCTTGACTGAACTTGCCTCTGGATTCATCAAGCTGTATTGATTTTTAATGTGATAAATACCTATATGAGTACCAACTTTAAAAAAAGAAAAAGGGAAAAATTTCTGCCATTATTAATTATGATTATTCAGAAAATTAAATGTTATTCAAATATGTTACAGGCATATAGTGGTGATATCCTACCTTTTTGCAATGTTTTCTTATTTGATTTTGGGATACCTGTTCTTCCTTTTAAAAGTTTTCCATGGCATATACTTATTGAAGATAAATTGAAATTAATACCTCTTTATGATTGGGGACCTTGCAAAACCAGAGTGGAAATCAATCCTGACTTACATAGGAAGCTTGTGGCTTTGATTGCTGGGAGAAGGGAAATAAGGAGGTGAGCCCCGTGATTACCCTGATTTTCTGTCTAGGTGTATATTCTAACCATGGAGCAAGGCGGGGTGGGGCGGTAGGGAATCCCAAGCAGAGCAGATTTGTCTTACTGAACTGAAGAGACAAATCGCGTTAATAGTTCAGGGGAGGCTGAGGCAACTGGAAACTGTGGGGTGCAGTTCTGGAAAAGAGGAAGAATACTGTTCTAGAAATCTTCTTAGGGTCTCCTTGAGGCTTGACTGATCACCCATATGCCTGGGGTCAGATTACAGGAGGTTGGAAAAGAGTGACCAGGAACTTATGAGCTAACTGATTGCCAGTGTAGGGAGGTGTACTAATTCCTATCAGCCAGCATAGAGAGCCCATGTTGCTCACTCTCCAGCAGAGATCCAGTAGAGAGCATCCAGTAGAGATCACCGAAGGGCCATGTCTGTACTGGGGCTAAAGAGCCAAGAGAGTAAAAGCTGCTCAAGATCCACCCTAGCAAAGCTTAAAAAGAAACCTCAGGTGTACCAAATTGAACCAGAAGTCACTTAGCTGCCAACCAGAACAAAGCCTCACACTTTTGAAACCAAGACAACGATGTTAGGTGCTCAACGTCATAAAATCACAGTGTCCAAGATCCAGTCAAAAGTTACCAGGAAAATGTGGCTCATAATTAGGGGAAAAATCAGTTCATAGAAACACTCAAAAATGATAGAGGTGATAGAATTACCAGACAAAGATATTAAAACAGCTGTTATAATTATATTCAAATATATAGAGGAAAGGGCTTCCCAGGTAGCACTTGTGGTAAACCCGCCCTGCCAGTGCAGAGACTTAAGAGACGCCAGTTTGATACATAGGTGGGGAAAATCCCCTGGAGAAGGAAATGGCAGCCCACTCTAGTATTCTTGCCTGGAGAATTCATGGACAGAGAAGCCTGGCAGGCTACAGTCCATTGGGTTGCGAAGAGTTGGACACGACTGAAGCGACTTAGCACATATAAAAGAACATACGCGCATACTAATTAGGAGGTAAACATTTTAGCTTTGCAAATAAATAGTGGGATTTGGTTTCAGTCTCTCTTATTTTTTATTATCTTTCTTCTCATGGTGTTGATGATTTGGTAAAATTTGAATATTATCTTGTAAGTCTGAGTTAACCAAATCATATCTTTTTTTTTTATATCATTTTAGAATTGGAAAGAACTTTTAAAGATCATCTTGTTCACCCTCTCATATTATAGAAAAAGAAATATTATGTTTCATTAATTCTGAGATGTATATTTTCCCCATATTTTAACATCTCTGGAATAATCATGCATCTTAAATTTCATGAAATACCGTAAAAACCCATTAGAGTTGTGACTTTTCCGTAAATACTCATGGTAGAATTCAAGTCTTCTACTTATATTACCCTCACCTAGAAAACTTCCCTTCTTTATTCTTTAAATCCAAATCCTGCCCAGTTCCGGTCTTTATTCCAGGAATTCTGTTCAGTTGAAAGTGATCTTCTCATCCCTTCTTTTGTCATAATCGACTACATCATTCGTTAGATAACTTCTGTTTACTGTGTTGTTACTTACCTGTGTTTTATTTGTCCTCAAATTATAAGCTCTTGGAGTCATGGGAAGAATTTTACATTTCTTTGTGTCATCTAGTGTCTACTTGATAAATATTCACTGATTGATAAGGGTACTATAATTAGTAGTTAGCAATTAATGCAACCCAAAACTTATTAAAAGAGTGTTTACTGGTTAAGAGAACCACATTTTTAGCTATATGCCAGAGCTGACCGCTAGATAGGTGCAGAATTAGTATTTCTGTCACCACTGCTGCTGCAGGGACTGCTGTTACTGCTACAGTCATTGCTACTGTTATTGTGATTATTCTGTACCAGGTACTATGTTAAGTATTTTATACACGCATTATTTCATTTTTGTGCACAACAACCTTAAAAACTAAGGATCATTTTACTAATTTTAACAGGTTAGGAAACAGACAGGGAGAGTACTGCTTGCCAAAGTCCCAGAACTGAAGTTCGGCAGTAGTGGGGTGAAATCCACACCTCTTTCTCTAACGCCCATGCTCTTGCTGCTCTACATCACTGCTTATTAGCTCTTTTGAGGGCTTTGGTAACCTAGTAAACTGAGGATAGAAAGAAAAGAAATGGACACGTGCTTTTCCCGCTGTTCAGGGACTTTTCCTTATAAATCCCACGTTTTGAGTGGTGGATAGACCTTGTGAGAGGAAGATGTACAGCTGCCCTTTGCTGCTCTTAGTTGCTGGCAGCTTGGCCGTTGGTGACAGATGAGTGTGTGACACTTTTTCAGCAATGAATTCTTGTTACAGCTGGCAGAATAGTTGATATGAAATCTCATGGCAGTGTGCTTCATAATTCCACTCGCGGGTGTACGGATGCAGCTGAGATGGCAGGTCTCTCTCCCACTTACACTGGTGCGTTACCAGTCATATCCAGGACTACTGCTCCGTCTACCCCATGACCACACAGTGTGTTTGTGGATCGCCTTGAGCTGTCAGCAAAACATTTTGCTGAATTTCCTTTTTTGTTGTTACTATGTAACCTTTCCCCCCCTGGCCTTTCTCATTTGTGTGGAACTGGCTTCTTTTTTGGCCCTTTCATCCCAGAGAGGGAGTAGTTACTATGGAGGGATGCTTGAAATATGAAGAGAAGCATCATAGAGATTAAATGCATGGCTAGAGAGCCAGCAGGATGAAATGAGACCTACTCAGTGCCTAATGTACGGTTCCATCCTGATTATCTCCTTCCTCATTTTCAAACTTGCTTCAGTATCTCATCCACCAGTGGGTGCTCCAATGTCTTGTCTGTAGGGAGCTTAACCAAGTGCAGTAGACTACTATTTGCAGGAACCAGGAAAGAAGGGTTACAGCCTAGCCCCATTTTCTCTATCCCTGGGTGAGATAGTAAACTGGGAACTAGACATTCTCCCATAAAAAACAACTTTGTGTTCCTATATGGTAGCACATGTCCAGGTTAGGCTTCCTCCCGGGTATTCAAGCCCAGGTACTTGGAGAGGAATGCCTTTTGTATCTATCCTCATCTCAGTTTTTTGGCCACCACCAACCGGAGATCACTCATTTCTGTCGTTGCCTGTAAATAAAGAAAACTTTTTAAAAAAGAGAATACTTTATAAGGGCTTGTGTGAGTTATTGACACATTTCTAATAATCTTGTGCAGTGATTTGTTGAGGTTTGGGGGTTTTTTAATCTATTTTTTTGTTGAAAGATAATTGCTTTACAGAATTTTGTTGCTTTCTGTCAAACCTCAACATGAGTCAGCCATGAAAGAAAGTGAAAGTGAAGTTGCTCAGGTGTGTCTGTTTGTGACCCCATGGACTGTAGCCTACCAGGCTCCTCTGTCCATGGGATTTTCCAGGCAAGAATACTGGAGTCGGTTCCTTCTCCAGGGGATCTTCCCGACCCAGGGGTCAAATCCGGATCTCCTGCATTGTAGGCAGACGCGTTACCATCTGAGCCACCAAGGAAGTCCATATCAGCCATAGGTATACGTATATCCCTTTCCTTTTGAACCTCCCCCCCATCTCCCTCCCCATTCCACCCTTCTAGGTTGATACATAGTCCCTGTTTGAGATCCCTGAGCCATACAGCAAATTCCCATTGACTATCTATTTTACCTATGGTAATGTAAGTTTCCATGTTACTTTTTCCATACATCTCACCCTTTCCTCCCCTCTCCCCATGTCCATAAATCTATTCTCTGTTTCTTCATTGCTGCCCTATAAATAAGTTCTTCAGTACCATTCTTCTAGATTCCGTATATATGTGTTAAAATATGATATTTATCTTTCTCTTTCTGACTCTTTCTGACTGACTTCACTTTGTATAATAGGTTCTAGGTTCATCTACCTCATCAGAACTGACTCAGATACATTCCTTTTTATGGCTGAGTAACATTCCTTTGTGTATATGTACCACAACTTCTTTATCCATTCATCTGTCGATGGACATCTAAGTTGCTTCCATGTTGTAACTATTGTAAGTAGTGCTGCAATGAACAGTGGGATGCATGTGTCTTTCATTTTTGGTTTCCTCAGGGTATGTGCCTAGGAGTGGGATTGCTGGATTATATGGTAGTTTTATTGCTAAAAAATATGGAGCGCTTCATGAATTTGCATGTCATCCTTGCACAGGGGCCATGCTAATCTTCTCTGTATCGTTCCAATTTTAGTATATGTGCTGCTGAAGCGAGCACGAGGTTTTGTTTTGTGAGGTTTCTTTGTCCCAGAGCAGTTGAGTTGTTTTTCATGTTAAACTCCTGTGTGAATTTAATGCTCATTTGATGACTATAGCTGAAAGAAATCTGGTACTTGAGTACCCACAAATGACAGGAATAAGGTTTCCTCACTTACTCATAGTGATGCCAATGGTAAAGAACCCATCTGCCAATGCAAGATATGGAAGAGATGTGGGTTCAGTCCCTGGGTTGGAAAGATCCCCTGGAGAAGGGCATGGCAATCCACTCCAGTATTCTTGCCTGGAGAATTCCGTGGACAGAGGAGCCTGGTGGGCTCCAGTCCATAGGGTCACAGAGTCAGACACGACTGAAGCAATGTAGCATGCATGCACTCAGAGTAAGAGTGAGCCCCCATTTATTTTTCCAGTTTTATTGAGATATAGTTGGCACACAGCACTGTATATGCTTAAGGTGTGCAGCGTAATGGTTTTACTCACATCCATCATTCCATATAGATAACAGAAGTAAAGAAATAGAAAAAATATTTGTGTGTTTGTTGAAAACTCTTAGGATTTACACTCTTAACAATTTTTGTATATAACATACATCAGTGTTAATTATATTTATCATGTTGTGCCTTATATCCCTGTCACTTATTTATTTTATAATGAAGTTTATACCTGCCGCCTTCATCCAGTTCCCCTCCCCCTGCATCTGATAGCTATAAAATTGATCTCTTTTTCCATGAGTTTATTTTTGAAGTATAATTGAGCTGCAACTCTGTGTTAGTTCCTATTATACAGTATATGATTTGGTGTTTTGAAACATTTCAAAATGATCACCAGGATAAGTCTAGTTAAGATATGTTACAATACAAATACATATCATAGTTACTAACTGTATTTCCCATACTGTACATTTCATACCCCTGACTTGTTTATTTTGCAACTGGAAGTTTATACATCTTAATCTCCTTCACCTATTTCTTTCTTCCCCCCTGTCCTCTGACAACCACCTGCTTTGTTCTCTGTATCATAATTCTGTTCACTTAAGGGATCTCAGTTCCCCAACCAGCAGTTGAATCCCAGTCTTCCCAGGTGGCCCAGTGGTGAAGAATCCGCCTGCCAGTGCAGGAGACTCTAAAGACTCGAGTTCGATTGCTGGGCTGGGAAGATCCCCTGGAGTAGGAAATGGCAACCCCCTCCTGTGTTCTTGCCTGGAAATTCCATGGACAGGAGGAGTCTGGCGGGCTACAGTCAGTGGGATTGCAAACAGACGTGACTGAGCGACTGAGCACACGTGCACACACACACGCAGCAGCTCTGAAAGTACCAGCTCCTAACCGCTAGGCCACCAGGGAGCCCATTTCTGTTGTGTTTGTTCGTTTCGTTTTTAGATTCCATATATAAGTGAAGCCATACAGTATTTGTCTTTCTCTGTCTGACATTGCACTTAGCATAATACCCTCTAGGTCCATCCGTGTTGTTGCAAATGGCAAGATTTCATTCTGCTTTGAGGGGGAGCACTTTTACTGTAGTTGGTTTACAGTGTTGTTTTAGTTTCTGCTATACAGCACAGTGAATCAGTTACACACATACAGATCCACTCTATTTTTTTATTTTAATTTTTTAAAATGTTTATTTTTTTGGCTGCATTGGGTCTTAGTTGAGGTACATGGTGCGTTTGATCTGTAGTTGTGACATGTGAGATCTTGTGGTTGTGATATGCGAACTCTTAGTTGCACCATGTGGGATCTAGTTCCCTGACCAGGGATTGATCGGGTGCCTACTGCGTTGGGAACCTGAGTCCTAGCCGCTGGACTACCAGGGAAGTCCCTGTCCACTCTTTTTCAGATTCTGTTCCCATATGGACTATTACAAAGTATTGAGTAGAGTTCCCTGTGCTATACACTAGGTTCTTATTAGTTTCCTATATGATATACAGTAGTGTGTATATATCAGTCCCAAAGGTTTTCATTCCTTTTTTGTGGATGAGTGATATTCCAGTGTGTATGTGTGTGTGTGTATACCATGTCTTCTTTATCTGGTCATCTCTTGATTGGCACTTGGGTCGCTTCCGTGTCTTGGCTGTTGTAAATAACGCTGCAGTGAACATGGAGGTGTAGGTATCTTTTCAAGCTAGTGTTTTTGTTTCTTTGGATAAATATCCAGGAGTGTAATTGCTGGATCAAAAGTAAGACCTTTTAGACGGATAGTTTGGAGTATTTCAGACCATTCCATTCTGATGAATTTAAGTTTTGCTAGAAAGTGGAATTAAGACTGGGAGAGTAAAATGAACTTTGTGTCTGTTATTGAAGTTATCAGTGCTAACCATGCAGACCCTGTGCAATTTAAATGGATTCATAACTAGGAACTTAGGCAAAGATGCAGATACAGGAAATATTTTATGTGAATAAATCTCTTTGGAGCTAGGAATATTTTGTAAACAAAATCTCAGTTTCATATAGCACCTCTCAAGCATTTTTTTTAGTGCAGCTCACAGCTGAACTGGAAAGATGAATTAAAAGTTTTTCTCCAATTGCTAGTCATCATTAGACTAAGAACTAGAACCCGACTCACAGTTTTAAGTGGTTTCCAATGCACAATTTTAAGTGTATTTTCTTTTGGACAACCAGATGGATCTTACTTTAAGAAAGAGCTTAATTTTGGCCATTTGAAAAGCAGTTTTTTATTTCTCCTTTGCAAATAAGTTCATCTTTACCATTTTTCCAGATTCTGCATATATGTGTTAATATATGATATTTGATTTTCTCTTTCTGACTTACTTCACTCTATATGTCAGTCTCTAGGTCCATCCACATCTCTGCAAATGGCACAATTTCATTCCTTTTTATGGCTGAGTAATAATAATCCATTGTATGTATTTACAACATCTTCTTTCCCCATTCCTCTGTTGATGGACATTTAGGTGGCTTCCATGTCCTAGCTATTGTACATAGTGCTGCAGTGGACATTGGGGGTGCTTGTATCTTCTTGAATTACGGTTTTCTCCAGGTATTGTACAGATGTAGAGAACAAGCACATGGCTTCCAAGGGGAAGTGGGATTGGGGATGGATTGGGATAGGCGTATATACACTACCAAGTATAAAATAGATAAGCTAATGAGAACCAACTATTGGCACAGGGAGTTCTACTCAGTGCTCTGTGGTGACCTAAGGAAATCCAGGGAAGAGGGGATAGATGTATACGTGTAACCGATTTACTTTGCGGTACAGCAGGAGCTAACACAACATTGTAAAGCAGCTATACAGTAATAATCAAAACAAAACCCCAAAACAAAAACCAACCAAAAAAGGCAGTTTTCTGTGGAATAGTTGATACTAGAAGAAACCAGTTTTGCAGGTTGAAGTTATTAGCTCCTGATTTTAGCTTTAAGAACAAAGCTATGATTAAAGCCTGAAGAGTAATAGAAGAAAAAAGGTGGTATTGCCCCTAAAAGATAATAGAAAGTTATGAAATTGCCAGGTGTGAGTGGTCCTTGATAGATGTACAGTATGTTCAAGGAGTAAGATACTGTAGTTTAGAAATCTGTTCCCCTGGACTCCTTTCCCAAAACCAAATTAGGACAAGAAGGAACTTTACATTTATTGAAGGTAGGTCCATAGCTGGTGTCATTCATTTATGAAATTGGTCATTTCTCCTGGTTTTAGATCACAGGTAAGCTTTTATTCTTGGTTCTCCCAGTCAGATACTTTCTTTGTACACTCTTGGAGTTCCATTTATCTTGCCAGCTTTTTTGAACATTACTCTGGTGACCTAAACTGATTTGTCAGTAATTTCTTGTGTTTGGAGAGAGTCTGGTTATATTTGTAGCTTCAGCCCCACCCTGTATTTCAACAGGAAGTGGTAGGTGCCTAAGTCTATAAAGAGACAATTCTCCTTGGGATTGTTGCATGAGAGTGAGGAACTGCTATATGCAGCAGTAAATTTATACTTCTTTAAATATTCTGATGGACCAACTTAGATTACGGTAAACCTGAGTGTTGTGTTTTATTTCGAAATCAAGTGATTGTTTGACTTTTCAGTTGAGATTCTTGAACCACTGTGGAATGCATATTCTTTATCATAAAGAAATTTATCTCCTGAAAGAGGAAACTAGTCTACAAAGCAAGGCGCTTCTCATATGCCCCTATCCAAAATGTTGTTAACTATAGAACAGTGGGAAATGCTGAAGTGAAAAGCAGAAGTACTAATTGCCACACATACAATATCCCCACATGTTCTCATCCCATGCTACTGCTGATCAGCATTTTGAGGGTATGTTTCAAAGAGGAACTGCCTTGAGAAGCATTTCTGTTGTTATAGTTATTGCTGTAGCTCAGATATACTTGCTTTGGGATGTGACCATAGAAATCTGCAGGTGTTATCAGTGACCATGGCTCTAAATGAAGCATCGTTCATTTATTTATAATAAACAGCTAGTAATACATGTCATTGCCAGAATGAGCAGTCATCTGTTTTTTGTCCTGCTGTTAATAGGAATTCAAAGTGTAGAGTACAGATGAGTGCATCTTCCCCGTCACATGCACTCTTCCTTTATTACCTTATTCCAGCTTCCAAATTCGTCCCTCTCACCTACTTCACCCCACTCCTGCTCCAGGCTTGTCGGGAGCAGAGTTGAGAGTTCAGAGTGTAGGGTACATGTCAGAGTCTCCTTTTGCCTTAAGACTGGCCAAATGTGATATGTAAATATCCCATGATAACTTCAAATATACAGACTTGTAGAGTCTTACTGTTGTGAAGGGACCTCAGAGAACACCTCATCCAGTTTCCAATTCAAAGCAGGAATCTCATCATGGTACTGGCAGTCCAGACTGGTCAGTGTACTCCAAGCCGTGGGTTGGAGGGGATGGTTGAAGTCTTTGATTTATTCTGACTCATTCTCAAGTCCCTTAAGCTGAAAATAACTGGGGGGTGAAGATGGGGGTTGCTGCTGAGTCTGACTAGATGTCTGTAACTGGTCTAAGAAAAAAAAGCCCCCCCCCCCTTTTTTTTCATCTTTGGGTAGCCAACATCCAGATTGGCTTGGGAGGCTCCTCGAGTGTAATTAACTTAACCCCAGGGCGCTATCTGGAATGTCCTTTTTACCATTCTGGATCTATAGAAGAGTTTGATTCATGGACATGATCCATCCATCTTTACAGTACCTAGACCTCCCCTGCCCTTACGTTCAAAATGCAAGTGACTGTTGGCCAAGCAAGAGGTTATGGCAGCTTTCAGTTCAGTTCAGTCGCTCAGTTGTGTCTGACTCTTTGTGACCCCGTGGCATGTAGCATGCCAGGCCTCCCTGTCCATCACCAACTCCTGGAGTTTACTCAGACTCAGGTCTGTTGAGTCAGTGATGCCATCCAACCATCTCACCCTCTGTTGTTCCCTTCTCCTCCAGCCCTCAATCTTTCCCAGTGTCAGGGTCTTTTCAAATAAGTCAGTTCTTCACATCAGGTCGCCAAAGTCCAGCAAATCCAAGAATTTTAGAAATTCTTAAAGATCTTGGCTTAGTCCTTTTATTTTGCAAATGAAGAAACTGAAGCCCAGAGTCAGAATTATATCATCTTTGATTTAGAGGGCACTGTATCAGTCATCCAGTCTGACCTCTCCATATCATCTTCTTACAGTCTAGGAATCTCTCCCCCAGCATGCCTAATAGCTGGTATCCAGGGGATGATACTGGGGAACTTATCACCTCTGAAGAGAACCCATTCTAATATAGGACAGCTCTAATTAAAAGGAACTAACTTAATTGAAATCTATGTCCCTATAACTTTTATCTCCTCAATGGTTCTAATTTAATTCCTCTCCTATGTAACATCCCTGAAGGTAAGACCTTCTCAAACCCCCAAATTAGCAAATATCACTATAGCGTATAATTTTTCTAATCAAAGTAAAGTATAACTGAAAAAGAACTTCTACTGATTCTATAAAGATAGGACATTCCACTTTTCATGTGTCCAAAACTTCTTTTTCTAGCTAAGAATGACTACTTTCTTGGTTTTCTTCACTGTCCCTTCATTACTGGCACTAGCATTTAGTTCTTTTCATAGTACTTTTATTTTTAAAAATTTTTTATAAATGGCAAGATCTCAGTTTCCTGATCAGGGATTGCAACAAGGCCACAGCAGTGACAGCACCAAATCCTAACCACTAGGCAACCAGGGAGCTCCCTCATAGTATGTTTAATAAAGAAACATACATTTTATCTTTGTACAGAACAGATAGGGCTGAAGGATTGGACTCACCCTCACAGCCTGTCTGTGGTTTCTCAGTTCTTACTTGCTAGCTGTGGTGGGCCTCTCCATTCTATCATCTCCTTCTCATCCTGGGAAGAGTTTCCCAACTGGTCTTCTTACCTCCAGTCTTCTGTCCAAATACAGCTTCCTACTTCTTGTAGAATGATTTGTCTAAAAATGCAGATTTGACCATGTCACTTCGTTAATTTAGAAGTTCCTCAGCACCCAGTGCTCCACTGATTTCCCACTAAATGACGACTGATGATCGAGGAGTTTTTCTCAACTGGATTCCCATGAGAACATTAAGCCCTAATGCCATTAGGTATCCATTGTATATAATGCATTAGCTTCTCTCCAGTGCATCTGGAATGGTACTAGTTGTTTACACTCTTGATGAGAATGGAGAAAACAGTCACTCTAATCCTTTTCTCTATTCTGTGGTTCAGATGAGGAACCCATTGTAAAAGAGTAGAGGAGAGAGAATGTATGTTCTTCAAGAGCTCCAACAGCATGGCTGGGAGCAGTCTCCAGAAACAGAACTCACACATTTCATTGATGTCTAGGGTTTCATCTTTAAATTTATGTGAACACTGCGTCCTACTACATAATATGTCCATTGTTAAAAGTGTTTCAAGATATTTGTCAATGAATAAAATTGACTTTACAGGAGGATTTGCCTCAGGTCTATTGAACTAAAAATAACTACCTTTTTTTTCTTAGCCCTGTAGTGGACATTTTATATATGTTACATTATTTAATGTCTCTAGGAAAATTGCCCAAGATCACACAGCTAGTAAGGTGTCAAGACTCAGGGCACTAACCCAAGTATGTCTCAACTACGCAACTTAAAGCTGAGTTGAGTCAAGAGCCTTTGCTTCATTTCCAAGTTTATCTTCACTGGAATGTAGGATTTCTTTCTTGGTCAAGTTAGTATTTTGGTTCAGATTGTGCATAATTCCATACTTCTTTTGAAGAAAAGTGAGTAGTAATGTGGGTAATTCCATTTAATAAGGACTCTTGTCTTTCTTTGGTGACTCTGAAACACGTAAAATGACTTTTTTTAGTAGCAGATTCACTTTTCTAATTCTTTTGTCTTGATGGATATTGAATACTGTAATTTTTTGATTACTCTAGCTTGATGTGGGAGCTGGGTTTTTTTTTGGCAAGACGTAGCTAGCTATCTTGGTATTGAAAACTTGCCCCCCGCCCCCCCATCTCCAGATGACACAGGGTTGACTCCATTTGTGTCTTCTTACCCAAGGAACTTGGGAAAACATAAATGCTAAAGTACCAAGGTGTTAATGAGTGGCTTCCCCAGTTTCATCCCCATCTGACATTTACCTAGCTATTTGGAATCCAATTTCCATTAGGTGTCCAAAGAGAATGTCTGGAATGCCCTGTCAGTAGCCATTTGACACAGAATTTCAAGGGGATCTGGCTCCTGTAGCTCCTCTAAGATGCTGGAACAAGTTCTGAAATGATTGCTAAAGGAGGGGGCCATAGTGGCTATTTCCAGTCATCTCTGGCTGCACCCTGAATTTCTGGCTCTTCTGGTGAGCTTGAATTTGGGGAATCTGGGGGCATCCAGAGGGTGCACAGCCCTGTGAGCTTCTTTTATTTGTGACCCCTTGTCTCCCTTTCTGCTCTAAACTCTTTCTCAGTTTGAGTTAGTTACTGAAGCTGCATGTTAGTACCCAGTACCCTTTACATTATGTAAAAGAGGAGAATCATTAGACTGGAAGGGAAAGTCCAGAGTTTGGATTAGAAAATGTGTTGAATCTAAGGGGAACTTAGCTGAGGAACAGAATGAAAATTATTTCCTTAGACAGTAGACAAATATTCAGGAAACACCTCTGCACCCCAAAGATAGGCACAGCTGCCATACAGTGACTATTAAAGGGAGGTTCAAAGTTAGGAGCAAACAGCTGATTCTCTTGGTTCTTGGGCTGTTGCTGTTGGTGACAGGAAATCTTGTTCCCCAGGCTGCTGGCTTCCTGTTTTATTTTTACTCTTAGCAGAGCAGAATGTCCATAACAAGGAGCAGTCTGTTCCAAAGGGTTCTACTCCCTCTTTGAGCTGAAGGGCTTTTTTTTCTTTTGGTCAGACAATATGTTGGTTCACTTTTAAGTTCTATGATGTATAGCTTGGTTTAAGCATTTCGTGTTCACAATCAACTTTTTTGGTGATGAGCTGGTGTTTTAAGATTCAATGTAAGTAAACCTCTGTGGATTTGTGTGTGTGTTTTAAGAGGTGTTTGCAATCTTGGGGACTTGAGTATATTACCTTTATGCTTTACCATTTAACTTGCCATTTTCCCTAGCACAAAAACCTTTAGGCTGCTTCAGATTTCTTTAGTTTCACAAGTTAGGTGAACAGTTCCAGCCCGGTGTGCCTTGGCTATAGTCATATAGTCATTTTGTTGGATAAAAAACCTCCTCCTATCCTCGTAAAGTTAGGAATTTGGTAATCTAACTCTGAAACAATAGCTCAGCGTGAACCTAAAGTGCTGGGGGATTTCCTAGGGAAAGGGGCTTAGCCGACAGGATAAGAACCAGTAACTGGAAGGTTTCCGGATCTGCTCCAGACACTTCCTGCTGTCTCAAGAGCCTTTTGGCCCAGGTGTGTTGAACCGGATGGGAGAGAGAAAGGGAGCTGTGAGTAGAAGAGAAAGGACTGCTGGGGAATCTCGCAGCACAGTGTGCTTGGCATCATGTTTAATATATTGAACATGTAAAATTTTCCTTGGTATTCTTTCATTCTGTCCATTTACAGAGTGCACTTTAGTAGTCTTAATAGATACTGACAGTGTTTAGTTGTACATTAAGAGTCCTCCATCAGGGGAGAACTGGAGAAGTTACATCCTGATGTAGATCAGTGGAATCACTTGGCAACGTAATTTCGTTGTAGAGACTATCAGATGACAGAAGCTCTTTTTTGATTCTCATAATTGATCATCTGGAATCTGATCTGTTCTGATTGTGGACACCCCCAGGTTAGGATCGGTACCATCCAGGACCTGCTGAATGGGCTGTTTTCTGACCATGCGTCCCTGCCTCTAGAGACTTCTGTTAGCTGGAGCATACTTGTTATTTTAGGGTTTTTAGGTTTTTATACTGCCTGTGTACCCTCAGCCAGCAGTCACCAGTTCAGAATTTCTAAACTCATCCAGCAGGGCTCTGATAGCAAACCTGTGAAAGAGGGGTGTGATGGGGAGGGCTTAAAGCAGGGGAAAAAGAGAGAGAGAGGGAAAGATTTTTTAAAGCTGTTTAGATCAGAGCAAGACAAAAGGAAAAACGACTCACACAGCCTTGGTGTGCCTGGAATTTGTGGTTGAGTAATACTTTCCTGTTATTTCTTTTTTAGGTTGTTTTTCATCATTCAGAACATTGCCTGAAGCAGGTCCACCATGCCGTTAGTAACGAGGAACATCGAGCCAAGGCACCTGTGCCGTCAGACGTTGCCTAGCGTTAGAAGCGAGCTGGAATGCATGACCAACATCACCCTGGCAAATGTCATCCGACAGCTGGGCAGCCTGAGTGAGTGCCGCAGAGAGCCTGTGCTTTGCCCTCAGGGGTCGTTGGTGCTGTTTATTTCCTCCCCTTCTCCTCCGTGTTCCTCGTTCTCCCCCATCTGCCTTCCCTAGGTAGTGCGAAAATTTATCCCACCCTCACCCCTCCCCAGAGAGAGGCTTCTGTTTATACAGATTCTTCCCCTCAACCCTTTCTTCATCTACCACCACCCTCTAGGTTCCCTCCGCCTCCCCCTCCACCTGCTTCAAAAGAAATCTGTGGGAAGGGTGGCAGGAAGGGCTGCAGCAGAAACTGCAGATGGAATGACGGAGCAGAATTCTCTGTGTAAAGTGGGAGGTTCACAGAGCAGTATCTTGGGTTGGGGAATGTGCCTGTAATTGCACAAGCTAGTCGATGTAGCCTGACTTTGTTGAAGCCTCAAATGTACCAATAGTCTTTATCTACCCAAACCCCCCCCCCCCCCCAACCACCACCACCTTTCTTCACGAAGAGGAGTAAAGCAAACACGCATTCAGAGAGATTCTGGCTGACTTGTCTACCCTGGTACACATTTAATTGTGCTGCAAGCCCCCAGGTCTAAGTTCAGGGTACAAATTACTTCTGTAGTCTCTGGGGTATTGGGAGTTTTGCAAGCTGTGTGAACACAGTGACACAGATTGTAGCTGGAGCCATTCTTCTCTAGGAGGAAGATGGGGGTTAACCTAGTCTATTTTGAAGCTGAGGGAAAGCCAGCTCAACTGTAATTTTTTTTTAATTGCTAAGAATGAATGAGACTGCCTTCAGTGGGGTACATGCTTAGGTTTGGATTTCACTCTGAATTGAGCGGATTTTGTTTGCTTGGAGCCGAGATATGGGAAAGGCAGATGCTTGGATAGGCTCTGCATTTGTCTAGTGCCATTCTAGTTCCCATAAGAACCTCTGTCAAAATGCCATTTTAGTGATCTTCCTTAGCAAAAGCATCTTAGTGTGAATTATTTCAGACATTTAACCCTCCTGTCGCATCACTGCCTTTCGTGAAAGCAGTGGAATATCAAGAAAGCCTGCATCCCCCCCTCCCCTCCCACCCCAGATAGTAATAGCCCCTGCCTTGGAAATAGGGGCCTGAGGAGATAGAGGCCTGTGACCAGATGACGTATGGGGTCTGAGATTCCTAAGCCGTCACCCAGCTCAGAGGCCGTCTCAGTTGATCCAGGGCTTAGGGAAACCTGGATGGGGCGTCAGGAAAGAAATGAAACCCTGCCAGTGTCTGTCTTACACAAAGGACCGTTGACAGCAGTACCACAGCAGTGCGACTGACAGGGAAGCACGTGAAGACTGCAGAGAGCCTCACTGCTCCTTGGAAGCATCCTTTCTGCTTCTGTCACCCTGAGAAGGCCAAATGGGTGGAAGTCAGTCACATGCGGGTTCCTTCTCTGTAGGACAAAGGACATCTAGCTAATGATGCGTCGTCTTCTCTCTCAGCAGGAGTTATGGTCTCTCTCAGGTGTTTTTCCAGCGCAGTGTTGCTGGATGCCATTGCTCACTCTCCTACTTGTGATCAGGCACTCCTATCTTGAGGAAGTTCATCTGAGGGCCAGGGTTGGCCTGTGCTTATGGAAACAAGATTTTCTCACGTCGTAGAGCTGGCTGACCCTTTATTCATCCAGTAAACATGTATTGAACATATTTTATGTGCCAGGTGCTGAGAGGATACAGCAATAATAATAAGTGGTCTCTGCCTTCTGGGAGCTCATAATCTACCAGAGGAGAAAGAAAGAAATAAGGGAGAATGAGAGAGGGTGAGAAGAGATCTCATATTTGTTGATTGCCTACTTTATGCCAGGTTTTAATAGGATCTTGACATATAGCTGTTGCTAAGTCACTTCAGTCATGTCCGACTCTGTGCGACCCCATAGACGGCAGCCCACCAGGCTCCCCTGTCCCTGGGATTCTGCAGGCAAGAACACTGGAGTGGGTTGCCATTTCCTTCTCCAATGCATGAAAGTGAAAAGTGAAAGTGAAGTCGCTCAGTCGTATCCGACTTGTAGCGACCCCATGGACTGCAGCCTACCAGGCTCCTCCGTCCATGGGATTTTCTAGGCAAGATTACTGGAGGGGGGTGCCATTGCCTTCTCCACTTGACATATAGACTATCTAATTTAATCTTCTTAATAATCCTTTGAGGTTAGACGTTGGCATTCCCGTTTTTCAGGTGAAGAAATGAAGGCTCAGAAAAGTAAGGTAACTTGCCTGCAGACACAGTAGCCACTGAGAGGCAAAGTCAGACTTCCTAAGAATTTCTAAGCTTGCCCCCTGGCTCCCTGGCTCCCTGGCTCTCCCACGACTGCCCTGCATTAGACCTTTGCTGTGCCGTACTAAGTCTCTTCAGTCATGTCCAACCCTTTGTGACCCTGTGGACTGTAGCCTGCCAGGCTCCTCTGTCCCAAGGATTCGCCGGGCAGGAATACTAGAGTGGGTTACTGTGCCCTTCTCCAAGGGATCTTCCCGACCCAGGGATCGAAACCACGTCTCCTGCAGCTCCTGCATTGTAGGCGGATTCTTTACCACTGGGCCACCAGGGCAGCCCAACTGAACACTCACCAAAGGATTCTTAGACCACCTCTGGCTTCCCTTTCTCTGATCAACCTCTTTAAATCTATAAACCTAAAAATTGTGTAAAGTCTTTTAAATCTTAAACTTATATGTTCTTGCCAGAGTGGTCTGTCCAAAAACTAAAATCTGACTTTTTACTTTCATAATTCTGATTTGTTTGAATTTTAAAAAGTTAAGTCTGTGTTAACTTTTGCAATTTAAAAATGTTTTTAAAATAAGAGCATAAATGTTAGCTATGTATTTTATCTCCCGTCTTCCTCACTATGAAATTATTTAATTTTAAATTCCTTCGCTTGGCATTCAAGACTTTAAGACCTACCTTTCTTTTCAGCCTCATTTTCTGCAGTCCATCTTTTTCTCCCATTTTATAATCTTTTAAAGAGATTCTTTTAAAATTAAAAAGGGAAAAAAGAAGGGAGGGAGGAAGAAGGAAGAAAAGATGAATTGCCAACTACTCATAGCTTCTGAGACAGACCATATACTCTTCACACTTTCGCACGGCGCCTTTGTTCCCACTGCTAGAGAGCCCTTGCCATTTTGGTAGAGGATCTTCAAGACCCAGCTTAGGGATCTCCTCCAGGTTGGACTGAGTACTCCTCTGAGATCCTATTACTTGCCTGTATTATATTACCTGCCACATTATATTAAAAATTGTCTGTATCTCCTATACTAAAGTAAAAGTTTTTTGAAGGCAGAAATCATGTGTTGTTTCCTTGAACCCCAGTGTCTATCTTGTATAGTACCCGGCGCCCAGTAGGAGCTCAGTAAATATTTGTTAAATGATTCGTGCTTCTATTCTTTCTACCCTTCCATGCTGTTGGTGCACAGAGAATACAGGGAAAGAAGGAATATTTCCTGTGGGGAGTGGGAACATAGCAAGAATAGGGAGAGTCAAGAAAAGCTCCATAAAAGAGGTTACATATGAACCGAACCTTGAAAGATGACTAGGATTACATCCAGCAGAGAAGGGTGCAGAAATGGGCTCCTGCGTACTTCAGGCTCATGACCTTGACCTCATGTATTATATACTCTAGCCGGAAGTGCTTGGTCTAGTAGGGAAAGTCTGATTATGGAATGCATGATGCACAAAACTAAAAATTTCACAGCCATGGATTGCTCCCTGATAGCATATCCAGAGTTCTTATTTTCCCTCAGGGCAGTGAGATTGGCGTTTCACGTATTAGGTTGCCATGTCTTAGAAAATGTGCAGCCAACCAGCACTTCTGAATCAGTGTTCTGACCACCTAGAAGACTGGAACCTCCTCTTGGGTCATTAAGAAGATTTGTTTTTGTTTGAAAAATTCTACTGCTAAGGTATCTTTTGCAGAATGAGGTAGATGTCTGTTGTGAATGTCCTGATTTGATAGTGGATCTGTCTTGGTAATCTGAATGAATGAAATTAACTCTGAACAAGATATGTACGTATCACACTCCTGTTTTCAGAGGTTGGAGTACTTTTTAGTACTTACAGAGCAGGACTATCACATTACCAACTGGAATTATATTTTAAATTGGAAGATCCCCTGGAGAAGGGAATGGCTACCCGCTCCAGTATTCTGGCCTGGAGAATTCCATGGACTGTGGAGTCCATGGGGTTGCAAAGAGTTGGACACAACTGAGTGAATTTCAGTTTCATTTTCAAGCGTAAGTCTTAAGATACTGAGTTATCGATACTCTTAAAAGTCATCAGTGTAAGGAAGAATCTCATTATATAACTGTTTACGATTTGGGCTTATTTAGTCCTATGACAACTTGGTGAGATAGATACAGTTGTCCCCATTTCACAGATGATGAAACTGAGGCTGAGAGTTTGACTTGGTGAAGAGTCAGTAAGACAAGGATAGAGATAAAGAACTGAGACTTAAACTCAGACTTCCTGGTTTGAAGACTACTGCTTCTTCCATGTATTATCTTGAGTTCTAAGTATGCTTAAGTCCTGAGGTAACTTGACAGTGGGGAAAGCCTTTACGCCGCCTCGCTGTCCCTTCCAGTAGCATTCTCGGTGTCACCGTTTTTGTGTGGTGGAGTTCTTGGTATGATTTTCATCTGAAATCACAGGCGCTCTTCCTGCTGTCGCTGCTCCTTCCACTGAGGAGCACGGAAAGTCCTGGGTACTCTCTTGGGTGATCTAGGGTGAGTTGACTTGGGGTTTTCTTTTCCTCCAGAACAGTTGGTTGGTTACCAGATATTTTTGAGCCTTTGTTACTTTCCATACTAATGTTGTGTGTTTCTCAGTCAGTCTTTCATTACCTAGGTAAGCATGATACAGTATGGTTTTTGTTTTTTGTTTTTTTGAATATAGTTGATTTGCAATATTATATGTGTCAGGTGTACAACATAGTAGTTCACAATTTTCAAAGGTTATATTCCATTTATAGTTATTATAAAATATTGGCTATATTCCCTGTGCTCTATAATATATCCTTACAGCTTATTTTATACCTAGTAGTCTGTACCTCTTAAACGCCTAGCCCATCTTGTCCCTTTCCTCTTCCCTCTCCCCCCTAGTTTGTTCTCTGTATCTGAGAGTCAATACAGTATGGTTCTTATAGGAACTTAGCCGTTTTATGGACAGGGATCAGATAGGAATCTTCAGCCTGCACAGTGGAAATGCAGTTTGTTAGCCAGTTTGAGTCCTTTGAGCTCAGGAGCTTCCCATGGTTGTTTAGATCACAGAACCATTCAGTATGCAAAGACTTGCTTCTTCCTTGATTAGAAACTCCTTATTGACTAAATCTGCTAGCAGTCCAGAATATGGTGTTGATTGGTCTTATGCTTACTCTTCAGGTTACACTGGGAAGGTGAGTGAGCTGCAGTTCACCCTCAAGGTGAAGTTTTGGCCTTTTGAAGTCATTTTTTCCCCCTCCGGTGTGGACTAAGCATAAATGTAGTTTAGAAGCTAAAAATCAGATCTACTTTAAATAATTATTAAAGAAATGATCTGTTGGTTGGGCGCAGTCACTTATGCCTGCCTTCACCTTGCAGGTAACACACTCAGATGGTATATTTATTCGTACGCACCACTTTTCAGTTCCTAGCAAGAATGTGCTTTGTGGCTTGGAATGACGGTATGGAGGTAGTGTCAGATTGCTGTTACATTTCTTTGGCTGCAGATTCTCCTTGCATTCCAGGGTTGAAAGTACGGAGCTCTTTTTCTAAAAAACAAGACATTGTGGAATGAGACCACTGGTATGTTGTTTTTCAGGGAGAGCTTGAATGTTTCAGCTTTCCACTTGTTCCCTGAGATGTAGATTTGAAGGATTATAACTTAAAGCAAAGACTTTCAAAATTGTAGCTTATGAATCATAAAATCACCTTTTGACCCTTTAGAAGAAGTTGTTAGTCTCTACTAGGAGTTGTTAGTGACAGTTCAAGGCCTCTCACAGATACCACATCTCAGCATGGTTGTTCAGCGTATTTTGGGGGCTCCATTGAGGATGTAACTTATTTTTTATGTTAATTGTAAACACTTAACTAATTCACAATTTGTTTTCCAGAACCACTTTCAGAGGGTACTTTTACAGAACAGCAAACAGCTAAGGGCTATAGGCAAATATGTAGACATACTATCCACTCTTCTAGGATGTTTCTTTGTATCACACCTTTTGATTTTATTCAGCTTGCTTTGAGCTCATGACAGCTCAGTTTGCCAAGAAGACTCTTAGTTACAGAGCACACTGCAGGCTGCCCAGGCTCTGGAGGGTGTATCTCTGTCTCCAAGAACAAGCTCTTCCTGTAGCCTGAACCATCTTAGAGAGGCGAGGTCCCTGTGTGTTTGGGAGGTGGGGAGTACAGTCTTTAGTAGCCAGTTTTTCTGACCATTTTTGTCATTTTCATGCACTAGTGACTTGGTTCTTTGCTCTCTCAGGTAAATATGCCGAGGACATTTTTGGAGAGCTCTTTACTCAGGCAAATACTTTTGCCTCTCGGGTAAGCTCCCTTGCTGAGAGGGTCGACCGCCTACAAGTTAAAGTCACTCAGCTGGATCCCAAGGAAGAAGAAGGTAAGGAAGCTGAGCTCAGCATTTGCAGGCTCTGCTGAGCAGTTGCTTAGATTTTTTTCCCCTGATTTATAAAAAAGTGAGAGGGGAAATCACAGAGACCTATGGAGTTCTTTGAAATGACACAAACCTGGGTGATGTGAAGAAACCTTTTCATTTCTACCATACCTCCACACACTCCCTTTCTCCCATTTCCCCAATTCCTTCTTTCTCAAATTCTCCTTCCCCCCAGTCTTGTTTTGCTACCATAAAAGTACTTGGAAGATTCAGTCCTCCTAAGGAGGGGCCTGCTAGATCTGGCCACATAGTAAACCTTTGTGTTGCCTCATTTTGTTCAGTCATGAAATGGCTGGGCTGCTGACAGCCTTGTGGGGCTTCCCCAGAGGGGGAGAAGAAAAAAAAAAAAAACCTGGCTGCAGACAGCCGCAGCCAAGAAACGCAGCAGCTGAGGCCTCTCCGGCTGGCGTGACTCAGTGTTTGCTCAGATAGTCTGTCGTCCATTTTCTAATGCCTTCCATCTTCTTTCAGTATCACTACAGGGAATCAACACCCGAAAGGCCTTCAGAAGCTCTACTGTTCAAGACCAGAAGCTCTTTGACAGAAACTCTCTCCCCATACCTGTTTTGGAAACATACAACACCTGTGATACTCCTCCACCTCTCAACAATCTCACCCCTTACAGGTAACCTGGCTAGCTTCTCCCCTCTTCAGCCTGTGGCTAACAACACTAGATCATCATTTTAAAGATGTTGTGTACATCAGAGGATTATATCAAAAAGTGTACTACCTACCCCAGAGTTGCTTGTGGTGGAAGAAGCTAACATTTACCATATAAACAGGTGTCACTTATTATTGTTTGGTTTCTGAAACGCATATGTAATATGATTGAATACAATATATAATATTGAAAGTTTGCTATAGCATTTATGCTGCAGAGTTTAATTTGGTATAAGCCAAGTCCGTCTTGGACTCCATCCAAGGAATTTAGTTATTATAGAACCAAAAGGACTTTGTTACAAGGCAGTCCTATAGCTTGCATCCCAGGGGCAACATTTTAGCAAGGCTCCCACTTACTCTGAAACTGCTAGATTACCAGATGTTTGGGCGTGTTAGTGGGGCCAGCCTTGTGGACTGGCTTCTCTGGGCCCTGAGGGTCCTTCCAGAGCCTAAGGAATAATTGGCATTCTTCCAAATGAGTGTCGTTCACTTTGTTTTGAACATCCTTTCAACATTCCCCTGTGAAAGGACCTACAGTGCTATGGCTGGACTTGAAAAAGGTAGCCTTATAGACAGCTTAAAGCCCCTCCCCTCTAGTGGTCTGGTCTGGTAGTGTTACTGTAAAAAACTTCCAAGCAGGGACAGAAAGCGAATATTTATCTTGCTCGCATCCATAAATATCTTTGGAACAGGTAAAAGTAATTACAGATAGCTGGAGGCAGATGTCTTCTGTGAGGCATGGGTGTACTGCAAAGTAGAGAGTGTGTGTGTGTGAAATTCAAGGACACCCGCTTGATCCAGAGAGCCAGAGTAGGAACATGGCCACTTCTCACACAGACGCAGAGAAAGTGCGTGGTACCTATCCTTTGTTATTACCGTGTGAAATTATGTCTGCCCCGTGGCTCTCAAAGGGGCCAGCTAACATGGCAGGGCAGAGGTCTGACTCTGCAGCCTCCATCGTTGAGTCTGGTTGGATCTGGGCAGAGGGTTTGTAGGAGAGGAAGGGATTATACACTTGATAGTATTGAATGGAGTATGGTAAGACAAGTTTATTTTTCAGCTAATGTAGGGTATTTTCCTTTTTAACATTCTCTTCTCAGTTTTCTGGAGTTAGCCTAACAGAAATGAGTGATGTGGCTAACTCAGAACCAGATTTAATATAAAAATCATCAGTGCTTGATTGGAACTGGTTTCTGTGTATTGTGATAGGATTGGAGGTCAGAAAAGAACTACCTTTCCAATTCGTTTTAGTTGAGAATAGTGTTAAAATAACTATCCATCCCTAAATGCATGCTTTCTGAAAAAGGAGAGAGACTTAGCCATGCCAAAGCTCAGGATTCCAGCCAGGGTCGTTGAATCTGGCGGATGACCCTTATACTGACACTCATCAGCTCACCCTGTTCTTCTGTCACAGCTACTAAGAGCTGGTAATTAAATCTTGCGGTCATAGAACAGCTGACTGTCTTTTCTCACTGGGGCCCCCTTGTGGTTGGGGGATGGGGGGCGGATGCTGAGCTGTTCTAGTAGGTGAAGTGCTGTGGTTGCCTGTATTTACAGAGGAATGACAGCTACACACGCGATACACATTCACGTGTGTATGTGCATACGTCTGTACACATGTGAAGCTGTGCATGTGTACACAGGTTGTGGGTGGGTGGAGGCCGTTAATGCTTGCTGGAGCGTCCTGGGCAATTGATGGTGGTAGGGGAGTCAGTGGCAGAAATCCCATCTGATGTGCCAAGATATCCGAGTGTCCTCGGGGAGATGTCTGCAGCCCTGGAGATCATTAGACATAAGCAGGATGCCTGCTGCTATAAACCATTCTTGCCCTAACCATGCAGATTCCTCCACCAGGAATTGAAAGTAAGGCTAAGGTTCTTAAAAAGCTAGATAAGTAAGAGGTGCCATGCCATTCAGGGGCTTTGGAATGCTGGTATAGAGGAGGAAATACGCAGTCAATTTGAATGACTTCTTGATTCCTCAGTGTAAAAACTGCTAACTGGTAGGTGTTTGGAATATTGGATTTGGTTGGGAGCTCATTTGTCTACTGACAGCTACTTGTCTTCATTTCTATCCCAGGGATGATGGGAAAGAGGCACTCAAATTCTACACAGACCCTTCGTACTTCTTTGATCTTTGGAAGGAGAAGATGCTTCAGGACACCAAGGATATCATGAAAGAGAAGAGGAAGCATAGGGTGAGGGGAAAGGGGCTTCTGTTCTACACATCAGTAGGCACGATTGTGGAGGGGGGATAAAAAGGAAGCCAGTCTTATGTGAAGTAATCATTCTGAGTGGCTGCTTGCTTGGATGCCAGGTGAGACTCTTAAAAAAATGTGTCCGCTCCAAGCACAACCAAGATGAAAGTATAAATCACACCAAAAATGTGTTTGTTCCCCCCAGTACTATTAACAATTGAGTATATTCAGGCTGAGTTTTAGAAATTGACTTTTCTATTCGCCATTTATTTCTCTTGCAATTTGCACCTGACTCTGCTGGACACTCGAGCTAGGCTAGTCCCTTCTGCGCCAGCTTTGCAGCTCATTTCTCAGAGATCAGCACAAGGCTCTATAGTGTTTGATTTGCAACGGGAGCGGTTTAACACCTTGACTACTGGTTGGGCGGGGCAGGGGTAGGGGCATAGGCCTAGTTTTGGTAGAGGTGCTCCCCTCCCCTTAGACTCCCAGTGATGTGTGTAAGCATATGACCTAGCAGTTGCAACCTCACAATCCCATTAGCATGGCTGCTGGGAGGCCTAAGAGAGCACCAGGGGCTAGTGCAGCTGCACAAGCTGAAGAATCCGTCAGTTGTTTGGGTTTGTTTTTTAACTATTTCCCTGTATCTGTCCCAGATATCTATGGCTGTCATTATTTCTCTTCTCTCCTGACTGACCTTTGTGGCATAACAAATAATAAATAGCTATTTATTAACTTCCTAACAGTTAGAGTTGCTCAAAAACATGAATGAATTACCCAGAAAGATGGTAGATTTCCATTGCTACAGGTATTTGAGTATAGGATTGAAGAAATGTGTTTGAGCCCAGGAGGTGGTTTGGATTAGATAACCTCTAGGTCACTCTAAACCCAGCAATTTTGTAAGTTCTGTGGTTACTGTATGTTGTCTAGGCAGATTATTTCTAGGGTGTATATCCATGAAGGTGGGTGGAATTTTAATGAAGAACTTTGGGAAATGTTTATTAAGCTTTTCTGTTTCTTTTCATTATAGAAAGAAAAGAAAGATAATCCAAATCGAGGAAATGTAAACCCACGTAAAATCAAGACACGTAAGGAAGAGTGGGAGAAAATGAAGATGGGTCAAGAATTTGTGGAATCCAAAGAAAAGCCTTCTCGGTAGGTGCTGCTTTTGTCCTCTTGGTAGCATTCTTTGAAGGGTCTGGGCAGCTGGGGGCAGCAGTCTGACAGCTCTGATGTGACACCTTTCATACCCCCGAAGTCTGGCTGTGTGGCTTAAATCAATACCACTGCTAATCAGCTACTTTAAAGTACCTCCATCTGGTGATTAAAATTTGCTAAAAACAAGAAGAAAAATCTAGAGGCTGAGCAGTTTAAATAAGGTGGCCAGAGTGGTCTGGAAAATAAAGCCCATGGCTTCTGGTGCCCTTACAATATCTGAGGGCCTCAAAGGAAAGACTAGAAAGGGAAGAAAAGTGGTCTTAGGAGTCCTTTGCCTTCAGAGCATTGATTTGAAGGTCGTGACTAAGAACTGGACATTTCATGGGAGTAGGGAAGGCCAGGCAGAGAATCTGTGCACATCACCAAAGCAACTTTTCAGTCAGCCTTTGTCAGTCTCTGGAGAGAGGCTGGCCAAGGGACTGAAAGCGGGCCTCAGAGATAGTGTGGGAAAGGCCGTGCAGCCAGTGTGAGGCTATATATCTCTGTGGAGAAATAGTAGATGTCAGTCTGACCCCGTTTCCCAATACCAGATCACACTAGAGGTTTACAAGGCGGGTAAATGGTTTTAAAGTTTGGTTTGATGCTTATCCTGGTGTCCGACCTGTGTGACATTCAAAGCCAAGTCGCTGAGATTGCCTGGCATAAATGTTGCCCTGGTTTTTCCCCTAAATACCTTGCATCCTGGCTGTCGGAGAACCATGCCAGCCCATGCCGGTGTCTAGGAATGATAAAAGGAAAGAGTTGAGTTGTTCTTGCTTTTAGGAATAATTCTACCATGAAATTCTTGACTTTTAGAAATCTTGACACTTCTGACACTTGTTCTTCCTAGATTAAGAGATTTGTTTTAAAGAGTGATGAAGATGGTGAGAGGAAAAAAATGAACCTTTCTGCAGGGAATCAGCCCTGAGGGTACCTCCTTTACCTTCACCTCTCAATAAAAAGGGGCCATTTTGTTCCATGATCTCATCCTGTTCAGACAGGCCCTTGTCATAGGAAGGCTCAGTGACTCTTAAGACCAGCAGCTTGTGTGTTCAGAGTGCCAACCAGCTATTACGTGTGTGTGTGTGTGTCTGGTGATTCTGTTGTCTGAGAGGTTTGGGATCAGGCTGCCAGGCTGTTCTACATGGTGAACCTATAAAGAGATGTGCCAGGTCTACAGGGCTGCAGGCCTTGGGGATTTTCTACGTCAGAGCATCATTTGATTTAGTTAGTTTCCTCCAACTCTGTTCTGCCTGGGGTCTACTTTAGATGAATTCCTTATAACCCAGCAGTGGTGGAAAGAAGGGCGAGGTGGAGCGGGACAGGCCACACTTTGTTAGCTGCTGCCTGGTGTGTTCCTGTTTGTGTGGAAGTTTGTTGCTGTTCACCCAGAGTGAATTCGCCCACGGCCCAGTGCTATGAGGGACAGGTGTTCATGAGGCCAGCCCTAGGACCCCACTTGAATCAGCAGCTTGGTTTGTGAGATAAGAAACCGCATCCAGCTACCACATAGCAACTTGCATTTATCCTCAGCTTGGTTTTGCAGTCAGATGCCTCCTTGGCCTTTGAGTACTCCAGAGGCTTGCCGACCTCAAAACCAGGCTGAGTGCCAGTCACGTGTTTGCAGCTCACTAGCCTTGGGGCCTGGCTTTGCCCTTTGCTGCAAGACAGACTTTGGGATTTGGATCTGGGCTGCTCCTAACATTTGGGAAAGAATCTCAAAGAACTGCTGGGTGTGACGAGGAAAGGAACAGCGTGATTTTGATAAGCTGGGTTGAGTCCCATTTTTACAGACAATCCAGCAGAAATATCTGGGAGAGGGGAGGGGTAGATTGGGAGATTGAGACTGACATATGCACACTACTCTGTATGAAATAGATAACCAGTAAGGACCTACTGTATCACGCGGGAGCTCTACTCAGTACTCCATAATGACCCATATGGGAAAAGAGTCTAAAAAAGAGTGGATATATGTGTGTATGTGTGTGTGACTGATTCACTTTACTGTACACCTGAAACTAACACAACATTGTAAATCAACTATACTCCATTAAATTAAAAAAAATAAAATAATTGCAGCTACAGCAACTTGGGGGAGTAGAAATACTGGGAGATATTTAGCAATCAAATGCATTTTTTGTGGGCTCTTTTAGAAGAGCAAGAGAGTATCACTCAGGCTTTAAATAACAATTTGGGCATTGGGTTCATTATCAGGTATCCACCCACCTTGGTGTACCAGAATGGCAGCATTGGCTCTGTTGAGAACGTGGATGCAGGCAACTACCCACCACCACCACAGTCAGACTCCATTTCTCCACCTTCTCCTTCCTTCTCTGAGGACAACTTGCCCCCCCCACCAGCAGAATTCAGGTAAACAGTGGTATCTCTGCTATTTACTCTGGGTGGTTAAACACTCAAGAACAAAGTAAAAGTTCCAAATCGAGGCCAGGACCACTAAAGTAACTCCAGACAAGTGAGTCAGGATAATAGAAATAATTGGTATTTATTGTCTATAAGGTACCAGGCATTATACCAAACACTGTATATGTATATGTATGTATATGTTAACCTCCACAAGAGTCCTCCTGAGATAGGCACCCATTTCACAGAAGAGTACTCAGTGAACTCACCTAAGAACACACTGCCAGTAGGAAGCAGACTCACGGTTGGAAAGCAGGCCAGTTTGACTCCAGAGCCTGTGTTCTTAACTACTGGCTACACCTGAACAGAGAGAAGACACCAGCTTCTCTCTTGTTTTTTCGCTTAGCGCTGACTCAGGATCAAATAAAGTGGTATAATCTGCTGCTGTCCATAAAATACTGAATATCCTTTCTCCCTAGTTGTCTAGGAACCTAGTAAGTAGTTGCCTTTTTCTCCTGTTGCTTCTGCTCCATTTTACTGTGGCTAGAATCTCCAGGAAGAATGAAACAAAGGAGAAAGAGATGAGACTTAGGATCTGACCATTTTGATATTTGTCAGTGTCCCTGGCAGAGGTGTATACAGGAAGAGTTAGCATGTCGTGGCTGGAAAGGGGAGGGATCTGAGGAGTGTTAGATTTCAGTGTTTCCTGAGAAAAATAGTTACTTTTCTTTCTGATGCCTAACAAGTGAGAGCTTTGAAAGGTACATTTGTCTCCTTGGACACTGTTTAATCGGAGACTGGATGTTGAGGCCCCTTCCGATGGAGACCTGTAGCCGCGCTGTCACCCCACCCCCACCCCCCCGCCCCATTTCTGGCGTCTGAAACCATTAATCCCAAACCTCCTTCTGCCTCCCAAATCACTTCCTGCTGGTTGCCGCGTCGGATACAGTGAGGCTCCAAGGTCTGTGGAAAATTCCAAGATGGATGCTTTCCTAAGGAGTAGCTATTAGTGTAGGACAGACACAAAGGTGGAAAAAGAGGCCCTTCAGCCTCACATGTGGCCTGAGACCTCGCCGCCGCAGGCAAGCAGGACTGACCCAGGAGAGGTGAGCCTTAATGCTCCCTCAACTTGGGTCAAGTCTGGCGGCACATTCGTTTCCCGTCTCTGCTGACCCTCAGGCCCTCGTTCTCTCTCAGGTTTTTCCACAGGAGCACTGAAGGTGCTTTCACCTGAATCTGTACCCTGGTCAGGTTTGCCTAGCTTGGCTTGGGTTTCCTGCCCTCACAAGATCTGGTGAATGTTAACAGCCTATGGAATGGAGCCTGGTGGGTGGTGGTGTTTGAATTTTTATTTTGGTTCGTTCTTACGTGGCTTATTAGTCCTGGCTCCAGGATTGAGCTGACCCTTCCTCTTAAGAGGAGGACTCAGGAGGGCGCCTTCCCTTGCAGAGCTGAAAGGTTTGAGGGGGACCTAAGAGATGGTCTTGGCCAGCCTTACCTATTAGAGAACTCCTAAATCCACTTTTTTTCAGGCGGTATTTCTCAATTTCTGCTTCAACTCCTCTGCTGACGGGAAGCTCATTATCTTACAAAGCTGCCCATTTCAAGGCTGGGGATTTCTGACCATCCCCAGGTTGTTCTTTCTCTTTGAGCCAGAATGAAATTATACTGTCAACCAGAATGAACCTAGGGTAATCGATAAGCTTCACGTAAAGGGGAGTGTTTGCATCCTGAGAGTGATAGTGGGTCTTTTTTCTTTGTCCTTTCAGCTACCCGGCAGATGGTAACCAAAGAGGGGCTGGCGTAGCTGGACTCAAAAGGTCCAGTGTGGTCAGCCCAAGCCACCCACCACCAGCTCCTCCTCTGGGCTCTGCACCAGGCCCCAAACCCGGGTTTGCTCCACCACCTGCCCCTCCGCCTCCACCTCCGATGATAAACACTCCACCCCCACCCCCGCCTGGAGGATTTGGGTCTCCAGCGACCCCGCCACCACCTTCACCCCCATCTTTCCCGCCTCACCCTGATTTTGCTGCCCCTCCACCTCCTCCCCCACCGCCGGCAGTTGACTACTCAACTCTGCCACCACCTCCCTTGTCCCAGCCAACAGGAGGCGCACCTCCGCCCCCGCCCCCGCCCCCTCCTCCAGGGCCCCCTCCACCCCCTTTCAGTGGTGCAGATGGCCAGCTGGCTGCACCTCCTCCGCCACTTTCTGACACCACCAAGCCCAAGTCCTCCTTGCCTCCTGTGAGCGATGCCCGCAGCGACTTGCTTTCAGCCATCCGTCAAGGTAAACCCCCAGTGGTGGGTCCAGGATCATGGCGCCTTGTCTGGGCAGCTGGGATGACTGACTGGAGGGCGGGCGGGGGCCCCTGTGCCCTTCCAGGGGAATGGTTTTTGCTGGGTGGAGAGAGATTAGGACTTCAGACCTCAGATCAGTCTGAAGAAAGGCTTCACTCCTGAAGAAATGCAGACGTTTGTATTTCTTTCCACCTTGGTTTAAAGTAAAGGCTTCTTAACCTAGGATCTTCGAACTGCTTAGAAATTTATGCTTTGTGTGTTCTTGCGTTCATTCTGAGCCCCAAAGAAAACCAAGAATCACTGTCTTGGAAGGTACTTCCTCATCTGGACTCAGACACTCCCTGTCCTTCACTTTTTTGCCTTTCCTATCCTTCTCCGATCCTCTCCCCCACCTTCCCACCTCCTTCCTTCCTCCCTTTTCCCTCTTGTCTCCATGTCTCCTTCCTCTCACCCTGCCTTCCTCCCCTCCCTCATCATCGTCTTCCTATCGTGAAGCATTTATTCTCTGTCAGAGGGTGGTTCTGGTCCCAGGAGGCTAGAGTGGTTCCTTCTGTTTGATCCTCAGTGAACTGAAGGGTTGTCTAGAGGAGACAACCTCAGGCAGCTCAACTCCATGAAAATCGATGACTTTCAGTGCCTGCTAGATGGGGTATGGCAGCCACTCCTCACGCAAAGCCTTGTGAGAAGTACCATCCTCACCAGCCTGAGAGCGTGGGAGCCTGGAAGAATGGCAGGCTCCCTTCAGACCCTCTTGTCGCACTGGGACCACAGTGTCATAAAGCCTGTCTGACTTCTCATCGGCTTCCCCCTTTCTCTCTTTACTCTCCTCCAGCATCCTTCTTTTTAGCTGTCCTTTTCAGTACCCACCTCCACCAGGGGCCACTCCCTCTTCCTCAGTCCTGGATGGATTCAGAGGCTGACTTGCCTTCTTAACCCTTCTCTCTCTCTCTCTCCCACAAGGCTTTCAGCTGCGCAGGGTTGAGGAGCAGCGGGAGCAAGAGAAGCGGGATGTTGTGGGCAACGACGTGGCCACCATCCTGTCGCGTCGCATTGCTGTGGAGTACAGCGACTCAGAAGACGACTCCTCTGAGTTTGATGAAGACGAATGGTCGGATTAACTCTTCTGCCTGCCGCCTACTTCCTTTTTCTTTCTTTCCTACCTGCCTTCTTTGATACCTACCCCAACAGTCCCAAGGGGAAGAAAAGGGAGGAAAAAAAGAATTTCAAGGGGCCAGAGCCTTCCCTGAAGCAACCAAAGATATATCCCAAGTGCTTCCTCCAAATCACCATGTGTTTCCCATCTCCCCAGGGTCAGGCCCCATGGGGCTGCTGAGGTTCTGTAGCTGGGATGTTCCCTGTTCCCTTCAAGTGACTGTTGCCGACTGAAGAGAAGGGAAGACCCCAAGCACACTCCTTTGATTGGGTTTAAATTGGAGTTGGTGCCTTCCCCCAGGAGCCATTTTCTGTAGTCTTCCAGAATCCTTGCCCTCAGCTGCTTTGCATAGTGCCAGCCATCTTCTGGTCCTGAAGCCTGCTGGCCCCTTTCCCGTGCACTGAGAGGGCGGAGCAGCCGCAGGCCCGGTGCCTCACCCCTCTGTCCTCATCCACAGGGTGAGGCTGCCTTTTTCTAAGCCTTCTCTGTGTCTAGATGCCCTTTATTCCAGGAGCCATCAAGCCCCTAAAGAAATGTCTCACCCCTCTCTGCTCAGAAACAGTGCCTTTCTGAAGGCAGGGTGGCTGCCTCCCTCCCAGGCTTCCTTCCCGGACTGTGCTGTTCCCGTGTCCCTCAAACACCCCTCCCTTGCCACCAGGTGCCTCCAAGCACCACAGCCCAGTTCTAACCTCTAGGAGCCATGACCAAACTAGCCCTGACACCCAGGGATCTGAGCCTCTGCCGCGGTTAGGAGCAGAGACTCGGAGCTGCAGGACTGGAAGAAGACGGAAGTCTCTGGGTTGAATGACGCTGAAGCCTGGAGATGGGAAGTGACTTGGCTCATGGTCACACCATTGGATGGGGACAGAGCTCAAGCCCGGAGTTTCTGATTCCGAGTCCCCTGTGCTGTATGGGACCAAATTGTGGGCACCTGCTAGGTTCTGGGCCCTGCGCTGCTCCAGACCTCCCCGCAGAGGGGAGTCCAGCAAAAGGGCGCGGGGCCTGTGCCAGGCCTGTCAGTGCTGCTCAGACCCTCGTGGCCGCGCTTCTCGTCGTGTGCCCCCCTTTCCTGTCACCAGCCCGGCACCTGGCCTTGAGAGCTGCCCTCTTGGGGGACCAGAGTAGTGCGAGGAGGAGGAGGGTAGGCAGTGTGACAGGTGCTGCTTTCAGTTCCTCTGGATCTCCTCCCCCGTTTGTTTCCCCAGTTTAAGCATAGGTCCTGCCAACTGTAGAAACTTCAGTCCCTCAGGCTGGCAGCGGCCGCAGGGAGCTGCCTGGGGAGGTGGGGTGGGGAGGCCTGGCAGCCGTGAGGAGGGCTGAGAGGCAGGACGACTCTGGGTCCTGTTTCCAGCTCCCCTCCTCACTGCACCATGATGTTCCCTCCCTCCCTCCTCCCTTCTTCCCCAAGCTAATACACAGGTGCTATTTTTGAGAAAAAAAGCCGGTCAGCTTTGGCTAGCAGTGAGGTTTCTTCTCTTCTGTTGTGTAGCCTCTTAGGCTGAAACCGGCTTTTCCAGGCTTCTCCAGCTCTCCAAGCCGTGAAACAAAGACAGACAGGATCTGTCTCCCCCCCAGCACAGCACATGGTTCTAGTAATTGCCAAAGCCCTCATCAGCCCCTCCAGCTCGAGGAGAGCATGCAGTCGTGGGGACGGAGCCGTTAAGAGGCCAGTGTGCCCGCCTGTCTCCCCAGATAGGGCGTCTTGGGCGCAGGGCGGGCACCAGGCTCTGGCGCTGAGAGCGCCAGACCGTGTGCACCCCTGCCGTGCCTCCCACAGTGCGCTCCGGAAGCTGAAGGTGCTTTCTTCAGAGCTCTAAAACGGCTGCTGAAGGTGCCCCCCAGCTGTCACCCAGCAGTGGCCAGGCCAGCAGGCAGAGGGCAGCGGTTCTCCCAAATAGGGGCCTGGGGCCTGGCCAGGCCAGGCCGGGGTTTGGGCCTAATGGCTTTGACTGAATCACCCCCACCCCCTCCTTTCTGGAAACGGGGAGCCAGCACTGTGCTCGTATCATCCAGCTCTGACCTTGAAGGGGGCGGTGTTGGCCTGGCTTCTGGAATGGACAGAGCCTGCCGAGGAAGAGGGCTGGGGGCAGGAGGAGGTGGGGAGGGGCACTGCCTGCGGAAGGTAGGATTAGATCATTAGCTCAGTGACCTCCTAGGGTTTCGATGTGCTGTGTTCTCATCCTACAGCTGGTTTGGTAATGATCTGCAAGTCCCGGAGAGCAACAGCACAGCTCTGCCTGACGCTCTCATTAAAATCTATGCAGCCAAGCTCGGCGCTTTGTAGCAGCCGGCCTTGCGAAGCTTCCTCAGCTCAGGGGGCTGGGGACCCAGTCAGCCGAGAGGCCCTCTGGGCTCTACTTATGCATATGTGCACCAAAAAAAAAAAAAAAAGCTTCTTTAAACCCAGAGCCCTTTAAGATGATAAAGGACCCTGTGCAGGTAATTGTGTGTCTTTGGAATCCTGTAATTGTAGAATGCCGTTTAGTGATTATTTAAACTGGGCTGAGGCTGGTGAGGGTGTGGAGCAATGGCCCCTAAGGACTCTGAGGGCTGAAGGCAAGGAGCCGCCTCCCTTCCCTGTTCTGCCCAGCCCAGGGGACCTGCCCCCATTCCTGTGGCCCAGGGGCCCAGCTTCCAGTCGGCAGTGTCAGAAGTGACTTGTGGCTCTGCCTTGGTTGTGAGATGAGTACATTCCAAAGGAGCAGCCATGGGGAGGGGGCAGGCTCAGCGATCCCTTGGAGGCTCAGAGCAGCTGGCCTGAGCTCCAGCTCGCCTCCAACGGAAGCTCGTGTGCCCCTCAGAAACGACCCTGGCCAATGTCACCGCAGAGCTGAGGCAGTGTTGTCAGGGCTAATGTGAAATCTCTTCCCGTGGCGCCGATCCTCCGGCTCTGCAGTGCCAGCTCGGACAGATTGAGGTCTCTGTGGCTTTGGTGACCCTGCTTAAGCATTCCCACCGTGTCCCAGCTCTGCTCTCTGCCTGCCTCCCACTGCAGCACCCCCTCACCTGCTTGGGGAGGAGGGCAGCGCCCCAAGGCTAGGGGCTTCTGCTCAGGAGAGTGTCAGGCTTCCTGGGCTCGTCAGGCTTTGAGCTCTGCCGGGGTCCAGCTGACCTGGGATACCAGGGGTTGCCCAGAGATGCACCTCATCCCGTGCCTCAGGAAGGGCTAGGGAGCAATTTTGTTATTGTATTAACTTTACTCAGTTAACTCATTTGAGAAACTAACCAGTTTTTACTTTCTGTCTAGAATGATGTATGTGTAGGAGAGTGAGCCGTAACGCTCCCTAAGTGCCTTGTTTTCTCTGATATAAATATATTTATAAGGACCTGGTCCAGTGGATTATTCTTGGGTGTGTTTGCCACATGAAGATGTTAGGGACTAGGCTTGTATGTCGTGGGGTACAGTCTGAAGATGGGGCCCCTTCCCCTGAAGATGGGACAGGAGCTGCAACTGAGATCTGAGCAGTGGGGCTGAGCCAGACCCCTGAAGTGACCCTTTCCTCTTTCCCCTGCTGCTCTCAGGCCCTTAGAAGAGAAGGACACCCAGTTTTTCAGTCCTATGCCTCCAAGTCTGGGCTCACGTGAGTCCCTGCCAGGTTCATGTGTATAGCACGTTAGCTCCCAAAGTGACCTGAGGATTCTGTGTAATTGTTTTATGTATACTTCCGAATACATAAATGCCAACATTTTAAATAATCTGATGAAAGTCTTTGTAACCATGCAGCCACCTCTGGGGGGTGTGTATGTGTGTGTGCGTGTGCGAGCGCGCACTTGTATCTGTGTAATGGGAGAAGCAGTTCCAAGGGGGCAACATTGATAGCCACAGGTGGTGGCCAGAGCTCCAGAGGGAGGTCGGTGTGGGTGGGCTCGGAGGCCCGGGGCCTCTGCCTCTGGCTGGTGCGCCCTGTGTGGGAGGTGGGGGTGTTGATTTAGGAGGAGACCCATGGTGGGGGGGCACGTGGAGGCCACCTCAGCTGCCTGGGAAGGGTGTGCTGGGGCAGGGGAGGGCGGGGTGGGGGGGGGCCCTCACATCAGGCAGGAGAATGCTGATGCTGCCTGCCAGCATCTGGCCGGCATCTTGTCTGCCTCTCAGACCCGAGCAACTTACCTTAAATAGAACGACTTACAATGGAATCCGATAAAAGGGTTAGGCTGCCGCACGCCCCCTCTCTCTCCTGCCTGGGAAGGCGACAGGTCTGGGTTTCTCTTCTGACCCTAAAAAAATGACCTACCCAGGAAGCAACGGTTGTTCCGAGCACAGCTGCTGCGAGTAGCTGTCCCCGGGGGTAATTGATGAGCGGACTCCCTGTTCTGAGCCCAGCAGACAGACGGTGTGGGGCGGCCCCGGGAGAGGGGTGGGAGCTGGGTTGGTGACTCGGCTGGTCACGCCTGCTGTTGCGAGAGAGTCACCCACTGGCATCCCAGGAGAGGGGGCAGAAGTTTTGAATCGTCAGCAAGTGCTGCGCCAGCCACTCTGAGCTCATCGCTGGGGGTGGGGGTGCAGGGGAGGGGGCGCGGGAGCTGCTGGCCCTGGCGGAGCCCCTCACCCCACCCTCCTGCTCAGGCCTCTGTTTAGTCAGCACTTGGCTTCCCGAGGTCGGTGACTGACAGGCAGCCAGACGCCCGCCCTGGGAGAAGACAAAATGGTGGTGTCGGGAGCCGCCCTTGCTGGAGAATTGGAGGGAAGGAATGTGGTTCTGGGCAGCTGGGAGTCTGACTTAAATTCCAGCTCCTCCACTTGGGAGCTTCAGCTCTTTGGGCTAGTGAAAAGAAGGAGCATTCAACTACTACCTGCCCGAGACTGCCTGTGCTTTATTTCACCAACCAAGGGTCCCACTTGACGCTTGAGAAACATGATTCGGAGAGGTTGAGTTGCCTAAGACCGCATAGCTGACCAAAAGCAGAGCTGCAGTTCGCGCGGGGGTCTCTCGTGTTCTGCCCACCACGCAGCGTAAACCATTTTCAGAATCTTTCCATCGAGGATCATGATCTTTGGTGTCAGAGGGGTGTGTGAAAGGTTTTCTGTTACAGACTGCCCTACCTACCCGCTGGTGCCTAGTTTTATAAATGATGGTTGATTTTGCTCTCGCTTTTCAATAAGTGAGCTGGACTGGGGGCCCTGCTATCCTAGACCTTTAGAGTTAGAAGTGCCCTGTGCCCTCAACTGCCTGGAACACAGTGGTCTCCCTGTGTATGGGCAGGGGCTTCCAACAGACACAGCTTCAGTATATGCGCACACCTGTTCAGATGCTGGCATTTGTGCACACTCAGACATGGAGACACGTGCACACAGAATCCTATCTTTGTGCAAACGAGCACAGAGCAGCACACGGTTACAGGATCACAAGCGCAAGCAAACCACACACTCCTCAGGAGCCACCCCTCCTGTGCTGCCTCTGCCAGCTCCTCACTGCCCCCTCCTGGCCACCTGGTGGCCAGGGCAAGCTGGCACCACTTCCGTAAGTGCTGCTCCAGGGTGGTTGTCAGCCAGTTCCCTCCTAGATCTGGAAGCTAGGAGATGTCTCAGGTGCTCCCCAAAGCCAGCCTTAGCCCCAGGAGAAGTGTCTTATGAGGGGTCTGAAGCTAGAGGACAAAAAAAATTAGCCTTTCACACCCAAAAGAATCTCTTCCTGGTAGAATGCTCGGTACCATGGTGGCAGGCATTCTGCAGAGACACCCTCCCACTGCAGCAGGCAGGCATCCCTGCCCTTACCTGGGGGATTGTGCACACACCTGCTCATGCCCTGCGTATGTATTTAAGGAGGAGAAGATTTCCTGGCTGAGAAGTCAGGCCAGGTTTTCTAGCTCCCACCTTGCAGCTCCCTCTGGGCCTCAGCTCCCTCCCCTGTTCAGTGAGGAGTCGCACAGGATTAGGTATTCTGCCCAACACCGACCCCCCACCACAACTCGTGTCTCGCTGTCTTGGGAACTAACCTCTCCCAGACGTGTGCCTGAGTAAAGCACATCCATAAAGATGAACCCATGGACTCCTCAGGCAATCCCGGAAGGACAGCCAATACCAGGCTTTTTATTCCTAGTTTACAGTTGGAAAGGCAGACACACAGAGAGGTACAGCAACTTGCCCAAAGTCACACAGCAAGTTGGCAGCAGGCATGAAAGTAGAAACCTTCCGCTTTCCAATGCCCCTGGCTGTCTGCAAGAAAGCAGAACTCGCTGTGGGCTCAGGCCCAGAGCCAAGGAGACAGGAACTAGAGAAGCAAAGCCAGAACCTCTGTCCCGTCTGGGAGCCCCGAGGCTGAGGAGAACCCAGAGGGAGTACTGGGCTTAGGTATTAGGCAAGTTCCACCACTCCCTGCCCCCAACACACACCCCTCTCCCTGTAGACCGCAGGAACTTCAAACTCCCTGTTCCTCCGCAAAGCTGGTGGCTGGCTGTGGGAGTTCTTATTCTGTGGCTATTTGGGGGTCCATCATGGTAGGCACACACATGCCTGCACTCTGGGTGTGCATGTACAGGTGTGGATGTATGTTCTTACATGCCTACAGGTAGACCTAGGTGTACATTCATAGGCATGTATAGCAAGTAAATTTGTGTTTGCAAGCAGATATACATATGACACATTTGGGCATTTAGGTGAAGTGTGTTAGGATGTACATATATCAGTGGTCTCTGTGTATCTGACAGGTGAATTTATCAACATGTAAGATTTTGATTAATGGGGTTTTTCCTGAGTGTGGGTGTGTGCAAATGTTCACATGCATTTGTGTGAAATGGGCTGGAGCATGTCCACCCACATGACTAGTGTGCGTGAAAGTGCGTGCAGCGAAGGCTCAGGTGACTGGATGCATGTGAATCCTAAGTGCCCTCCCACGAGGGTACGATGCCAGTGTCCCCCCAGTCCTGGTATAGGGGCACCCTCCCTGGCTCCAGCTCAGCACTGAGCTCATAGCACCCCCGCCCTGCCTCGCATTCTATTCCCCAGACCCAACCTGCTTGGCCAATTTGCAGCCTCTCGCTCCCAGCTCCCGAGAAGGCCTGCAGCAAAGTCAAGGGGCTGGTGGCCAATTAGTGAGGGGGTTAATCAGGGATCTGGGGACCCCCCGGGGGGTGGGAAGCCAAGGGCAGACATTGGGGTTGGCAGGAGCCTGAGCTGCATGTCATGAGGCTGGGGGGAGGGGAGGCTGAGCCAGCCGGTTAGTGCTGGAAAGCAAGGGTCTGCCTGTGAATTCATGATTGCTGAACACTGACAGTGTGGAGCCTGTGTGACTGTACACTTGTGCAAAAGACATGCATGTACACATATATGTACATGTACAAGTCCTTGAATGTAGTCCTGTGTGCATGTGTGTACATGACTGATGCCATCTGTATGCACACGGGCAGCTTTGTGTCTGTATATATGTGGGTGTGCCGTGGTGTGCAGATCGGTCTGGGCATGCAAGCGTGCCTGGACCTGTGTGCACACATGTATATACAAGGCTGTGTGTCTGTGTGCGTACGTATTTGTGCAGGGGCATGTGCATGCATTTAGGTGTGTGCTTCTGCATGAGAACACGTGCACCTGAGGCTGACATGGTCTGTGTACATGTGATACATCTGTGTGCACAGGTGCTCACACCAGTGTGCAGACACACTGATCATACGTGCGTGTCTGGATGTGTGTGCATGTGTGGATCTTCTCTCAACAGCCAGGAACCTGGACCCCCACGTGTGTGCCTGTGTGCACATGCCTGTGTGCACACATGTCTCCGCATGTAGGGAGTTGCGGGGTGTGGGGTTGGCAGGTTTCAGGCTCCAGGAGAAAATCTGACAGACGAGACTTGCCGCAGCCCCCGGCCCCAGGAGCCTGTTTTCCAGCCTGCAGAAGCTGTGAGCCCGTGAACTCATCTTATATTAATAGCTGCTGTCTCCTCACTTATTGCAGGGAGAAGCGGTCATGGCCCTGGTGGGGGCTGCCCCCTCCACAGGACCTGGGAAGAAGGGGAGGAGAGAAGGGCCCCAGCCCCACCCTAAGGCCTACCCCTGCAGGAAGGCAGGGTTCCGGGCCCCAGCCTTTGCCTCCTCCAAGCCAGGGAGCCCCCACTGCCCAGCTCACCCTCCTGGGCCTCAATCACTTGGGGGGATCAGGCATGGAGTTGGACAGCTGGCTAAGGCAGAGAGGCTGGAAGGCTTGGCTACTCCCCACCCTGAAAAACACACACACAGGCATACACGCACACGTGCATGCACACGTGATGAGCAGCCCCCGGCTGAGAAGTCTGAGCCTGAAAGAGACGCAGACGGCTTCAATCTGAGGGGCAGACATGTCCCTTCTCTCAGGGACCTTCAGTTGGAGCTGGGACACAGCCTTCAGAGGCCCCCATTCTGATGAGGAAGGTAAAACTTCTCTGTAAATATTTACTAAGGAGAAGTGTAGCAAGGTGTATAAACTTCATCTTCACAGCCACAGGAGGGCTGAGCCAGGGAGGCTTCCTGGAGGAAACACAGACTTGGGGTACAGGGAGGACCTGAGATGTAGCTGCAGAATCCCAGGAGGAAGGAGAAGCCAACAGGCCCCACCTTGCACACAAACCCCAACCCGGGGACAGGCTCAGACACCCTCATGTGGGCCCAGGACTCAAGGCCGAGACTGAAGATGCAGGCTTCCAGAAATGTCTGAGCGCCACCTCACAGCTACACAGAGACAGAGGACTCAACGGCGTGAGGGTCCACCACAAATGAGGCTGGCCCTGCTGGGCCCTGGAGCCAGAAGCAAGGAGGGGGCCGAGAGCCAAGCCCTCCGAGGATGGGATGGGCCCCTGGCCCTGCTCCTTCGAGACCTTGGTGGGTGCTCCTTGGGAGTGTGGCTGAGGCAGCCAGTAGGCCTGTTCCTACACTGCCCCTCCCAAAGGTCTAGGGGTGCCCTGGAGACCCCCAAAACTTTCCCTAGCCCAGGACAGGGCTCCCTGCCCTGGTTTCCTTGCTTGCTATTTCTGAGCTGCTCCTGAAACCAATTCCCTCATCCAGGAAAGAAACAGATTGGAAGTCACAAGGACCTGGTTCAACCCTCAGGTCAGCTCAGCTCTTAACTGTGTGACTTTAGGCAAATCAAATGCCACTTTCAGTGAGGATTTTGAGGGCATCCGCATCTTTACTTTTAGGTCACTCCATATCTCTTGCAGTGTCTTAGTTCTCTGACCAGGGATCCAGCATGGGTCCCCAGCAGCAGTGGATAAGCTGAACCCTAACCACTGGACTGCCAGGGAGGTTCCAAGGGGCACCCTCGTTTAAAGCTTACATCCGCTCCCTGTGCTCTGTCTCTGAGAATATATCACTCTGACATTATCATATTTTAGTTCCTGTCTTTATTACTGTGTCCTCCAGCTAGAATTTACACTGCCCACAAGGACAGCAATGAATAAATGAAAATTCATTACTCTCAGAGCCTCAACTTTCTCTTCTGTAAAATGGGGAAAGCAATAGTACCTCCCCCCCCCCACCAAAGGGGCCATGGTGATGTTGTGTGAGATGTTTGGCATGGGACAGGTGCTTCCTGACTGGGGACCTTTTTCCCAGGGACCTTCCAGGAAGGTGGGGAGAGGAGGTAAGCCTCAACCTGACCTGGTGGAGCCTCCCCACTTTGGGCCTGGATTGGCACTGTGTGTAGCTCAGCCCAGGCCCGCCCTCTGCCAGCTGTGACCCAGCCCTGTTGGTATGCCCACTCCCCTTGGATTCCTGTGGCTGCTATTGGGGAGGAGTCTTGAACATCAGGCAAAAGCTCTCTGGCCAGGGAAACAGTCTCCCCATCTGTGCAATAGGGGTGCTCTGAGGGCCCCACCTCCAGGCTTCGCCCATCTGGGTAGATGTGGGTTTGGGGTAGTCCGAGCTTCCTCTTCAGCCACACCCCAAACCTACTCCTGCCTGTACCTGGTGAACAAGTTCTTTTTGGTTCCAAAACTGAAATTCAGAGTCCTGCCCAATTTTGTCCTCAAATGCACACAAGGGTACACACACTTACCTTCACTCACCTTTGCGTAGAAAAAAGTCCTTCCAGCTCCTGAGTGAACAGACCCCATCCAATCACCTCCCAAAATGGGGCCACTGGCTCTGAAAATTAACCCCAACACAAGGCAGGGTCCAGAATGTCCTAAGCCTTTGGCTTGGGAAGGCAGGAGATGAGGGGGCATCGGCCAGGGGACAGTGCACAGGACCTGGAAACAAACGTGCCTCTTTTGAATCCTGGCTCTACCGTTTCCTAGCTGTATGACCTTGAGCTGACCACTGAATCTCCCTTGGCCCGCTTCCTGGTCTGTAACATGAAGTTCTTACCCGTGCCAGGGGATGCTTGTTAGGCATACGTGAGCTGACGGATGCAGAACGCTTAGTGCAGTGCCCAGCGCGCAGGAAACACCTGTGAGTGGAAGAGGCTGCTGTTGTTCAGGACACCTACATGGCTTGAGCACATTCTTCATGCCCAAACCCCAAGCTAAAGCTAATGTAGGCAAGATGTGAGCAACTGAAACCCACGGGGGCCTGGCACCAGCAGTTCTAGTCCCGGTGGAGGTGGGGTTCTTGTCTGGGGACGCCTGGGTCTGAACAGAGGAACCCATCAGACTGGCATCCTGGGGTGGGAGGTGTCACCTGCCAGCCTTACTCCACCTGAGTCTCCAGTTTCTTGGATCCCCCCATAGGTCCCCAGGCCTGGCCTAATCCTCCCGTTCGAGGCTGTCACCCATCACACCCCACACCACTCCTTCCACGAACAGACAAATCTTATTTATCACAAAATCATTTTTTTATTGAGGGTTGGGTCAGGAACAGGAATAGGGATTGCACTGGGGACCCTACCCCAGATGGCAGAGGGCTCAGGTGTTGGCTCGCACCCTGCCTCCTGTAGGGCACCGCAGGGTGAGACCTGACCCCAGGCTCTGGCTATGGTGCTGGACACCAGCCTGGAGTGGAGCTGGGGTTGCCTGGCCTGGTTCCGACGGCCGACCCGGCTGCAGTTCCCCAAAAACGGCCACCAGAGGGCAGTCGGCCCCCAGAGCAGAGGAATTCTCGGTTTCTCAGGTGATGGCTTCTTAAAAAAATAAAAAACCAGAGGCTGGTGTGTTCCCCCTGCAAACCCGAGGGGGCGGGCCTGGGGAGAAGGCTCTGGTTTCTATGATCTCTTCGATAAAAAGTAAGCAAAAATAATAACAAAATACGTGGTTTCTCTCTCTCCCTTTTCCCCCTCTAGGAACTGAGGTCAGAAATGAGGGTGTTGGGGACTGGGAGTACCCTGGTATGGCCTGGATTTCAAGGTGTGGGTCTCTTTATTTCCCCTTAACACCCATAAATAAATTCATAAATAAATAATAAATAGATATTCTCTTTGTATGTGCACATATATACAGATAAACCTTTCTCTTATCTAGGCAACGGAGTAACTAACCTCTCTGACTCTTTAGCTCAGAAACACAAAAGTAAAGTGACATGGTCAAGGTCAAGGGAGGGGGAAGGTCAGGGACTTGGAATGGCACTGTGAAACACCCAGCAGCCTACTGGAACTCCAAGCCCATCTGGGCTGTGGGACATTTCTGAGTTGGGACCCTGACCACCGGAACATTCTAGAACCATGGAGCCAGCTGGGCCCTGCAGGGATCTGAACAGAATCCTGTGAAACACCCAAAGTCCTAGAACTCCAGAACCAGCTGGGTCTTGGGGTGTGGAGCTGGGGGTTGGAACAAAGCCCTGGAGGACCTAACATTCTGGAATTCTGTAGTGATGAGGGCTGGAGGGTCACCAGGATGAGACTAGACATCACTGGGGGAGCGGGATCGGAAGAGCGTCTTGGAAGAGGAACAGCAGCAGCAGACAGCCCACAGCACCTTCTGCACGTCCTGGTTGCGGAAGGCGTAGATGATGGGGTTGATCATGGAGTTGTAGGTGGCAGGGAGCAGGGTGAGATAGGTGTAGAGGGGTGGGGAGTGGGCATCGCCCAACAGGCAGTAGACGGTGAAGGGCAGCCAGCAGGCGGCAAAGGCGCCAAGCACCACGGCCAGGGTGGCAATGCCCTTTCGGGTGGCCACGTAGTGGGAGGCAGGCAGCAGGTGCCGCTGGAGGGCAATCTGCTGGGCATGGCGGCAGACGATGCGACAGACCTGGGCGTACAGCTGCAGCATGATGCCGAACACCATGAAGAAGGCGACGGCCAGGACCACCAGATGGTTCTTGGAGAGCGGATAGACCACGCCGCACGTGGCCCGCGCATCCAGGCAGTTCCAGGCCAGCACAGGCAGCAGCCCCAGGCCCAGCGCGCCCCCCCACACTAGGGCCAGCATCACATAGGTCCGCGTCACTGTTGTCTCTGAGTAGTAGGTGAGCGCATTATACAGAGAAAGGTAGCGATCAACGGTGATGGCCAGTAGGCTGCCGATGCTGGCAGTAAAGGCCGTGGCCAGCACGCCAACCAGCACCAGGCTCATCACTGCTGAGCCAATGCAGAAGACAGCAGCGAAGTGCATGACCAGGCCCAGGCCCGCCAGCAGGTCTGCCACAGCCAGGCTGCCCACTAGCAGGAACATGGGGGCACGGAAGGCGGGAGTGCCCACGATGATGGCCACCACCAGCGCGTTCTCACAGGACACCAGTGTGCCCGAGATGCACAGTACTACGTCCCAGGCCGTGGGGGTGGGCAGCGGTGCGGCAGGGCCTGTGGGCCCCTCTGTGGACCCCATGCTGCTCATGTTCATGTTTCCAGGGCCAGCAGAGAGCCAGGCCAGGGGGCTGCCTGCACCCCACATCATGGTACCTGTAGGAGAAACGCCCTGTGAGAAGCTGGCAGGGCTGGGTGCTGGGTAGAGGGGTCTGGAAGCAGTCGGGGGGGGGGGGGGTCTCTCCTCAGGATACCTGGCTGGGTCCCAGGTTGCCCACCCCCTCCCATGCCCTGAAGCTCCTTCCAGGATACCCTTGTCTTCACCTATGCCCCTAGGCCAGCAGGGGTCTGGGGATCCCTGTGGTGGGTCGCTCCCCTCTCCCTTCTAATACATTGAGTCCCGCAGGTCTTTCTCCCATGTGTGTGACCGAGGAGGACAAGATGAAGGACTACCATAAGTGGATGGAGGCCCATAGGATCCCGGAGAAGCCGGGAAAGGCCCAGGACTGGGGGAGGGGACATCTCAAGACTGACAGCAGCTCTGCTCCCTCCCCACTGGGGAGGATGACGCTCAGTTTCTGAGGCTCACCAGACCCCTCACGATTCTCAGTATGGCCAGCCCCAGACTCCGCCCCCAGAGAATGCTCGTGAAGCTCCCGCCAGCCCCCACCCTGCACTCTTAGGGTAACAACATCTGGGACCTCAGCCCCCCAACACACACTCGCCTAGACTTCTGCCCCCAGCTGGACCCTTCTTTCTGCCTGAACCTCTGGGTCTTTGGGACAAACACCCCCTGCTGGAAGCCAGGATCCTGGAGTCAGATCCCTCCCTCTGCTTGGACACCTGGCTCTTGGGCCTGACTCCGCCTCCTGTCCGGACGTCTGGATTTCTAAGTCGGACACCTCCTCCTGCTCGGACGCCTGGTTCCTGGCCCAGACGCTTCCTGCCGGCCCAAACTCAGATGACCATCAGTCCCTTCAGGGCCTCGGGTCCTTGCAGGAGTGCTCACCCCACGCCGGGCTACCCAGCTGACAGCTCTTATCACCCAGACCCTGGGTCCCCTCCTGTTAGCCCAGACTCAGAGTTCCTGGTCTCAACCTCCGACCCCAACCAACCGCTGGGAGCTTGACCGCTTGCCCAGCGTCCAGCATCCTGCGTGCCCTCTTGGACGCCTGGTACCCAAGGCGGGGCCCGCTACTCACCTCTCGGGACGGGGCGCGGCCGGGCCGCGGGGAGGCTGCGCTCGGGTCCGGGCTGCGCAGGGTGTGTGAGGACCCCGAGAAGCCCCCGCGGCCGCGGGAGAAGCGGCGTGAGTCACCCCGCCCTGCCCCGCCCCCGACCACCGCTTTGGTGACGTCAGTGGCCCGGCTGGCCAATGGGTGCGTCGCGCTGGGGCGCAGCGCGCGCCGCTCGGCATAGTAATGAGGCCTCGTGCCGCCCGCTCCCCCATTCATAAAAAGCGACCGTGGCTGCGGCTCCGCCCCCTTCTGAGTCGGCCCGCGCTGTCCTTGACGCTGCGCCCTCTACGGGCCGGGGGTTTCGGGGTCGCTGGTGCGAGAGCCCTTGCAGTCTCAGGGAGGTGGCGGGGGGGCATGTGTTAGAGGGAGAGGAAGAAAGGGGCCCCGGAGAGTTTGTGGAGGTGATGGGACCCTCGGGTGGCAGAGACAGGCTGACGGAATTCAGGTGACGGAGCCCGAGTGATGGGGGCTGAATGAGCGTCCCCGGTGAGGATGACAGGGGTTGCCAAGACGATGGGGCCCTGAGGTGATGGTGACAGGAGCACGAGGGAGCAGGGAGGTGGGTGGAAGTGACGGTATGAGCGCGGTGACAGGATCTTGGGGGGATGGTGGCAGTGCGACGCTGAGGAGGAGAAGGAAGCCCCCAGGGCAACCATAGCAGTGTCAGGGTGACGCTGGGCCATGATGGGGTTCAGGGATGAGGCGGTAGGAAAGGGAAGGTGGAGGGGCTGGGTGATAGTTCTTCAGGTCACCGTGACCCTGTCACAAGTGACCAGGCTGTGATAAGGGTCATAGGGTCCTGGAATGAAGATACCAGGTGACTGTGGGCCCCCAGGGGGGTGGGACAGGGTAGAGGGTCTGGACTGACAGTAACCGGGCCAGCCCTCCTGATGCCGGGGCTGGCAGAAGGAGCTGGGCGACGTCAATCATGTCAGCCCAATAGCGCCCTCACTGCACAGGGAGGGGTGGGCCTGGCAAGATTTCAAAACTTGAATTATTTATTCAAGGATCTGGAAAGCCAGCGGGGTGGGGGTGGGGGTGGGGGGGGTCACTTCCCTGAAGCAGCAGGAGTCGGGAAGAACTTGGAAGCAGAAAGCCATCAGCTCAGTCCCCAGGGCGGGCCCCCCTCGGCCTCCCATCTTAGGCACCCTGGCAGGGCAGGGCACAGAGAAGAAACTCCCCCTTCCCCACCTCTTCCTGTTCCCAGGGAACCTCTCCCAGCTGACTTCTCCAGATGCCACAGATATGGCCAGTTCTGGGAAAGGGGAAATAGCTGCCTCCTCCACCCTCCAACTCGAGCTCTGATCCTCATTGGAATCAACCAGGCCTGTGGGAAGGGGCTGGGGGCAGGGACCAGGTGAGGGCCCAGATCCCAGGCCCCACCACTTATCCTCCCAGCACAGAACCACTGCAGTATCCACAGTCAGTGTGGGGCAGGGAGAAGGAGGGGGCCGGCCAGTGGCAGGGTACATGGGGCTGGCAGGGCTGGAGAAGATACTGTACTTCAGGTTGCACATGGTGAGTTTGGGGTGGTTAGCAGGTGGTGTGGTCAGCAGTTAGTTTGGGTGAATATCTTAGGCTCTTTGGGCCTGTTTTCTCTAGAGACAGGGACTTCCCAATTGGTCCAGTGGCTAAGACGCCACATACCCAATGCAGAGGGTTGGGGTTTGATCCCTGGTCAGGGGAACTAGATCCCATGAGCCGCAACTAAAGAGTTTGCATGCGGCAACTAACAAGATCCTACGTGATGCAGCTAAGACCCAGCACAGCCAAATAAATAAATAAAAGTTAAGAAAAAGAGAGACCATGTTAGTATCTTCTGCATGGGATTGCTGGGAGGTGCTGGCTGCAGGAGGAGGACACCTGGGAGGCTTGGGTGTGCGGGGAGGGAGCAGAGAGGAGGAGCCTCAGGGAAACCCACCAGTGAGAGCACAGACTGGGTGAGAAGCTTCCTGCTCCTGGGCTTTGCCTGGCGGTTCCCTCTGCCCAGAACCCCTTTACTCCATTTGAGAGTCTCTGCGGCCAAGTCAATATCTTCCGGAGCAGGCTTTCCCAACCTCTACCCTAGACGACCACTCCCGCCCCTGTCACTCTCTCCCTCCTTTCCTTATCATTTTTTAGAGCACTTAGCACTCCTGAAATTGTAAATTTATTGTTTTAAGAGAAAAGACATGTCAGCCCCACCAAGATATAAGCTCCAAGAGGATACAGACTTTGTTCTGGTCTGTGCTGGAGAACAAAGCCTGGCGTGGAGGAGGTGTTCAATAAATACTTGCTGACTGGATGACTGGACAAAAAGCAACATCCGAGAAAGAGAAGGAAATCACAGAGGGAACAGTAATACGCACAGTGTTGAGGAAAGCGGGGCAGCAAAGGGAATACAAGAACATCTGCCCCCTGGAACCCGGATGTCCACTTTCTCCCCTGTCAGAGCCAGGTCTCAACAGCTGTCCAGTTGGTCTCAGAGAGGCTGCTGGGAGGTTGGCATGAGAGGGTGTATGAGAGGGAACCCATTTGTGGTCCCGTGGTTAGGACTCCACACTTCCACCGCAGGGGGCATAAGTTTGATTCCTGGTCAGGGAACTAAGATCTTGCAAGCCATATGGCTCACACATACACACACACACACACACACACACAAATAGAGGGGAGATGTATGAGAGACCGTCTTCTTCTCTTCTGAGTGGCATGATCTTTTTTTATTTTACATAGTTTATTAATCCTTTCATGAAAAATCTGCACAATCACCACAGATAAAGTCACTGCAGGATCTTTAATCCTTCCTTCTGCCAGAACCTACATTGGTCTTTGTGATCCCCCAAGCTCCTTCATTCTGTCCTTCAGTTCTTTTTCTTCTCAGGCAGCCCATGTCTTGCAAGGTGGTGGTGGTTTATTTTTCTTTGCATAACCCAAGGAATCATAAATCACATCCAAGCCAGTTGTCACCACCAAAATGGGTTCTGACTCCAAATATAAAGATGACATCTGGTGTGGTCTTGTATACTTTGGCTATTTTCCCCAAATTTCTGTCTTGGATACGGTTGCCCTTCCAGGGTGAAGAACATCAATGACCACCTTTCCCTTGAAGTAGTTGGTTGGTCAGAATTTCCTGATCCAGAGAATCATGGTGTTGGTTCATGACGGAGGCAATCCTCAGTCAGCCAAAGAGGAAAAGACTGAAGTGACATTTCTAACCCTGAGAAACCCTGGAGACCTAAGTGACTCAAGTGAGGCTGTGGAGTTTCTTATTTGCTTGTTTTGGGGTTTCTTTGGCTGTGCCATGCAGCATGTAGGATCTCAGTTCCCCTACCAGGGACTGAACCTGCGTCCCCTATAGTGGAAACACGAGTCTTAACCACTGGACTGCCAGGGAAGTCTGAGGCTATGGATTTTCATGTGGGCACACTCTCTCGTGCTCCAAAACTGCCCCATGTCAACAGGACAATTGAGGCCATCACTGCCAACCAGGTCTGTTCCCCAAAGATCTGCTATCTAGAAGAAAAGGCAACCCTTTTTCTTCTCTCATCCTCAGGCCCCCTTCCCTGTCTCCTTGATTCTCCTCGTCACTGACTTCCCCCTCCAGCCCTTCCCACCTACCAGATGCCAGACCAGAGCCCAGTACATACAATAATCCTACACCCCTATTTCATAGGTAAAGCCCAGAGAAGCCAGACGATTTGCCCAAATCACACTGTCAATGGCAGAGCTGGGATCTGAAGCCATTCTATCTGGAACCAAATCCAGTGTGCCTTCATTCTAGCCTAAATGTCACCATCTCCCCCAGAAGGGGCTGGGAATAAAGTTTGACTAAGGTGGACAATACTTGTAGTTCCCCAGGTGACCACCAGATGGCTGTGAGCACTCACCTCCAGGTGAGACTTCTTTCTTTCCCTCCACCAACCCTGTGGGCCTAGACTCTGGAGGGAAGTGTGTGAGAGAGACACAGACACAAGCCCCCTGTCCAAGCTCCAAGAATCTGGCCATCATCAGTGTACACATTCTTAGCACAGACCCATTCATTCAGCCAATATTCACTGATAGTTCTCTTGGGCTTGGGTTTGAGAGGGTGCCACAGACAGAGATGATGTGGCCATATCCGTGCATTTTCAACATTCAGTAAATATTTATTGAGTTTATTTACTATTTGCCAGGCACAGTTCTAGGCACAGAGAATATAGCAATGAACAGATATCTCCTCTTCATGGTGTTTCCATTCTGATGGGGAAATGGACAATCTACAAATAAACACTTAATATGATATTAAGTAGGGAACCCTTGAGGGTCTCACAGACCAGTGAGATAGGCAAACATGTATACAGTCACAACATGGTACAGTATGATTATTTAATAAGCACCTGATTAGCTTTTATGTGTGCAGGGAGTTAACTGTAGATGAAGATAAACATGGTTTCTGCCTTCCCGGAACTTATTTATAGACTAGGAAACAACTGAGTAATTGAGTACATAGCTGATACATGTTCTGAAGGGAAAAGGAGACATCGTGATGTAGAATAACCAGGAGACCTGTTTTTAGTAGGGAGGTCAGGGGCAAGTCAGTTGAAAAGAGAATAGAAGAGTTCCAAAGAGAGTAGAGCAGGTGCAAAGTCTTTCAAATCTTAAAAGATGCTGCTGTGAAAGTGCTGCACTTAATATGCCAGCAAATTTGGAAAACTCAGCAGTGGCCACAGGACTGGAAAAGGTCAATTTTCATTCCAATCCCAAAGAAGAGCAATGCCAAAGAATGTTCAAACTACTGGACAATTGCACTCATCTCACACGCTAACAAAGTAATGCTCAAAATTCTCCAAGCCAACAGTACATGAACCATGAACTTCCAGATGTTCAAGCTGGATTTAGAAAAGGCAGAGGAACCAGAGATCAAATTGCCAACATCTGTTGGATCATCAAAAAAGAGAATTCCAGAAACACATCTTCTTCTGCTTTATTGATTATGCCAAAGTCTTTGACTGTGTAGATCAAAACAAACTGTGGAAAATTCTTCAAGAGACAAGGATACCAGACCACCTGACCTGCCTCCTGAGAAATCTGTATGCAGATCAAGAAGAAAGAGTTAGAACTGGTAATGGAACAACAGACTGGTTCCAAATCGGGAAAGAAGTACGTCAAAGCTGTATATTATCACCTTGCTCATTTAACTTATATACAGAGAGTACAGCATGAGAAATACCGGGCTGGATGAAGCACAAGCTGGAATCAACATTGATGGGAGAAATATCAATAATCTCAGATACGCAGATGACACCACCCTTATGGCAGAAAGTGAAGAAGAACGAAACAGTTTCTTGATGAAAGTGAAAGAGAGTGAAAACCTTGGCTTGAAACTCAACATTCAAAAAACTAAAATCATGGCATCCAATCCCATCACTCATGGCAAATAGATGGGGAAACAATGGAAATAGTGACAGACTTTATTTTCTTGGACTCCAAAATCACTGCAGATGGTGACTGCAGCCAAGTAATTAAAAGACACTTGCTCCTTGGAAGTTATGACCAACCTAGACATCATATTAAAAAGCAGAGACATTACTTTGTCAACAAAGGTCCATCTAGTCAAGGCTATGGTTTTTCCAGTAGTCGTGTATGGATGTGAGAGTTGGACTATAAAGAAAGCTGAGTGAAGAATTGATGCTTTTGAACTGTGGTGTTGGAGAAGACTCTTGAGAGTCCCTTGGACTGAAAGGAGGTCCAACTAGTCCATCCTAAAGGAGATCAGTGCTGGGTGTTCATTGGAATGACTGATGCTGAAGCTGAAACTCCAATACTTTGGCCACCTGATGCAAAGAACTGACTCTTTAGAAAAGACCTTGATGCTGGGAAAGATTGAAGGTGGGAAGAAAAGGGGACAACAGAGGATGAGATGGTTGGATGGCACCACTGACTTGATGGACATGAGTTTGAGCAAGCTCTGGGAGTTGGTGATGGACAGGGAAGCCCGGCTTGCTTCAGTCCATTGGGTCGCAAAGAGTCGGACATGACTGAGTGACTGAACTGAACTGAAAGTCTTAGGAGGAAAGAGTTGATTGTTTGAGGGACAGAGGAAGCTAGTGTGTCTGGACCAAAGGAGCCAAGGGGAGATGTAGGAGCTGAGCTCAGAGAGGAAGGCAGGGGAAGGTCATGTAAGTCTTGGAAAGCGGTGAGATGGAAGCCATCGGTGAGCTTAAACATGGAATAATATGATTTGATTTATATTTTCAAAGGATTGCTCTGGCTGCTGAGTGGAGAATGGACTATGGCAGAAGCAGAAGCCCTACCAGGAGGCCACTGCAGTCACCAAGGCAAGAGATAGTGAGGCCTTGGGTTCAGGGCAGATGGGTTCGGATCTACCAGCTGGGACAAGTGCCACAGCAGTTCAGCCTTGCTCTGTGACGGTCACCGAGGGCTTCCTGCAGGTGGTGGCCATTTAGCGTTGTCATGAAGGGTTAGTTTGCCAGATACATGTAGTCAGGAGAGGAGGATGACCCTCCAAGAGAGAGAACCACTACCAGATGAAGGCAAGGAGGTACAAACGACGCATGCTAGGGGGAAGGCTATTCTATTTTCTCAGAGGGTAAGATGCTGGGGTGAGCACAAGATGTCTGAGGCTTCTAGAGCCAGGAATCAAAGGGCTGTGAAAGCCAAGCTGAGTTGAAATTTGTTTCATGGTCAAATCCACGTTTTTGGGACAGCTCTGCACTGTGAGAGGTGAGCTGGGGAGAGGCCTGGAGACTGAGAGAAATTGTGAGATCAGCAAAAGAAAGCTGAGGGAGCAGGACCCAGAAACAGGATCTGCAGGACTTTAGTCTGGGGGCAAGACAGAGGGAGGGGGTGAGGATGAGACCAGGGTTTCCAATCAGCTGCCTGGTGAGATGGAAGGAGCCTTCCTGAGGGGAAAAGAGGGACTGGGCAATTTCCAGGGCCTGAGGCACAAACTCAAGTGGAGATGCCCTAGAAGCAGGTGAACCCTCAGGAGGCACAGTGGACGGCAGAGTAGCCTCTGGCCTCACTAGATCCCGGTCCACATCCCGACCCCCTCCATTATAACTGTGTGCCCCTGGGAAAGTGATTTTACCAGAGGCCTGCAAATGGGACATTACAAAACCCATGTTTACAGGGTAGTTGTGGACATCAGCAAAGACCTGACAAGTTAAGCCTCTTAGTAGAATGTAAATTCTGCTAGTACTAAGTCGTTGATAGTTGCTTTGTTGCTGTTCAATCCCTAAGTCACGTCCCACTCTTTGCGACCCCACGGACTGTAGCCGGCCAGGCTCCTCTGTCCATGGGATTTATCCTGGCAGGAATACTGGAATGGGTTGCCATTTCCTTCTCCAGGGGATCTTCCTGACCCAGGGATCAAACCCGCATCTCCTGAGTTGCAGGCAGATTCTTTACCACTGAACCACCTAACAAAATATTATTACAGGTGTGGCATCTGGGGAGCGAGCATTGGGCTGGAGATAGACATATGGTACTTGTTGACTGAGATGACCCAGAAGAGGAGATAGGGCTCAGGACTGAACTGGGCCAGCAGCGATGAAGAGGGAGAAAGAGGAAAAGGAGAAGTAGAGAAGGGAGAGGGGAAGGGAGGGGAGAGGTAGGGATGGGAAAGGGAAGAATGGAGGATGGGGCAGAGTGGAAGAGGAGCTGTCTTCTAAGGGACCTGAGAGGTGGCTGCAGAGGGAGAAAAGCCACAAGAGGCAGAGGGGAAGGTTGCAGAAAAACCACTTATCCCAGTACCAATGAGATGGCTGGCTTGGCCAAAGTGTGTGGTGGGTCAGAGATAGACGCAGTGTATTGAGGGGCAGAAGAGAAGAGGATGCAACAGGTGAAGCGATACAGGCTGCCAGAGTCTGGGGGCCTGTTCTTCCCCCCTGGTTGGAGGATGAACTCTACAGAAGCTCAGAAATCAGGAAATTGACCTCCCTTCAAATCTAGATTTTGCCACTAACCCTATGACCTCTGACTCAGTTCAGTTCAGTCACTCAGTTTTGTCTGACTCTTTGTGACCCCACAGACTGCAGCACACCAGGCTTCCTGTCCATCACCAATCCCTGGAGCTTACTCAAACTCATGTCCATTGAGTTGGAGATGCCATCCAACCATCCAATGCTCTGTCAGTCCCTTCTCCCGCCTTCAATCTTTCCCAGCATCAGGGTCTTTTCCAAGGAGTCAGCTCTTCCCATCAGGTGGCCAAAGTGTTGGAGTTTCAGCTTCAGCAACAGTCCTTCCAATGACTATTCAGGATTGATTTCCTTTAGGATAGACTGGTTGGATCTCCTTGCAGTCCAAGGGTCTCTCAAGAGACTTCTCTAACACCACAGTTCAAAAGCATCAATTCTTCAGCACTCAGCTTTCTTTATGGTCCAACTCTCATGGCTACTGGAAAAACCATAGCTTTGACTAGACGGACCTTTGTCGGTAAAGTAATACCTCTGCTTTTTAATATGCTGTCTAGGTTGGTCATAACTTTTCTTCCAAGGAGCAAGCATCTTTTAATTTCATGGCTGCAGTCACCATCTGCAGTGATTTTGGAGCCCAGAAAAATAGTCTGCCACTGTTTCCACTGTTTCTCCATCTATTTGCCATGAAGTGATGGGACTGGATGCCATGATCTTAGTTTTCTGAATGTTGAGCTTTAAGCCAACTTTTTCACTCTCCTCTTTCACTTTCACCAAGAGCTCTTTAGTTCTTCACTTTCTGCTATAAGGGTGGTGTCATCTGCATATCTGAGGTTATTGATATTTCTCCCATCAATCTTGATTCCAGCTTGTGCTTCATCCAGCCCAGCATTTCTCATGATGTACTCTGCTGCTGCTGCTGGGCTAAGTCACTTCAGTTGTGTCCGACTCTGTGCGACCCCATAGACGGCAGCCCACCAGGCTCCACCGTCCCTGGGATTCTCCAGGCAAGAACACTGGAGTGGGTTGCCATTTCCTTATCCAATGCATGAAAGTGAAAAGTGAAAGTGAAGTTGCTCAGTCGTGTCTGACCTTTGAAACCCCATGGACTGCAGCCTACCAGGCTCCTCTGTCCATGGGATTTTGCATAGAAGTTAAATAAGCAGGGTGACAATATACAGCCTTGACATACTCCTTTCCCAGTTTGGAACCAGTCTGTTGTTCCATGTCCAGTTCTAACTGTTCCTTCTTGACCTACATACAGATTTCTCAGGAGGCAAGGTCATGTGGTCTGGTATCTCCATTTCTTGAAAAATTTTCCACAGTTTGTTGTGATCCATGCAAAGGCTTTGGCGTAGTCAATAAAGCAGAATTAGATGCTTTTCTAGAACACTCTTGCTTTTTCGATGGTCCAACGGATGTTGGCAATTTGATCTCTGGTTCCTCTGCCTTTTCCAAATCCAGCTTGAACATATGAAAGTTCACAGTTCATGTACTGTTGAAGCCTGGCTTAGAGAATTTTGACCTCCAACTAGTCACACACCTTTTCTGAGCCTCAGTTTCCTCACCTGTGAAGTAGGGATAATAACGCAACAGAGTGTTCATGATCCAGCGAGGGAAGGGGACATCCAGGGACCTGGCCGGGTACTCAGAATAGTTCTGGACTCGTCCTTTTTGCCAGAACCCCTCCCCAGACCCCCAAATCCCGCCCCACCAGACCGCTCCCACAAGCCACGCCCCATCGGACCCCGCCCCAGACAACAAAGCCACGCCCTCCCACTCGCGTCACTAGCCCCGCCCTGTCGGGCCACGCCCACCTGGCCTCGCGCGGGTTGCCCTGGTCTCGCTCCCTACACCCCGGCGGAGCCGAGTCCGGAGGGGCCACGCCGCACCCGCTCTCCGCCGACCCCGACCGCCCCCCAGGCCCCGCCTCTGAGCCCATGGCCACGCTGGGACCCCGCGCCTTACGGGCTGCGCTCTGTGGCGGCTGCTGCTGCCTCCTCCTGTGTGCCCAGCTTGCTGTGGCTGGTAACGCGTGCCCTTCACCCAACTGCTTGCCAGGAGCAGTCTGGGCTTGGCGGGGGCGGGAGGGGACTTTTCACTTGTGTGCGGGGCTCCTGGGGTGGGTAGAAGTGGGCTCCGACTGTCTGTGGAGCCGTATATATAGGCTCCGGGTGTGAGGCAACTTCAGGTGTAGGGAAGTGAAGCGGGCCTCAGGTGAATGGGATGGGGGTGGTTCCTGATATATGCAAAGGGAGGGTGCTCTGGTGAATGTCAGGGAGCTTCTAGGTGTGTGTGCCCATGTGTTTGTGGAAACTCCAGGCGTGCGGTGGGGCTTAGGGGATCCAGGTGAGTGTATGTGTGCAGGAAGTGAGATCCGTAGTAGTGGAGAAGGGGAACGGTAGCTTGGGTTCCAAGTGTTGCACCCACCTCACGCCCAGGTAAAGGTGCTCGAGGCTTTGGGCGGGGAGCCCTGCTCCGCATGAACATCTGGCCAGCTGTCCGAGTGGCCTGCACACAGCTGAAGCCCTGTGAGCATTGTGTGGAGGGGGACGGAGCACACAACTTCTCCGGCTGTGTGTGGGAGCAGTGTCGGCCGGAGGAGCCAGGTATGGAGTTAGGCCCTCCCCAAGGTTAGTGCCCCCAGTTCTGAACACCAGAACCTTGGCCCTGCTCCCTAAACCGCTTCCCTGCTCCTTCTCCCACCAGGACGCTGTGTGGCCCAAGCGGAGGTGGTCAAGGAAGGTTGCTCCATCTACAACCGCTCAGAGTCATGTCCAGGTAAGGGGGCTCCCTCTGGCCTAAGTCAATTTGGGGGGAGGGAGCAGAGGTGTCCTCAGCCAGAGCCTGCCTCCAGGAGGGAACCAGCCTCTCCCAGAGAGAAGACTGTGCCCACGAGCACCTGGGTCCAGTGTCAGTTCTGCCTTCAGCTCACTGAGATGTCGCTCCCCCTCTCCGGCCCGTTTCCTCCTCTGAAAATTGGTGCAGCTAGAGGATCTAGGACCAGCGTGTAGAGGAACCAGAGGAACTAGCTCTTCTATTTTAAACCATAGTGAGGACTTCGGAAGTTCAGAAGGGAATGGGGGGAGGGCTTCCTGAAGGAGGCAGCGTCACAAATGATGATTAGACGTAGAGATGGAGAGGGAGGCCTGCGCTGGTGGAAGGAACTGTATAAACTAAGGCTTAAGAGTGTGCCAGGTGGGCCTGGGATGGGGTCTTGATGGGAAGCGGCAGGGGGGTCTGGTTTAATTATGGATTCCCTGTCTCTTCAGCTGTGCACCACCACCCAACTCATGAACCAAAGACAGTCACAACAGGTAGGTACTATCTGGGGCAATGGAAGGACAGGAGGTGCAGGGAAAAACAGCTGGGCTCAGGCACTGACATGCTCTGTGACCTCAATCCTGTGATTTCTCCCTCTGAGCCTATTTCCAACATCTGTCAAATGGGTTGAAGAATACCTCACAAAGTGAGGATTTTATGAGAGCATGTATAGCACCTCGTTCAGTTTCCAGTGTATAGAAGGTGATCAAGAAATGATGGTTCCCATCCCTTCTCCCCAACCCTGGTTCTGAGAACTCAGGATGGCCCCCCTCAGGACCTGCTTGGTGCTGAGGGTGTATGTCAGGTTGCCAAGGAGATGTCCTCAGTGACTACCTACTGCAACCTCCCGGCCCAGAGAGGGTCACAAAGCAGGGTCCCAGCCGAACAGAGGCAAGAACCCCGCTCTTTGGTTCCCACTGCCCCTCAGGGTCTGGAGGTCAGCAGGCTTGGCAAGGATGGCTGAAGAGGCTCTTGGTTAATTAAAGTCAGAAACATGATCTCAGGGGCTGAATTATTGATGGCTCCTCCTCCAGCCTGAGCCCCAGCTGGGTCTTGTGCAGCTTATTTCTTCCTTCTTCTGCTCCTCTTTCCCTAGTCCCCTTCTCTGGGGCTCCCTGAACTGCTGCTGGGACCACCCTTCACATTCTCAGATTCCCCTTCTGCAAGCTACACACTCTGGGAGGTAGATCCAGCACCCAACTGGGCCCCTCTCACTGCCCTAGAATGCTCTTCTACCACCAGCCCTGCCCTGCTCTGGGCACCTGGCCCAGGGCCTGAAATTGAATCCCTGGTGGGAGTAGATGGCTAACATGGCACAGCTGGGAGTCACCTAGACGTCCTGGCAACTGTGGGCCCTGAGGCGGGGGTGGGGGAAAGGGTCGGGGATGCCGTGTAAGTCTGGCTCTGCCCTAATGGAGAGGTGACTGTCAGGCCTGGCACTCAGAGCCTGGTTAGTCCCTCCGACACATGGCATCGAGTCTTCATTTATCCCCTTGGTCGAGTGTGGGCTGCCGCATCTTCCTCTCCTCCTTCCCTCTCTCCGGACCCCGGGTGACGCCAGGGTCTTGGGACTTGGGAGTCCCAAGGAGACCACAGCATTTGCACCTGGGCTTCGAAGCTCAAGACCCAAGACGGAGAGGGACTGTGAGCTGAAAGCTGTGTGGGCGCCCAAGTTCTGGGTCCATCGTCACTCTGTGGGGCCCCAGTGGAAGAGGGAGGCAGGCAGGGAGCTCACTCACCATCTGGGACCTGCAGTCAGGAAGCCCAGAGAGAGTGTGACAGGCATCAAGCCACAGAGCAACTCAGGAGCGGAGCCAGGGCCGATGCTATCCGTCCTTCCAGGCACTTCCAGGCCACCCGTAGAATCTGGGTGGAACTTATGAGCCTGCTGTCCAAGGCTCCCCTAGTGAGGACTGGGGGCCTCCCAGATGACCTGTGCCGGGTTTGGGGTGGGGCTGGGCCCCTGGCCTACAGTGGCCTGCTGTGGCCTCCACCCTGCAGAGAGCCCCTCCATCCCTGAGGCCCACAGCCCCAGCTTTGACGGGGCCAGCTTCACCGGAGGCGTGGTGATGGTGCTGAGTCTGCAGGCAGTGGCCTTCTTCGTCTTGCGCTTCCTCAAGGCCAAGGACAGCACCTACCAGACGCTGTGAGTACCTGGCTGCCAAGCCCCATGCACCCTCTCCCCCCTGGCCCCCCAGGTGGCCCTCACTGCCTGTGTGCTGTCTCCACCACGGGGCAGCCTCAGGAGCCCTGAGGCCCTCTTGGCCTCCTGCATGTAGGCCACAGCGCGTCTCCCCTCTCCAGTGTGGGGTTCTCTCGGCTGGGTGTTGGCCCGCGTGGAACTCAGCCCAGGCCCGGCGTCTGAGAGCCCAGCTGAGCTCCTTTGTCTCTGTCCCCTCATGCTGCCCGCAGGGAGGAGAACCAGTAGGTGACAGCCCATGCCGCCTTCAGCCTGCAGCTCTGTGGCCGCGGGCAGGAGCCCAGGCCACGTGTGCGGTTTGGTTTTCCTCTGAGAAGGGGAGCTGCTCTGAGGCTCTGGCCCCCATGTGTGCTGTGGGGTGGATCGCTGCAACCTCCATTAAAGTGTTTGCTCTTCTGCCCACTGCCTGCTCTCTGCAGGGTGCAGGGGGCGTCCTCAGCCCAGCTGAGGTGGGGCCACCACCCTGAGTGCCTTCTCTGTCTGCCCTCTGCAGAATCTGACCCCCTTCAGGCCCGGATTCCACACTCAGGGGAAAGAGGATGAAGAGGCTGCCCTCTCTTGGCCCCTTTAAGGGCCCTCAGGGTGGGAAAAACTTTGGTCACCAAATTGTGGCCCCTGTGAACACTGAGCAGACTCAGGACCCCGTAGCTGACATCCCTTCCTGTCCTGGGCCTGGTTCGTGCAGATGAGAGCATCCTTTAACCACCTTCTGCCTGATCCGTCATCCCTGTGGGCCCCCACCTGGTACTCGGTCTGGGCCTGGCCTCTTCCCATCAACCCGGCTTGGACACTGCCCCCCAATAAAGGAGCTCTTTCCAGCACTGTGCTCCCATGTCTTGGGCTGTGTGTGGATTGGATGGGGTGGGGGGTATGGTTCACTGCCCTTTCTTTCATGGAAACTGAGCCTTAAATTAACACTGTCACCTTTTAAAGTATTTTTATTTGCAGGAATTCCCTGGAAGTCCAGTGGTTAAGACTTGGTGCTTTCACTGCCGGGGCCTGGGTTCAAGCCCAGCTCGGGAAATTTAAGATCCCACTAGCCTCATGGCCTGGCCAGAAAAATAGTTTTTGTTGTTATGTGTTTAAGCCCCTCCTCCACTGCATTATAGAGAAGGGTGCAGAGACTCAAAAAGGGAAACACGCCTGCTTAAGATCACGCAGAGTGGAATGGGGGCAGGGCTGGGAATTTAATCCAGGTTTTTCTGACTCCAGAATGAGCAGAACGTCAGAACTCCTCTGCAGAGGCATCTCCAGGTTTTTGGTTTTTTCTTTTTGGCTCCTAAATTGGATCTCTGCCCTTGTGCCAAGGTGGAGGTACCCCCGGGACCCTCCCCAGGGTACTTCTGGCCTTCCTTGAATGGGCCCTCCTAGAAAGCACCACTTACGCCCACTTCCCTCTCTTCACCCCCTCAACCCTGGGCCCAGAAGTCTTCTCTAATAACATCTCCTACCCATGGGGCACTTGCTGGAAACTAGGCGTGTGGCTGAGAGTCTGGCATCAGTGTCTCATTTAGTCCCATGATTGTCCTAGAAAGCTGAGAGGCAGTAGAGAGTCACGGGCAAAAGTTTAGCCTGTGGAACCCGACTGCTTTGTGGGACTGAAAGTTAATGGAGTAGCTCTGGGCTTCGGTTTCCTCGTCTGTAAAGTCCAGTAACAGCTGTTCCATCTCAGTGGGATGTAGAGCAGGTTAAGAGCAGGGGCATGTGCCCCATCTGCTTCACTCCAGGGCACCCATTCACCCCTCCAGCTGCCCAAATGCTTGCATCTCTTCCTCCCCTTGAGGCCACCTCTCCTTGCAGGATCTCTGGCTGCAGCTGGAAAGGCTTTAGGGCTCCTGGGCTCCACAGGGAGTTTCAGCTACTTCTTGGCCTCTCAGAGGGCTCACCTGCCTACCCATCAATGCCAAACACAGTCCACTCCCCACAGACTCACTTCTATCAACACCTCTCCTCCTCTCAGACATCAGCCTCCCCTCCAGGTCCCTGCATCTGGGTCATGTGACCCAGCCTGCCTTGCTCTCTCTTCTTCAAGCCTCTGTACACATGGTTTCTCCTGCCTGGGTTGCCCTCCCCTGGCTGGGACGATGCCCGTTCTCTCCCAGGCCAAAGAAATAATGCCCCACCTCCTCCTGGCTTTTCACCCAGTTAAGGCCATTTCTCTAGTGGATGTTTTCTTTTTCAAATGTAGTAAATGCCTGCAAAGAGCAAAAGGACTACACGGACATTCATGTACCTGAAGAACGAGAATCACTCTCCCCAGCATCCCACTCCCCAGAAATAACTATGCTTGAACAGGATGGGTCACACCTTTCTCTATGAATTTACAAAAGACATACCTACACACACTTAGTTTTTTTAAAATACAAAATGAGGGACTTCTCTGGTGGCGCAGGGGTTAAGAATCCGCCTGGCAGTGCAGGCCATGCGGGTTCCATCCCTGGTCCAAGAAGATTCTACCGGCCTCAGAGCAGCTAAGCCCATATGCCACAGCTACTGAAACCCGCATGCCTGGAGGCCGTGCTCCGCAATTAGAGAAGCCACTGCAATGAGAGACCCATGCTCGCTGCAAGTAAAGACTGCACAAAGCAACGAAGACCCAGCGCAGCCAAAAGTAAAATTATTTTTTAAAGTTTTTCATTACAACAACAACAAAAAAACTGAAGTGGGAGCATGCTTTACATTTTGTTCTGCAACGCTGCCCCTTTCGTTAGAGATCAGATTTGCCCCATGACTTATTCAGATGGTGATGGTTGATTTGCCTGCATCCTGTCAGAGTCCAACTGGGTTATTTCCGTTTTATCGTAAACAGCATCATGATAGACGGGCTTGTCTTCAGATCTTGGCATACCTGTGGCAGAGTGTGTGCGGTGGGGACATATTCCTAGAACTGGAATTGGAGCTTCTCAGCGTTCATCTCATGGATCCATCCTGTCTGGCAAGCTTGGCCTCCACCTTCCTTGACACTCTCATGAACCTGGCCTTCTCTACCCCCACAAGAACTGGGCCTGGTATAGAGAAGGCCCTCAGGGAGGATTTGATGAGTGAATGAATGACCAACGTTTTCCTGTCCTCTGTCACCAGAGGTCCCTCTCCGGCTCAGACCTCCCCCCTCACATCTGGACCAAGGCTGCTGCCTCTTCTTCACTGGCCTGCATGCCTGCCCTGCATGGTCTGCCCATGTGATGGCCTATGTTAGCAGCTGTTTTCTAACCTCTGCCAGGGACTCTTCAGTGGACCTGAGGGTGGGCATGAAGTCACCTTGCTAACAATGCTTCTCTCTGGTTGGGGGCATGGTTAGGGGCTTGGGCAAAATCTCTGGCAGAGAGAACACAAATCATGTCCTGTCTCTGAGCCTGTTTTTCCTTGTTTATTCATTTATTTAATGAACATTAATGGGGCACCTGCTATGTATCAGCCTATAACCCAGTTTCAATAATATTAATAACAACCATCAGTGGGACTGTGTAAGGATGGGAGGCGATATACAAATAGCACCCAGCATGACTTGGGGTTGGGGTGGGCAGCAGGTGCCCACCAGATGGTATCGGTGGTCATTCCCAATATGGTGACAAGGATCTGGGAAGAATTCCTAGTGGAGATGACATGAGAGCTGGACCTTCATGCATAGCGGGGAGCTTCACAGGGAGAGATGAGGAGGGGTTTCCAGATGAGCTAAGGTACAAAAGTAGAAAGACCCTACGTGAGTGCAGAAGTCTGAAGAGATGGCTGCAGAGTCTTGATGGCCAGGATCAGAAGTTGGACTCCATCCTGGTTGGACCGGGCAGGAATAATGCCCATTCTCTCAAAGGTGAAGGAGGAAAAGCCCCCACCTTCTGCTGGTTCCAGCCTGGGTGGGGTATCCCTGGGGAAAGACAATGGAGGAAGTCTTGCTTCAGGTCCTCCCACCAGCCTGGAATCTTTTCTCAGGGCCCCAGCAAGATGGGGCCTCTGTGGACCCCACCTTCCCCTTTCCTCTTCTTGTTTGGGGAGCCTGCCTCTCTGAGGACCCAGGACTACCCCAGTTGCCCAGATAGGGGCCCAGGGTACCCTCCCCACTCACCCACTCACCATCCCATCCTCATCCTCTCCCTAGGTATCCTTCTCCCACCCAGGCTCACTAGCCTCAAGGAGCAGGGTGGGAGTTTGATAATCTGGGCTCTACACACACACACACACACACACACACACACACAGAGACACACACACACACACTGTATGCAAATAGATGCAAATGATGAAAAACCTGACAGCTAGAATCTGGGGGATGGAAAGAAAAGCGCAGAGGGATCTGGAAGAGACATACCCACTACCCCCATGCCCATCCTGTGCCCACCTGGCCCTGTATCTCCCTGCAGAACCCAGGAAACTGGAAGCCAGTAAAGCTGTCCTCTTGCCCAGTTGTCCTGGAACCCCAGGAAGTCCTGGGGAGAAGGGAGCACCAGGTCCTCAAGGTAAGAGATGCCAGAGATCTGGCAGGGGCCTGCGGAGGCACCAATTACAGTCTGTGCTAAGAGACCATGGCAAAGGGGCAAGGAAACTTTGTGTGCCAGGCTCCAGGCTGGATGCCCAGCATCCTAAGACTGACCCTGTGGGGTAGGTAGTATCATCCCCATCTCGCTGGGCTGTGGGGGAAGGGAGGTTCAGAGAGGATCAGTCATTCACCCATGTACACAGAGCCAGGAGCCACGAAAGGCTGCAGCTGGGATCTGACTTGACTGCTTTCTGGCCCCTGACATAGGGCAGGGTGTAAGGCATCTCTCTGGTTTCTGGGATGTCAGGGCAGCCTGGACCACTGGGCAAGATGGGTCCCAAGGGTGAGCCTGGGGACTGTGTGGAGCTAGAGGTCTCTTCTTTCTTTGCTCTGTCCCTGGACCAGAGAGGGGGCTGCTTGGCTGCTGCTCAGGAATTGGCTGTGATTGACCTCTTGTAGAGGGGGTAGAAAGCTGGTGGCACTAGTGGTAAAGAACCTATCTTCCATTGCAGGAGACATAAGAGATGCACGTTCGATCCCTGGATCGGGAAGATCCCCTGGAGGACAACCCACCCCAGTATTCTTGACTGGAGAATCCCATGGACAGAAGAGCCTGGCAGGCTACAATCCACAGGGTCACAAAGAGTCAGACACGACTGAAGTGACTTAGCACACGTGCAGTGGGGGTGGAAAGCTGGGAGGAGTGGTGAGAATCGGGAGAAGGGCCTGGGCACCCTCCCCTCTGGTGGTTCGTGAGCCTTCCATTGGGAGTACTCAGACTTCAGAGTCAACATTCATCTTTTCTTGGGGCTGGAGATTCAGTGAACTTGCTGTGGGGACAGGAAGGTTGAGGCCATCTTTGCTGGAGCCCAGGCACCTAGAATCAGATGGTGCTGGGGTGTTGTTGGGTCAGCAGGAGTGGCCCAGTCCCACCCCCGGAGCCCCTCTTCAGGGGTCCAAAGGAATTGAGAGGACTCCTGGAGTCCAGCACGTGGCCTCTTCCATTGCCTGGGCTGGGGCTTGGGAAATAACTTAGGGGCCCCCATCAGCTCATCTCCTCTTCCCCAGGCCCTGGGAGCTGCCAGGAGCTGCTGAGCCGGAAGACCACTTTGAGTGACTGGTACCATCTGTGCCTGCCTGAGGGCTGAGCCCTCCCAGTCTTTTGTGACAGTTCAGTTCAGTGGCTCAGTCGTGGCTGACTCCTTGCGGCCCCATGGACTGCAGCACACCAGGCCTCCCTGTCCATCACCAACTCCCCGAGTTTACTCAAACTCACGTCCATTGAATTAGTGTTGTCATCCAACCATCTCATCCTCTGTTGCCCCCTTCTCCTCTCGCCTTCAATCTTTCCCAGCATCAGGGTCTTTTCAAATGAGTCAGTTCTTTGCATCAGGTGGCCAAAGTATTGGAGTTTCAGCTTCAGCATCAGTCATTCCAATAAATATTCAGGACTGATTTCCTTTAGGATGGACTGGTTGGATCTCCTTGCAGTCCAAGGGACTCTCAAGAGTCTTCTCCAACACCACAGTTTAAAAGCATCAATTCTTTGGCGCTCAGCTTTCTTTATAGTCCAACTCTCACATCCATACCTGACTACTGGAAAAACCAGAGCTTTGATTAGATGGACCTTTGTTGGCAAACCAATGTCTCTGCTTTTTAATACGCTATCTAGATTGGTCATAGCTTTTCTTCCAAGGGGCAAGCGTCTTTTAATTTTGTCTTTTGTGACAAGGACACCGCAGAGGGTGGCTGGCTGGTGAAGGAGTGTCAGGGAGAGAAAGGACTGGAACAAGTCAGACCCAGTGGGCACTTCTTCCCCTTGGCCCCTAGGCGGAGCCAGAGCCCACTGGAGCCAGGACATCCCGTTGGTGAGTATCACTAACAAATGCTTACTGAGCTCCCAGAGGGCCTGAAGAAGTCTGAGAAGGCTTCACAGAGGAGATGCCATTTGAAAGGGCCCTGAAGGCTGTGTAGAAGTTCTCAAGATAGGTGAGGTGCCTATAGGAAGGGCCTTCCAGGTAGAGGGAAAGACAAATGCAGGGAGGCCGGAGAGCAGGAGGGGGTCGGGGAGACCGGACGAGTGAGCTGAGAGCAGGTGGAGTGCTTGATTGAGGTCTACTGGTGTGGGTCAAGCATGGAGAAGGCCCAGACTGCAGAGACCCGTTCACAAAGGGCACTGAGTGACTGACTCAGTGGGAGTGGGGAGCCTTGGAAGAGTTTCAAGCAGAGGAGGGACCAGGTCAGACATGTTTTTGAAAGAAGACTCAGGCTACACTGTGGAGAATGCATTGAATGGGGACCAGAGTGCAGGTAGGGACACAGTTTAGGATGACTGCAGGGGTCTGGGCAGGAGAAGAGGGTGGGCAGCGGCAGGAACAAAGGTAGAGGCTCTTAGACTGAAAGATATTTAGGAGAGAAACTCTACAGGACCTGGGGACTGCTTGGCATGAAGAGGAAACTGGGGTTGAGAGGGAGTATCAGGGTAAGACTGAATGGACCTCTGCTCTAATACCTTGGTTCTTATCGTAAATGAAAGCAGGGTTATTTTGAATCCTACTCCCAACTGGGCTGACCATCTCTTGAAGGCAGGGACAACGGTTCTATTTCAGTCCATCCAGGGACTGTGGTGTGAAGTTGAGAGTCAGTAAAAGGTGTGTAGAGTTGACTGGTATATTCACAGGCAAGGCTCACTTGGACTCACACTTTATCAACAAGCCCTCAAACCAAAGAGGGGGGCGTCTGTCCGCCTACCCCTCGCAGCGCCTCTGCCCCTTGCATCTCCTCATCCCAGGCTCAGCCTGGAGTGATGACTCCCATTGTCACCTTCTCTGCCTCCCTAGGTCTTCCAGGGGTGACGGGATGATCCCGTGGATTCCTTCTGCTCTTGGTCTTCCTACACAGCAGGTGTGGGGAGCCAGGAGTCTGAATTCTGGCTGGGGAATGAGAATTTGCACCAGCTTACTCTCCAGGGTAGGTTTCTCAGTAGGGTCCAGGGAGTCTGAGGGGCCTTTCCCTGGCATTCTGATTCCCACCTGGGATCTGAGGATTCCTCCGTCTCTGACTCCCTGTCCCCTCCCCCAGGCACCCAGGAGCTGTGGGTGGAGCCGGAGGACTTTAGGCAACCACACCTTTGTTCCCTGTAGGTCCTTCCTCCTCCTAGTGGAGGCAGACCATCACCAGCTGTTGCTGGGCAGGTTCTCAGAGGGCAGGGCAGGTGAGCAAGCCTACAGTAGGGCCCTGGAGCAAGCCAAGAAGTCTAGGGAGGCTGGATTTTTCCCCAGAGCTGCCATGGCCTCCACGGATGACCCAGGACAACTCCTTCCCCTGCTGCGGATCTGTTTTCTCATTGGAAAAAATGGCAGTGATGAGACAGGGTGGTGTAGGAGTGAACAAGTTAGGCTCTGGAGGCAATCGATCCTGAGTTTAAAATCCAGCTCTGTCGTTTACTAACTGTGTGACCTTGGGCAAGTCCCTTCTGGGTCAGAGCCTCAGTTTCCTCTCCTGTAAAATGGGTAAGGAGGCAGGGAGGGAGGATGTGAAAGCCAGCTGAGGCTCTGTTGAGTGTTATCATTATCTGCTTTGGAAGAGGAACCAAGAAAGTCTTTTTTTTTTTTTTTTCCAGAGAAATACCAACAGTTGAGAAGAAATTTGAAAGAGGGAAGTGGTTACAAGGAGTGCCTCAGTGGAGCCCCCTTTCCTGCCTAAGCGTCTGAGAAGTCCCTCCTAGCTCCCCCAGGCACAGTAGCTCAGGCTGCAGCTGGGAGCTGCGAGGAGACAAATGAGCAAGAGGGAAGCCGGAGATTCTAGGAGGGGACCAGGCAAAGGGAGGCGTCAGTGGCTTTGGAGCCACAGTCCTGAGCTCAAGTCCCAATGCCTCTGTGATTAGCTGCCTGGGCCAACGCCCTGGTTCCATGACACTGCTGTTTTTTTTCCCAAGGGGCCTGAAAACACCCACCTCACAGTTGCCCCCAGGCTCCTGTGATATCATCTCTTCAAGGGTGCCAGGCATGGTGCCAGCACCGAGGCACCTCCCACCCTCTTCCTGCCAGGGGCCTCCCAGAGCTTCCACACCGGGAAACCCTTTCCCACCGACCATGATACAAGTGGGAGAAACTGCACAGTGAGTCTCCCCGGAGCCTGGTGGCACGGATCCTGCTATCAGACCAATCTCAACGGGCGCTACTTGATGTTCAAAGCCCCTGCCCATAATTATAGCATTGAAAGGGCCTCACGCCAAGGCGTGGGCCACCCTTACCACAGCGATTAAATGGTGCTTCACTAGGGCACCCTGGTAGCCAGCACCCTTATCTCTATCACACAGCTTCCGGACTCTCGGCAGTTGTTCAGTTGCTTGGTCGTGTTCGACTCTTCATGATCCCATGGACCGCAGCATGTCAGGCTTCCCTGACTTTCCTTGTCTCCCAGAGTTGGCTCAGACTCATGCCCATTGAGTCGATGATGCCATCCAACCATCTCATCCCTGCTCCTCTTACTTTTTATTAAAAAATAAAATCATTTTAACTCTTCCCCGACTGGCAGACCTCTTCCAATTGTTGGGAAAAACACAAGAGGGCAGAGGAAGGACACAAGTTTCAGTTCCATTCAAGGAAGATCTTCCTTCCAGTCAGGAAGATTGACAAGTTGACCTCAAAAGATAGTGAGGCTTCTGTTCCTAGAGGTTTGCAAGTCGAGGCCAGAGGCACTTGGAGTGGCAGGCTTGGAAGCAGGCTTGGAAGTGGCAGGCTTCAAGCATCCTTTGACAACATTCTTGGGTCCCTTGGGTCCTACAAGTAGATGGTTTCATGGTGGAAATTGCACTGCCACCTCACCCTGGTATCCCCTGCCTGTCCCTTCAAAGTTGTCTGTTTTCCAGGCTCTGTTGTCACATTTTCATCCTTTGCTACTTCCTGCCTGTTCCATTAGTGGTTAGTTTGAACTCAGTTAAAACAAGGCATTTTTCTCCCATGGGGCAATAGGGCAGTGAAACAGCAGTTCCTGAACTGGCATTTATTAAGCAGTTAGATAATTTGCCAGAGTCACATTCAAGAAAGTGTTAGAACAATAAGTTAAGAGTCTGATCTCTGAGTCTGACAGGGAGTCCTGGCCTTGCATCCTGCTTTGTTGTGTAGCTGAGTGATCTTGGACAAGTTACTCAACCTCAGAGTCCCCAGTTCCTGATTTCAGAGTCCACTGAAGTTTATGCCAGGCTGTGGCCTCACTAATTCCCACTAGAAGGTTAGGGATTCTTGGGAATTGGAGCTGGGAAGCCATTGTAACCCAAGGGCTGGGGTTCCTGGGGTTCTCCAGGGAGATGGAGAAACGTTTGCACGAAGATTCTTCTCAGATATTTCATGGTCATGTCCAGGTTGGAGGTCAGGGGTCAGAAGGGCTCCAAAGCAGATTGAGTTCCGGGGAAAGCAGCCCCCTGGCAAAAAAGGCAAAGGACCCAGCTCTGATGCCAAGTCCCATGCTCCTGACAGGCTGGGGAGCAGGCTTCCCCAGTCCAGTCCCTCCCAGCCTGCCCAGCAAGGACGCAGAGAGACGGGCTCTCTCCGCCGTGTTTGTTCTACACACCCTGACATCTCTGAAGATCCTTTCTTCCAACAGATCCCCGCAGGGCAGAGCCTGCAATGCACTTGGGTCTTAGCTCTGGCCTGGGCACCCATCTCACGACTGCCTGCTCTGAGCAGTCCACAGTGGTTGGCTGCCCAGGGGCACAGGCTGTTCCGGAAGTGGCCTGTCTCAGAGGTTCTGGCGGGAGAGGAGGGAGGGAAGAGGCCGTGTCCCGGGCCGCTAGGGAGCGGTGCTGCCCCAAGGCCGAGGGTGGAGCTTTCCCGGTCGGCCGGGAAAGGGCTGGGCCCAGCCTACATGTGGGGGCAGGAGAGAGCGACAGCCGGCGTTCTGCGGCGGATCTTGGGTGGTGGGCACTGCTGGCCCGATGCCTGGGACCTTCCACGTGACTCTGAACCGCGGATCACTGGATGCCCAAGATTCCCAGGACCCAATCCCCGAAGTCAGATCTTCAGGACCTTGCAAGTCAGAGGCCGGATTTTCGCCCTGCACACCAGATTCCCAAACGGGATCTCTGGCCGGACTCCTGACCTCCAGATCCCGCAGGAAATTCTCGATCCCAGGATCTGTTGTTCCCGGCTCCCGTCCAGCCCCGGGGGCCCAAAGCCGGGCGCCCGACACCTGAGCGCCCCCGTATGGCGGGGCCGAGCCCGCGGTCCGGAGCCCTGGAGCGCGCCGGCAGCTGCTGGCAGGACCCGCTGGCCGAGGCGCTGAGCCGGGGCCGGCCGCTCGCTGTGTCCCCCGGTCGGGGCTGTGCGCGAAGCCGGCCGCTCAGCGTGGTCTACGTGCTGACCCGGGAGCCGCTGCCGGAGGTAGAACCCGAGACGGGAGCCGAGGCGGAGCCGCTGCCTCTGCGCTGCCTGCGTGAGGCCTGCGCACAGCTCCCCGGACCGCGGCCGCGACCTCAGTTGCGCAGCCTGCCTTTTGGAACCCTGGCACTGGGAGACACCACAGCTCTCGATTCCTTTTACAACGCGGGTGAGCAAGCCCGGGGGGGCGGGACGCTGGGTGGGGCTTAGAGTCTGGGGGCGGGGCCGAGGGGCGGGGCTCAGCGACTCCCGGGAGACCCCCGAGGTGCGGAGTCGTGGGGGGCATAAAGTGAACTAAAGCAGAGGGGCTCGAGGAGGGACCCGTGATAAAAGCGGTGTTTAGGGGATGTGGAGCGTGCCCAGACTCGGGCAGAGACCGCGGATCCAGGTCTGGCTCGGGGTTCAGAGTGGGAGCTTAGGCACTCTGAAGTTGGCACTGTGCCTAGGGAGTGGGTCTAGAATTAGGGAGAGGCTGGGAGCAGGGCAGGGTGTGGTATCTCAGGAATGGGATCGGAGAACTCAGCCTCAGGATGATCTTTCACGGAGCTCATGACGGAGGATCCTGGAGGTGGAACTTGGACTGGGGAAAGGGGCCCTAACACGTGGGGCTAGAGTTCAGGGGTCCTAGCATACTACTTCCGGAGATCCGGCTGCAAAGGGAAGCGAAGGGCACCAACGGCGCTGGATTCTAGAGGAAGGAGCTTGGTTTATGAGGCCCCAATAGTTCTGAGAAAAGTGAAAACTGTGGTGCTGGGAAAGACCGTCCCCTGGACGGCAAGGAGATCAAACAAATCAATCCTAAAAGAAATCAACCTTGAATATTCATGGGACGACCCCTCCACCCCGGTCGCTGATGCTAATGCTGAAGCTGCCACCTGATGCGAAGACCCGACCCATTTGGAAAACACTCTGATGCTGCGAAAGATTGAAGGCAAAAGGAGAAGGCAGGCAGAGGATGAGATGGCTGGATAGCAACACTGACTCAATGTATATGAATTTGAGCAAACTCCGGGAGACAGAAAAGGACCGGAGCCTGAACGTTCTGCAGTCCACGGGGTAGCAAAGAGCCGGACACAACGGACCGACTGAACAAGCAGCTCAGGGAGAATCTGCAGAGCTGGGGCGGAAACTGGAGGCGGAGAAGGGTCGTCCGGGGGCGGGGCCAGAAAGCGGCTATTCCCGAGGGGGATCACCCCGCCCTCTCGCCAGCCCGGATGCCCCGCCCCGATACTAATTTGTTTATCCAAGAGTTCAGGAATCCTACTTGCAGGATGTCCATAAAACGTCAGTCTAACAATGAAGGCTGGACTTCCCCGGTGGTCCAGTGGTTAAGAATCCACCTGCGGGGCGTTCAGTCGGTCCGACTTTTTGGGACCCCATGGACTGTAGCCCGCCAGGCTCCTCTGTCTACGCGATTTCCCAGGCAAGAATACTGGAGAAGGTTGCCATTTCCTACCCCAGGGAATCTTCCTGACCCAGGGACGGAACCCACGTCTCTGGCGTCTCCTGCATTGGCAGGTGGATTCTTTACCACACTGCTGCCACCTGGGAAACAGGGGACATGGGTTCAGTCCTTGGTCCGGGGAAGATTCCACCACCTGTGGCGGGGCAACTAAGCCTGTGTGCCACAACTACTGAGCCCGTGTCAGCCTGCAAGCAGCAACAAAGACCCATCACAGCCAAAAATAAAGAGATAAAAATGAAGGCTGACTCGACCTTGAGGTCACAAACACACAATCATAGATGGACTCACAAATCGTGTATATCTTGCTTCACAAAGGCTGTCGCAGACACTGTCCCACACAGAGATACAGACAGCAAGCGACACACTCACAGAGGCACAGTGTTGTACACACACAAGGCAAGTATGTATATACATGTGTATATACCTAGTACACTGCTGGTGCCAGCCCCTTTCAAGAGACTGTGTTGAGGACCCAGGGAAGGGCATGTCTCTCTTTGCACAACTCTTGCCTCTCAAATGGCCCACAACAGGCTCCAGGTTTGGTGCACAGCTTCCCCTTCTCTGTGCCCAGTGCCCGTAGGCGCTGAACAGTGGGATACAAGCAGTGGGGCCTGGGGAGCTCCAACCCTCTCCTTGCAATCAGTTCAGTTCAGTTCAGTCACTCAGTCGTGTCCGACTCTTTGCAACCCCATGAATCGCAACAAGCCAGGCCTCCCTGTCCATCACCATCTCCCGGAGTTACTCAGACTCACGTCCATCGAGTCCGTGATGCCATCCAGCCATCTCATCCTCGGTCGTCCCCTTCTTCTCCTGCCCCCAATCTCTCCCAGCATCAGAGTCTTTTCCAATGAGTCAACTCTTCGCATGAGGTGGCCAAAGTACTGGAGCTTCAGCTTTAGCATCATTCCTTCCAAAGAAATCCCAGGGTTGATCTCCTTCAGAATGGACTGGTTGGATCTCCCTGCAGTCCAAGGGACTCTCAAGAGTCTTCTCCAACACCACAGTTCAAAAGCATCAATTCTTCGGCACTCAGCCTTCTTCACAGTCCAACTCTCACATCCATACATGACCACAGGAAAAACCATAGCCATGACTAGACAGACCTTAGTCGGCAATGTCTCTGCTTTTGAATATACTATCTAGGTTGGTCATAATACCATAGGCATAATTTCTGTATGATCCAGAGGGACCCTAAAAGGGGGAAACTGAGGCCTAGAGCAAAACTGGACTCTGAGGAGTTATATAGGAAGGCAGACCCAGCCAGGATGGATCCCCAGGCTTCTTCCCCACAAGCTGGGTTTGGGACTTGAGGTTTGGGGCTCGGGGCTCAGGGCTTGGGGCTCCAGGCTCTGGGTGCCAGGCTTGGGGTTCAGGCTGAGCTCAGGGCCTCTACCTGTGTGTCCACAGACATGGTGGTGCTTGAGGTGAGCAGCTCCCTGGCACAGCCCTCCCTGTTCTACCACCTGGGTGTGAGGGAGAGCTTCAGCATGACCAACAACGTGCTCCTTTGCTCTCAGGCTGACCTCCCTGACCTGCAGGCCCTGCGGGTAGGTGGCCAGGGGGCAGGTGGGGACCAGCCCAGGGCGGGGGTGGCCCTACCCAGAGCACCAGTATCTGAATGTCTGTCTCTTGCAGGAGGACATTTTCCAGAAGAACTCGGTGAGCCTAATCCACCCCTCCTCCGCGGTTTCCCTTTGACCTCCACCATTATAACCTCTGCTCTCCACCATGTTTCCAGGCCTCCTCATTCACCTCTGACCTCCCTAGTGCCCCCCTGACCTCCCTAGTGCCCCCATGACATCCATGTGACCTTTGGCCCCCTATTGCCTCCCTTCATGAAGTGGGCCCCTTCCCAGCTATTCTAATCCCCACGGGGGTGGACCTCTGACCCCTCCACTGCCCCTCTCTAATCTAGTCCTGACCTCTGACCTCCTCTGATTCCTGGCTTCTCTCTCCCACCCTAGGATTGCATTGGCAGCTACACGCTGATCCCCTACGTGGTGACAGCCACCGGTCGGGTGCTGTGTGGCGATGCAGGCCTCCTGAGGGGCCTGGCTGATGGGCTGCTCCAGGCTGGGGTGGGCACAGAGGCTCTGCTCACACCCCTGGTGGGCCGGCTGGCCCGCCTGCTGGAGGCCACGCCCACGGACTCTTGGTAATGGGCCCCCCCAGAGCGGGAGTGCCAGGAGGAGCTGGCGAGGACAAGAGGGGCCTGGAGCTGAGGGGCAGACCCTGCCATTCTCTCTCTCTCCCCTTCCCTGGGTGTTAGTGGCTACTTCCGGGAGACCATTCGGCAGGACATCCGGAGGGCGCGGGAGCGGTTCAGCGGGCCGCAGCTGCGGCAGGAGCTGGCTCGCCTGCAGCGGAGACTGGACAGTGTGGAGCTGCTGAGCCCCGACATCATCATGAACCTGCTGCTTTCCTACCGGGATGTGCAGGTGTGCGGGGCTCGGAGAGGCAGGCCGGCCCGTCCAACAAGCCCCAGGCCAGTTTCCAGACCCACCAGAGGCTCTGAATGAATTATCTGACATCGCCAAGCCTCGGTTTCCTGGGAGAAAAACAGGGAAGGCTGGGCACCCACTGGGGTCTCTACGAACAGTGCAGTGTCTGCACTTCCTGGAGGAAGTGTGCAGAGGATGGTGGGTGGGAATGGTGGGGGGTTGGGTGGGAGGAGACCCCCACCCCACTCCCCTGCTCAAGGTTTGCCTCAGGGTTCATGGGCCGATGGGACCTACCGGAGGCCATGAGGCCAGTGCGTGCTGTTCCCTCCGGCAGGACTATTCAGCCATCATTGACCTGGTGGAGACCCTACAGGCCTTGCCCACCTGTGACGTGGCTGAGCAGCATAATGTGTGCTTCCACTACACCTTTGCCCTCAACCGGTGGGTTGGCAGAACAAGGCTCAGGTCATGGCCACGTGGGGACATGGGTCTCTGCCGTGCAAAGTCCCTGCGGTCTGCAATCACGGCTGTTCAGGGAATTTGCCGACCAGGATCACGCTGGTGTCAAATCGTCCCTATGATTCTGTTTCTGCTGCCCAGGGTGGGGTGGGGTGGTGGTGCTGACCTTGGAGTGGTCACAGCCGTCTAAGGCCACGGCTCCGAAGTCCCTGCGGTCACTTCCGTCTGGGATTCCCACCTCTCGAAGGTCAGCTGACCAGAGACACTGCTCTTCTGGGTTCATGATGGTCAGGCCCTTGGAAAGGTCCCTGCTGTTCAGGGTCTTGGGGTTGGTGGACAGAGAGTGGTCCCCAGCCTATCTTCCCCTTCCCCCAGGAGGAACAGGCCTGGGGACCGGGAGAAGGCACTGGCCGTGCTGCTGCCACTGGTACAGGTAGAGGGCCCCGTGGCACCTGATCTGTACTGCATGTGTGGCCGTATCTACAAGGACATGTTCTTCAGCTCTGGCTTCCAGGATGCTGGGCATCGGGAGCAGGCATATCACTGGTAAGGGTGATATGCCTGTGAAACAGGTGAACAGTGAGCTGAGCTAGTGGGCTGAGGGATGGGGCTATGGGCATTAGTCCAGCCCTGCATCGCCCCCACCCTCACCCCAGGTATCGCAAGGCTTTTGACATAGAGCCCAGCCTTCACTCGGGCATCAATGCCGCTGTGCTCCTCATTGCCGACGGGCAGCGCTTTGAGGACTCTGAGGAGCTCCGGCTCATAGGTGAGCCCCAATCCTGCACCCCTATCCCTTACCCACAGGTGCCCTGAGGGGCCTGGGAAGAGGGCAGGGAGAGAGGACACTGGGCTAGAGCTGGGGCTGACCCATCCTGTTTGGGACCTGTTCTGCCTGAACCCACACCTGGGTCCTCATGCCTAACCTGGACCCTCATGAGCCCCTGAGGCCACAACTGTTCCTAAGCTCACACCTGTGCTCCTTACACACTGAATTCCACATACACTTGTTCCCACACCCTCACCTGTGCCTGAGCTTCTACTCCCACCTGAGATCTGGCCACACCTCAGTTTTCACCCATTTCTATCTTCCTGCCCATGTGACTTTGGTGGCCTACACCTGGGCTTTGCCGAAATTCGCAACCACATTCATTACAACCCAGGCCCCTCTCTCCCAGGCATGAAGCTGGGCTGCCTGCTGGCCCGAAAAGGCTGCGTGGAGAAGATGCAGTATTACTGGGATGTTGGCTTCTACCTGGGAGCTCAGATCCTCGCCAATGACCTCACTCAGGTGGCACTGGCCGCAGAGCAGCTGTACAAGCTCAATGCCCCCATATGGTAAGCGGCCCCCTCTGGGGTCCTGGGCTGGCCTGGGCTATCAGCTTCTGCACATATATCCCCTGGCATCTAGTCTGAACCCCTTCCAAACCAGTACCCATGGCACCCAATGGCCTGATTCTGGCTGCATCCAAGCCAGTCTAGTCTCCCTGACAGTGCCAGTCGGTGCCTGGGCTGAAGACATGCCTGTTGTCTGCAGGTACCTGGTGTCCGTGATGGAAACCTTCCTGCTGTATCAGCACTTCAGACCCACACTAGAGCTTCCTGGAGAAGCCCCCCACGGTGCCCACTTCTGGCTCCACTTCTTGCTACAGTCCTGCCAGCCACTCAAGACGGCTTGTCCCCAAGGGGACCAGTGCTTGGTGAGGCCAGTGGGGTATGGGACCCGGGAGAGGTGCCAGCCCCTTCTGACCAACCCCTCTCCCCGGTCGTCTGAAGGTGCTGGTCCTGGAGATGAATAAGGTGCTGCTGCCCGCCAGGCTGGAGGTTCAGGGTACAAACCCGGTGAACGCGGTGACCCTGAGCCTGCTGGAGACAGAGAAGCAGGTGAAGTCGCCGGTGAGCCACCCCCACTGACATCTATGCACCTCTTCTGTCCGGCCTTTCCCCCATCCCTAGACCCCTCTCCCTGTCCCCAGCACCCCTCTGGGACCCCTGTCTTCTCACAGGACGTTCCCTCCAGCTGGACCTTCCCGGTGGCCTCCATCAGCGGCGTCAGGTAAGAGGGGGCCCTTTGGAAGGTGAAGGGGGCAGGCGGCGCGGCTGGGAGGCCGGCTCACCCGGGTTCTTCATCCCTTCCAGCGTCTCGAAGCGGGACGAGCGCTGCTGCTTCCTCTACGCGCCGCCTCCGGCTCAGGACTTCCAGCTGTGCTTCCCCAGCGCCGGGCACTGTCAGTGGTGCGCGCAGCCCCGCGGGGTCGGGGTGCTCCGAGAGCCAGGAGGCGCGGGGCATCGAGGGAGAGGAAGGGACTATGTTCCCTGGGTGCTCTAGGCAGAGAGGGGAACAGTTTCTGCCCCAGGTTGCCTCTCCCGTAAGTCTTGATCTCCGCCCTCAGGTTCTGCGGCATGATCCAGGCCTTGGTGAAGAGTCCGGACTCCGGGACGCCCGCAGAGGAGACGGGGGGCGTTGGGGAGGTGTTGGAGGTGAGGAGCGGGTGCTGGGAGCTTGAGGAGGGGGGTGGGCCGAGGGCCCCGCTGAACCCCCTCATGTCACCCGCCCTCGCAGTTTGATTACGAGTACACGGAGTCGGGTGAGCGGCTGGTGCTGGGCAAGGGCACGTACGGGGTGGTGTACGCTGGTCGCGATCGGCACACTCGCGTGCGCATCGCCATCAAGGAGATCCCTGAGCGGGACAGCAGGTTTGGGGGCGGCGGGGCCCAGGGCGCCAGGGAACAAGTGGGCGGGTCACATGGGCGGGACCGGAAGTTGAGAGGCTCCTGTGGGCCCGACTGTAGGCCGGGGCGACGCAAAGGCCCACATGGGCGGGACTGAGTGCCTGAGCTCAGAGAAGCGAGAGTTCGAGCCCCCGGGGCCCAGCCAGGCCTGTGCGCAGAACCGCAGGGACCCAGCGGGGGGGATAGGGTCCGGAGGGGCGTGTGGGCTGGGTGATGAATTGAGGAAGGAGGAGGCGGGGGTCTGGTGGGGTGAGGGGGGGAAATCTATAGGCCTGTCCTGTTGGCACTGGAGTAGGGTAAGCACCCCTGCCCCAAGCAGGCCTGTTAGTCACTCCCTACCGGCCCCCAGGTTCTCTCAGCCGCTGCACGAAGAGATCGCTCTGCACAAACGCCTACGCCACAAGAACATCGTGCGCTATCTGGGCTCCGTCAGCCAGGGCGGCTACCTCAAGATTTTCATGGAGGAAGTGCCTGGAGGTATCTGCCCTGCGTGGGAGGCAAATGGAACTGGAGTTGTGGGGCCTGGGGATGGAGCCAAGCAAAGGGTGGAGAACCCTCCGGGGAAAATGACCCCTAGCCTGTGTGGGTGGCGCAGCCCAGAATTAGCTGAGGCAGTGCGATTGGGTGGTGGAAGCTGGGCCATGGCCTGGCCTTCAGGCAGACAGCCGTGGGCTGGACTAAATGGGTGCCAATTATGACCCTGGACTGCACCTTCCAGGCAGCCTGTCTTCCTTGCTGCGATCAGTGTGGGGACCCCTGCAGGACAACGAGAGCACCATCAGTTTCTACACCCGCCAGATCCTGCAGGGACTCAGCTATCTGCACGACAACCACATTGTGCATCGAGATATCAAGGTCAGCCTGTAGCTGGCTCACCTTGGTGGGGGGTGGGGCGGGTGAGAGGGAGGAGTAGAGAGGGCTCCAGACACAGGCTGGCAGTTTAAGTGGACAGACCCTTTGCAAAAGCTTGGGAAATTCACCAAGAAGTTTCCCTAGGGAAGGAAGGAAGTTCAGATCTGAAGCCAGCTTCCAGGATTTCCCTGATTCTTCCAGTGATTAAGAATCCACCTGCCAACGCAGGGGACATGGGTTCCACCCCTGGGTCAGGAAGATCCCACATGCTGTGGGGCAACTAAACCTGTGCCACAACTACTGAGTCCGTGCGCCCTAGAGCCCATGCTCTGCAACAAGAGAAGGCGCCGCAGGGAGAAGCCCATGCACCCCGTAACTAGAGAGTAGCCCCCACTCGACGGCAACTAGAGAAAACCTGCACGCAGCCGCAAAGACCAGCACAGCCAAAAATAAATCACTAAAGTGCAGCCAAGCTCCAGGGGGACATAAATGGGATGGCAGGGGGAGGGGGTTGAGAGAGGCAGGGTCAAGCTGGGAGTCTGGGGAGATGGGGTCTGGGATAGAGTCCAGTTTTGGCATCAGGAGCCCAGTCCAATGTCTGCTGAGCACAATGTCCACTCTGTTCAGGGGGACAACGTGCTGATCAACACCTTCAGCGGGTTGCTCAAGATTTCTGACTTTGGCACCTCCAAGCGACTAGCAGGCATCACACCCTGCACTGAGACCTTCACAGGTAATAGCCAGCACACCCTGCACTGAGGCCTTCACAGGGAACAGGGTGTGGGCTGGTGAATGAAGCTTGCTGATGTGGGGCAGAGAACTCTTGGGACATTCCAGGGAATGACGTTTCTCCTGGGCACGGAGTTAGAGTCTTAATGGGAGATGGAACCTGGGGCAGGTCACTGAGCCAGGCGGCAATGATACAATCTAGAACTGGAGCTTGGAGAGCTGATAACTGAACTGATTTCAGTCCCTGAAATGGAGCCCAAAAGTGTGGATGCGGACCAAAGTTCAGAGCGGATGATGCAGTCTGGGATAAATGATGGCACCTCCTGTGGGTGATGGAGGCCATGGATGTGATGGAGCCTGAGATGAGTGAGGAGAATAGGGATAGAGGTTTGATGACCAGGGTAGGTGATGGGATGTTTTGGATGATAGAGTTCAGGTTGAGAGCAGGTGGCCAGAGAATGATAAAGCCCCCTGCCACCCCCCCGGTGATACAGCCTAGATGAGCATTACTGCTACTGCTTCTGTCCCAGGGACCCTACAGTATATGGCCCCAGAAATCATTGACCAGGGCCCACGAGGGTATGGGAAGGCAGCAGACATCTGGTCACTGGGCTGCACAGTCATCGAGATGGCCACAGGTCGCCCACCCTTCCACGAGCTAGGGAGCCCGCAGGCTGCCATGTTTCAGGTGAGATCCTCAGGGCCTGGCTTATGAGGTGGGGTGGTGTTCAGAGTCCTGAACACCTCTAAATGTGTCCTTTGTTCCCCGTCCCTGCTCCCTTCCCAGGTGGGCATGTACAAGGTGCATCCGCCAATGCCCGGTTCTCTGTCAGCTGAGGCTCAAGCCTTCCTCCTCCGAACTTTTGAGCCCGACCCCCGCCTCCGAGCCAGTGCTCAAGCGCTGCTGGCAGACCCCTTCCTGCAGCCTGGGAAGAGGAGCCGCAGCCCGGGCTCCCCCAGACAAGCTCTAAGATCCTCAGGTACTAAGTGGGTGGAGGGAGTGAGCACTGTGTGGTGAGGGCAGCGGAGGTTTGGAGGGAGAGGGCTCAGGGGCCCCGGCCGACAGCCTTGTCCCTCCCTCAGAGGCGCCATCTGCTAGCCCCGCTCCTTCAGCGGACTCCACGTCCCAGTCCCAGACATTCCCGCGCCCTCAGGCACCCTCTCAGCACCCTCCCAGCCCCCCCAAGCGCTGCCTCAGTTATGGGGACACCAGCCAGCTCCGGTGAGCACCCAGGGTCCCAGGGTGGGTTCGCTTCATCTGGTTTTGTCCCGGGGGAAATCCCTCCAGCAAAAGCCCTTCTTGGGGACCCAGACACTTGGACCACGTGCAAAGTGGCATTAAGTTTATTGTGCCCTCTCAATGCTGAGTTCGTCTCTTTTATCCCTGTGAGGTGGGGGATAAAAGTAAAAGCCAGGATTCAGTCCCTGGGGTGGAGGTGGCTTGGATGGTATTGCTACTCATCCTCCATCGGCCACTCTTCACTGCACCCAGGGTGCCCGAGGAGCCTGGGGCTGACGAGCCCGCGTCCCCTGAGGAGAGTTCGGGGCTGAGCCTCTTGCATCAAGAGAGTAGGCGCCGGGCCACGCTGGCCACAGTACTGGAGCAGGAGCTGCCGGCCCTGGCGGAGAGCCTGCGCCTGGAGCAGGAACAGGTGGGCGGCTCGCCCCGGCGCCCCCTGCTGGTCGAGCCCCGACAGGACGCTTGCTTTTCCTGCTGACGGCCTAGCGCCCACCCAGCACATCCTCCCACCAGCATCTCTCCTGGCTCATCCGTATACTCGCTGAGGACCCTTCTCTTCCTTCCCAGGGTCCCCGTCTGGAGAGGAGTCACGTGGAACAGCTACTGCTCTGCCTCAGGGCGCACATCCACACTCCTAACCGTCGGCAGCTGGCCCAGGAGCTGCGGGGACTCCAAGGGCAGCTTCGGGCCCAGGGCCTTGAGCCCGAGCTTCTGCAAGGACCGCTCTTCGCCTTTCCAGATGAGGTGAGGGAGCCCTGTCACAGTAAGGACTACCCAACTTCCCAGGTGGTGCTTGGTGGTGCTTATGCAGAAGGCATAAGAGACTCGGGTTCGATCCCTGGGTTGGAAAGATCCCCCGGAGGAGGGCATGGCAACCCACTCCAGTATTCTTGCCTGGAGAATCCCACGGACAGAGGAGCCTGGTACGCTACAGTCCATGGGGTCACAAAGAGTCAGACACGGAATGAAACGACTTAGCACGCATGCACGCAGTAAGAGGTAGGGCGCTCCCAATACTTGGGCATGTGCAAGGACTTGATATCGCAAGATTCCGCGTATTCTGGGACGCCTGCCCAGTCCTAGCTGTTCTGACCTTCCTTTGATCCCAAGCCCGCCCACCCTACTTGCCTTTCTAGGCCTTTCCAACTTACACTCCACTCCTACTTGAGGCTCGGCCGTCTCAGCCGCGCCCTCCCTCCCTCTCCAGGTGAAGCAGGTCCTCCGCAGGCGCCAGATCCGCCCACACTGGATGTTCGTGCTGGACTCGCTGCTCAGCCGCGCTGTGAGGGCAGCCCTGGCCGTGCTGGCCCCAGGTGGGCGGAAGGGCGGGGCCTACCTGCCCGCCTGCGCGTGGGGACCTCTCCTTGTTATCCTTGGGGGCGTGGCGAACACCAGTAGGTCAGGTGGGGGCGTGGTCAGCGAGGCCCAGCCTAGACTCGGCGCCAAGAAGGGGGATGTGGCTAAATGGATACCTCCCAGGCTGACGCTGCCTGGCCGGTGCCCAGAGTCCCGCGTCTTTTGGCGATGTTGAGGTCCTAAAGGGGCATTCTTGCCCTGCCTGAGTTCAACCCCCCTCGGATTGGCAGAGGCGGAGAAGGAGGCGGTCCCACCGAAGTCGGAAGAGGCCAGTAACGCAGAGTCCGAGCCCAAGCAGCAGGCGACCCCAGCCGAGCGGAGCCCTCTCCTGGGGGAACCGGAGCAGGGCACCCCTTCTCTGATGGTGCAGCTGGGCCTCTTGCGAGCAGAGACCGATAGGTACAGCTCCGAGGACCTGCCCATAATCTCTGCACAAGCTTCACCCCTACTCCCACTCCATTCTGTGGGCTTCTGCCTTCCGACAGGCTTCGAGATGTTCTGGCTGAGAAGGAAAGGGAATGCCAGGCCTTGGTGCAACTAGCCCTCCAGCGGGTCAGTAGGGAGGCCAGGACCTGTGCCCTGGCTTCAGAGCCCCCAGGTGAGCAGGACCAGGCTGGCGAACATGAATGGTGGGTGGGAGCAGCTTCTTGGCCGAGGCACCCTTGGGCTCAACACATGACCTACCTCACAGTGGCTCTCACGGTGGACCAGGGCCTGGTGCAGTGGCTACAGGACCTGAATGTGGATTCAGGCACCATCCAGACGGTGAGCGGAAATGTGCTGGTTGCCCCTGACACCCACCAACCAAAGACTCCTCTTATGCCCATCTTTCAGCTCTTCTCCCTTTCTCCGTCTGATGCAGAGAATCTCAATACTGAATGAGCACTTTGTATGCCCCTGGTGGCTCAGATAGTAAAGAATCTGCCTGCAACACAGGAGACCCAGGTTCGATCCCTGAGTTGGGAAGATCCCCTGGAGAAGGGAATGGCTACCCACTCCAGTATTCTTGCCTGGAGAATTTCATGGACAGAGCAGCCTGGCGGGCTATAGTCCATGGGGTTGCAAAGAGTCAGACATGACTGAGTGCCTAACACTTTCACTTTACTTTTCCCCCCATCATACAGGTGAGAAAACTGAGGTGCAGAAAGGGCTGCCCTAGCATGTTGGTAGTATTGGGTTGGCCAAAAATTCATTCAGGTTTTTCTTACTTGAATGAACTTTCGGCCAGCCCAATAACCCAGAGCTAGTTCTTGGGTCTTTGGATGTCGCTTTCTCTGATTTTTACCTCTCCTTGTTTCTGTGTGGGGGTCTCTGTCCACAACCAGCTACTGAACCACAGCTTCACCCTCCATGCCCTGCTGACCTGTGCCACTAGAGATGACCTCATCTACACTCGTATTAGGTATGTCCTGGCCTTCGAAGGATAACCCACACACATGGCCTCACGCTGGCCAGATCCTGACACCACCCTACTCTGCTGTTACAAGCCTGCCTGGGTTCCTCCCTGAAAACTACAGGGACACCAGTGTCCTCTGGGGACAGAGGGGGCATCAGGCAGACAGTGGGTACCAGAGAGTGCCCAGGGCCTTCTTCTGACTGAGCCTCACTGAGCCTGGTACCCCCAGGGGAGGGATGACATGCCGTATCTGGAGAGCCATCTTGGCACAGCGAACAAGATCCACGCCAGTTACCCCTGGCCCCCAGGAGGCCGAATGAGGACATCCAAGGCAGGAGGCCAGATCCAAGGATGGATGAATGGAGGAAACACAAGAGGCTTCTGACATACCTGCCCCAGGACCCAGCAGCAACTGGAGGAGTCCAGGTGGGTGGGGGGCAGGGTAGGCGCCAGGCCTCTAGCCCCAGTGGGGAGAACCAATCACAGACGTGCCTCAAGCTCACGAGGGCCACCAGGCAAAGACTATTAAACAATACTTTTGTACCCCTGGGCCTTGGCAATGTCTGAAGTATTGAGAGGGGTCCTAGGACCAGCTCCCTGAGGTCTTTATGTCTTGAGTCTAAAATTCCTTCCTCTGGCCCCCTCCCCTTCACTTTCACCACCAACCCCCTCCCCCATCCCAGGCAGACATCAGCCCCTTGTTGCCCTCAGAATAAACTTTATTTTTTAGGCAAGGGCAGGCCCTGAGATGGGGATCCCGAAACAGGGGTTTTGTAGAGCATGTAGGGCAGCTATGTCCTGGGGGCCAGGTTGGTTCTGAGGGGCAGAAGGCCATCCACCCACTCACATGGCCGCTCCAGGAGGGTTTGCCACAGCTGCCTCTCCTCACATGTGGAGTCCATCCAGGGCACCTGGAGCCCGTAGCTGCTGCCTGGATGCAGTGGGCGGGGGAAAGGGGTAGAAGGCATGGTCACATTGGACACCCCAGATCCCGAGGAACACTGCCTGGTCCCTGGTCATGCACCGTCACCCACCCCCCCACCCCCCGTTCTTAGTGGACACCAAGCTCAGGAAAAGACAGAGACCTGCCCAAGGCCACACGCTGGGGCAGGAGCCCCTGCCTCTTGGCATCAGGTCCCCTCAGGGCTCTGCCCCACTCACCGGTGCCCAGGCTGAGGCGTGTGCCCCCCAGCTGGCGGCTGCCCAGGGCCCCATGGTCCCAGAGGGAGAGCTCCGCACAAGCCTGGTGCAGGTCAGCAGGCCCGAAGCCATCATAGACCATGGTGTGATTGAACATGGGGTTGAGGCTGCGTCGCACCACCCTTGTCTTCTGGCGGCTGGCCCGGCTGTCATCAGGCAGCACCGAGCTGTGGGGGAGTTGGGTTGACGTCAAGCGGCCACCCCCTCACACTTCCCAGCACCACTAGTCACTGAGTCCTACCCACATTCCCTCGCAATGTCCACATCCTCGGGTTCCTGCCTGAGAACCGGCCTCAAACCCTTGCTGGGACCTTTACTTCGATCTCCTGCCTTTAAAAATTACAACTCCTATCCACAGGACCCCAGAGTAATGTCCCTGAAATGCCTGTCTGCTGCTCCTCAGCTCAGTCACCTTCAAGACCACCCAGAAGTGATTTCCAAACTTTTCTAAAGCAGGCACTTGGAGCTCTTTCTGCAAAACAAAATATTACTCAGAAGCACAAAACCTAAAGGGAAACCAAAGCCTCTGGTTGAATCAGGGCTGGGAGCTCAGAACCTCACTGGGGCCTGCCTCTGTTTTACTCTCTGAGGGTGGGGCAGCAGATGCAGGCACCCCTAGAATTCCTCTGGTGCTTACTTTGAAAACCACTTAACTGCAAGGACCAAGTCCCACAACCTGGATTTCCAGGTCCTCCATAGGTGCCCCGAGACCTGCCAGGTCTCAGTCTCAGCTCTCCAACAAGTCCTATCGGTGCCAGTCACTGGAATGCAGCTGCTGGAGGGAGTCCTCCCTCTCCTGACTCCAGGCGTTTGCGCAAGCAGTTCCCTCCACCTCTGCTCAGTGGTCAAAGCCCAGGCAGGGGCAATCAAGAGTGGGTGCATGTTGAAGGCGGGGGTGGGGGGGGGGCGCTCCATTGCAGAAGAAAGGAAGGGAAGCTGGGCCGTGGCTATGCCCCTCACCATTGTACGAAAGTATCCGGGGACCCTGACCGCAAAGGGATGAGATCCTGAATCTCCTTCACCCAGAAGTGCAGCTCCCCGCTCGGGGGCAGTCCCGGGCCTGTGGAGAGACTCTGCTCAGGCCCTGCCCCGGGGACAGCGTCCCCTCACCCTTGCGGGACCCGGGTTCCCCGCCTCTCAAGGCCCATCTGGCTTGGCCCCTCGGGGGCGGTCACTCACCCTCGGAGCCAGCGGGGACGTACTTGAGGGACAGAGAGAGCAGCCCGCGGCTGGGAAGGTCGTCGGGAGAGGGCGGGACCTGCGAGAGGCGGGCTTGTCAGGGGCTGGGGACCAGGACCTAGGGACAGACGGGGGTGGGGGGGGCGGAGTCCCGGCACATTGGTGGGGCGTGTCTATGGGGCGGGGTCTCGGGGCGGGGCTCCGAGAGAACCGCCTAGGGAATCCGAGAGCCACCCAGGCACCAGCCGTCGGAGACCAGACCTCTGCATGGGGCCTTAAGGTTTCGAGGGTGAAGGGGACTGGGGGAAAGCCCGGTGGGATAAAGGCGGGAGATCTGGGCCGGGGTCTCCCCACGCGGGCCAGCTGCTCACTCGGGGCTGCAGGGGGAGCCAGGTGGGCTCGGAGTCCCAGTCCCACGTGTCCAGGGGCACTTCGACTTCGCCCAGAAAGATGTTGCGACCCAGGCTTTCGTGGTGCCACACGGACAGGCTCAACACGCGGCCCCGGAGCTCCGTCTGCGGGACAGAGTACTGGGGACGGGAAAGAAAATGAAGTCGCTCAATCGTGTCCGACTCTTGCGATCCCATGAACTGTGCCTGCCAGCCTCCTCTGCCCATGGGATTCTCCAGGCAAGAATACTGGAGTGGATTGCCATTTCCTTCTCCAGGGGATCTTCCTGACCCCGGAATCGAACCCGGGTCTCCTGCACTGCAGGCAGATGATTTACCAACTGAGCTATAAGGGAAAGCGGTGCACTTAAATGGAGCAGCGTCGAGGCCGGTGCTGTTGGAGTTTTCGCTGGGGCTTATCCTACCACGCTCCTTGCTGGAAGGAATCCCGGGGAGCCCCAGACGGTGTAAATGGGGGTCTGGACTAGCGCCGGGCCCGCCTCTAGACCGACATGCCGGAGGGTGAGTTAACGCGAGCGCCTCCTAGCCGTTCCTCCCGCAGAATGGAGGATTGGAGCGACCAGGAGTGACAGTACCATGTCTGCCCCCGCCGCCCTACCCCCGCAGGAAGGGGCGGGGGTTCGGTTCATTAATGGGGCCCGCCCCGCCGTCGAAGCCTCACCCGGAGAATCTCGTTGAAGACGGGGTTCAGATTCCTTTTCTTCACTGTTGTCTTGCGCTTGCTCTGCTTATCCGGGAGGAGGTAGCTTTTGACGTAGCTGGAGAGGGGGAGGTGAGGAACGGAGGTAAAAGGGAGGGGGCCCTTTACCCTTCCAGCCCCTTCCAGCACCTGCTCCAGCCACAGCCTGGAACGCGTGGCAGGCCTCGTGCTGCGCTTTATAGGAGTTAAGTCATTCAACTCCTGCGTCTCCCAAGGTTATTCCCATTTTGCAGATGAGGAAACTGAGGTCAAGAAAAGCGACGGGTTTGGGCGGAGAGCGCGGCCCCCTTAGCGCCCCAGCCTCGCGGGGTCCGGCACTCACGGGTCGGAGCGGCGGCGCCGTGCGGCGGCCAGGCCCTGGCACTGGATCACGTGCACGCGCAGCTCGGCGGCTCCCGGCTCGTAGCGCAGAGCGAAGTGCACGGAGCCGCGCACCTGCACCGCGCCCGCCTCCGGCTCCCCGGACAGGCTCATCTGGCTGCCGCTCAGCTGCGGACGGAGGGTGGGAGGTCAGAGCGGGGGACCGGGGCTCACGTCGGGGCTGGGGAAGCGGAGCCCTGAAGGTTCAGATCGTGGGAGTGGCGGGGGTGGGGCAGTGAGGTCGAGGGAGGGATTATGCAGGGGTTGTGTGTTGGGATGCGGGGAAAGGAGGTGTCCCCACCCCCACCCCCAGATCCTTTCCCTCACCCCCTCACCGTGGAGGAGTTGAGGCTGGACATGGAAGAGCTGCTGCTGAGCATGCGGTCGAACGAGGGGTCGGGCCCCGGGGTCTCCTCCCCATTCTCCAGCATCTCAGACGCCGCCTGGGTCTCAGGAGGGGAGTAAGTGACTAAGTGACCGGGGCGTCCCCGTACCCCTCGCCCCTCCCGCGGCTTTTCCTGGTCCCGCACAGCTCGCAGCCTCGGGCAGAGGCGCTCCCCACCCGAAATCCGCTCCGGGTCTTGAGAGCAGCCGCGGGCCGCTCCCGCCTACCTGGGCAGGCGGGGTCTGCGGCTCCACCTCTCCCATCGACGGCGGCTGCATCTCCGGGTCCGCCTCCTCGCCGGCGACGACCGGAGGGTGCCTCAGGCCAGGGGCTGGGAGGGGCACAAGCTGCTCAGCGAGCCCCTCCCCTGCCCGCCCGCCAGCCCGCCCCTGAGCAAATTTGGAGGGACTGGTTTACCAGCTAGGTTCAGGCCCAGGGCTGCCCTGCGGTCGCCCGTGGAGACCACGCCTCCCCGCCCCCAAAACAGAAGGAGAAAGGTGAAAGCAGGTGTTTGGGGGTCACTTAGAGCTATCTCTGGGCTTCCCTGGACTGTAGCCTGCCAGACTCCCCTGTCCATGGGTTTTCCAGGCAAGAATATTGGAGTGGGTTACCATTTTGTTCTCCAGGGGAATCTTCCTGACCCAGGGATGGAACCCATGTTTCTTGCATTGCAGGCAAACTCTTTACCGTCTGAGCCACCAGGGAAGATCAGATGGTAAACAACCCACCGGCAATGCGGGAGACCAGGGTTTGATCCTTGGGTTGGGAAGATCCCCTGGAGGAGGGCATGGCAACCCACTCCAGGATTCTTGCCTGGAGAATTCCCATGGACAGAAGAGCCTGTCCATGGGGTCACAAGAGTTGGACACGACTGGGCGACTAAGCACAGCACACACAGAGCTGTCTCTGATCCCCCAGCGTCCCAGTGCTCTGAACACCCACCTTCCCGCTCATCTTCTTGGGCTTGGGGCTCCTCCTCCTGCTCTGAAGGCTTTATGGAGACACATGGTGAGGGGACATCCAGTCCCTGAAAGAAGCAAGGGGTAGAAGTCACAGTGGGGACTGGTGGTGAAGGGGTCAGAGGTTATGATGGGGTCAGAGGCTTCAGCTCCAGATTTTGCACCGCCTTCAGGGCCGAGCCAGCAACCAGCTGCAGGACCAGTCTGGCCCTTTTACTTCACACCCCTTCACATCTCAGGGCCTGCCCTGCCTGACTCCCAGGGTCCCCACTGGTGGTATCTGAGTCTTGGACCTTACCCAGCTCTGTCCCCCACCCCAACCCTAGTAGCCAATTTGGTTTCCCTTAGAGGCTGGGCCCACAGCCCCATGTGATAGAGGAGGAGGACAGAGGCCTAGCCCAGGGTCTCCCAATTAGTTCACAGGCTGGGTTCTTTCCCTAGTACACTCCACCTCCTCTCCAGAGACTCTGTACACGCACTCGTTAGCCCGTTGAGTCACTCATTGCTCACCTCAGCCTCGCTGAACCTCTCTTGGGGGCCCTCGTCTACAGAGAGCCTGGGAGGAGGGAGAGGTGTAGTCAGGGATGGGCCGACTGGGAGGCACCCGCCACTGCCCGCCACGCCTCCTCACCTGGGCTCCAGGGCCTCTTCAGTTTCTTTCCCTGAAGCCTCGGCCTCCCCCTCGCTGCCTCCAGCCTGGTCTCCTGCACCCAGGTGAGACGTTCTGTGAACCCCTGCTCCCAGGATGTCTGGTCCTTGGAGATACCCACCCACTCCCCAGAGCCCATGGAGGGGTGGTGCCCACCTAGAGTCACATAGTACCAGGGGCCCCCTCTCCTTGTCCGCACATACCCAGTGACCTGGGCTGCACAAGGCCTGCCTCCTCTGGGGAGCTCCTCTCACCCCTGCAGCCCTTCTTTCTGCGGATAGAAGCTCGGACCAGGTCAGAGCCAAAGTGGGCATGGTGGTGCCGCTGGGAGCGTGCTTCCTGGAACCAGTCCCCAGTTAGGATCTTCAGCTGCCCAGGGTCTGCCAGTGATGCCCGGAGCTTGCTGGAAGATGAGGGAGAACATGGCGGTCACCGCTTATGCAATCAAATATTCTCGCCACCCACTCTGTGTGCCATGCCCTGTACCTGGGGCCAGGGATATAACAGTAAATCAGACTTGATCCCTGCTTTGGAGGTGCTCAGGTTCATGGGGGACTGAGTCTGGAATAAACCAGGACACTACCATGAGGTAGGAGTCATATATATGTAAGAGGATCAGCTTTGCCTTTGAGAATCCTGGAGAGCTTCACAGAGGAGGTGACATTTGAATTTTTCATCCAGGACAAATTCAGTTCTCCAGTTAGAGAAGGAAAATATTTATTCTTTACTAAATGACTGTGTATAACCCTTCCTAACTCTATAAAGTAGGCTCCTTAACCCCATTTTACAGATGAGGAGAGCGGTGCTGGGGAGGTCCAAGTTTCAAGCTAGGAGGTGTCTGTGTGTCCCCAAACACTACTGATAGTGCTTGTCTTCACTGTTTTTTCCAGGCACGAGGAATGGCACAGAAGTGAAGGGTGTGTCTGGGACTGTGGAGCAACTGAGTGGCTGCAGTGCTACACTCTGAGTGCGTGTGTCGGGGGTTTACTGGTGGAAGGTGAGATGGGAGAGGCTGACAGAGACCAACCAGGGAGGCCTGTGGACCACAGTGCGGAGCTTGTCCCTGACGGGATGCCGAGGAACCATGTGAGGTTTCCCGAGTGGATACCAAGAATAGATCTGGAGAGTTCTGGCTGCAGCATGGCGGGTGGGTCCGAAAGAGCGAGAGTGCAGGCAGAGAGGCTAGCAAGGGAGCGGGTGCAGCCACGCTGGGAGAGGTGATGAGCTGAGCGGGCCAAGGGCCAAGTAGACCAGGGGGCGAAAGCAAGGCCTACCAAGATATCCAACAGGCTGCACCTTGAAGGGACGGGGTGGGGGCCGCCTGAGCCCCCCAAGGCCGGAGGCCCCTTCCTCCAGGGCTCCCCTTGTTCTGCCTTACCTGATCCGTCCCTCCTCCAGCTGGCGCAGGCGGGCATCTCGCTTCAGGACCTCGGCAATGGCCTCCTGCTCCTCCTCTGTCAGGAAGCTGAGATCCAGGAGTCCCTCAGCCTCGGGCTCTGGCTCACGTGCCATGAGGAGGCCAGGCAGGGACCAGAGCTCCTCTGGAGCTGGGTGGCGCCTCTGGGGCATCAGCCGGGGCAGCGCCCAGGCTGGGCACACGAGGCTCCCTGGGGGCAGACCAAGGGTCAGGTCAGGCCTTGTCCCTGTACAGGGCACATCCTGGAGCCAGCTGCCCTTTTCTGCCCAAATATACACCCCTGTGGTGGGAAGGGTACAAGCCCAGGAAGGCTGAGATCAAGGCGGCATGACAGGCATTCATGGACACACGCTTACAGAGACCCATGAACACACTCAAGGACATACTCCAAGACATGGACAGAGACATGTGTACACACTGATACATGTAGATACACTTACCCCCAGTGGGAAGTATACGTGGTCACACATGCACACTGACCCTTGTATAAAAACACATGATACTTGGTCCCACATAAAGGGCCCTAGGCAGTCATAGACCCAGATCAATGTGCAGACCAAGAGCTGTGCCTCACACATCCTGACACACCTGCACACAGGCATGAGCACACAAGGGCGACAAGGACCACAGATGGCTTCACCTGCACAAGGATAAGTCCGGGGACAAAGGCATGTCCCTAGATACTTACAAATCACACAGACTTTTGCACACACATACTGCACCCCTGAAACTGGATTGTGACCTTGAAGCTAGAGAGACCAGGGCCTCACCCCTAAAGCCAGAATTGTGCACACGACAGATAGTCGGTAAATGTTTGACTAGTTAAATGCAGAAATGCAGCTGCACACACATGGGGAATACACACACATGCAGCCAGACACATATCTGGTTTGGGAAATACAGGCTCACACACATATCTGCTTGGCCCCCTGCCCTGGGAATCCCCCTACCTGGGTCCCTCCCCTCCACTCTTCACCCCCACCCTGTCCTGGCCCAGTGGGCCTTCCTGTCTGAGGCAACCTCCTCCCCAGCCCACAGCCCAACTTCCTCCCCGGAGGTAACCGCAGCACCCACTCCCTCTGCGGCCTCCAGCCCAGGGATGCCCCTGCTGCCAGCCCTGCACCCTGAGCCAGAGGCTCCGGACCCCTCTACTCTGACTGCTTGGGATCCCCGCGCCCTGGCCTGGATCTGGCTGGGGTCCTGGCCGTGGAAGCCGAGTGCTGCAAAGCAGCACGGGTACCACGGTGACTCCGGAAGGAAAACACCTGTGCAGCCCTGAGGGGCGTGTGGACGTGGCAACGGGCCCGCGGCCGGGCCTGAGCCCACGGGCCGGGGTTGTCTCTCTGCTCCCCCTGCCCTGCCAGTCCCTTCCCTCCCGGGGCACCAGGCAGGGCCAGGGTAGGGAGAGGGCGCCCAGTAGGCAGGTCCTGGCTTTGCCTGGAATCTGTGCCCTCCCAGCTGAGTCAGCGAGCCTGTCGAGCAAGCCCCTGCCCCACCCTCCCGGGGAGGGTGGGTGAGAGTCTCGATCAGGTGTCCTGCATGACGCTGTGGAAATGCCTGTGCCCACGCTAACAGCATTTCCTGAACATCTGCCATGTGCAGGTCTGGGGTGGTACAGATGCAGGGTTTGGGGCTCTGCTGGGGCCTGGCATGGGAGCCCCTGTGTTGCCTGGTGCTGCTGTGAACCTCTGCTCTCGGCTGGTGTCTGCATACCGTGGCTCTGGGAGCCTGTATCTTTTGTGGGTGTGAGTGTTGTAGCTGCGTGTGTCTCTGGGCATCATGACACTGTGTGCTGCTGCACAGGGGACTGTCATCTGTGTGGTATATTCTGACTTTCTGGTGACAGCGCGGTGGGGTGTGCACCTGTGTGTGTATGTGTGATGGGGCTGTGTGTGGCAGTGTGTACCCTGGTGCCCTGGGGGCTACCCAGTGTGCGTGTATGAGCGTGGAGGCGGAGCGACGGTCTGCAGAATTGACTCTACCCTGGTCCTGAGGTTGAGGGCTGGGCTGTGGGCTTCTGACCCCAGGGTCCCAAGCAGCGCCCCCTCCCTGCAGTCCCTTCTTGTCCCAGAGGCAGAATCCAGCGTCCAGCCCTCCCCATGGTTCCGACCCTCATGCGACACACCCATTGGTCAGCTTAAACGTCTGTCTGTCTGTTTGGTTGCTCCAGTCCCAGACGCGTTCCACCTCCCCCCTACACCCTGAGATCCTAGAGGGTGCTCGGGATGCCAGGTGGAAGTGCACGCCCCTCTGGGCACAGGCAGGGGATCCCCGGCCCAAGATGTATTACCTGTAGGGGTCCAGAATGGAGGGGACGCCTTTGTGGGGTAATCCCGGCTCCCTGGCAGTCAAGGTTCAGGGACCAGGAGAAGAGCAGTGAGGGCCTAAGGCTGACTCAACCGCAGCCCAGCAAAGCGGCTGCCCCACGGAGGAGGAGGAAACACCTTCTCACAGGGCCCTATGCAAAACCGGGCCTGGACTCCTGGCTCCCCAGGGGTGTAGCCTTGGCTTTCAGCAAACCCAGAGCTGAGCTGGTCAGTGGGAGAGGCCCAGGGCTTGGCCCCAGCTCCTGGGCAGACTTCCTCTGTGACTCCTGTAACCCGAGCTGGCTCTCACCCCCAAAGCCTCGGCTGCCCCTTGCACAGAATGGGTTGCAGCCCCATCCCGCCCACTAAGGAGCTGATAGAAACTTGCTTTGAAAGCAACGTTAGAAAACCTGAAAACAAGAACAGGGGAAGGATTGCACACGGCAGCCAGATAACCCCAAAGAGTTCCTGCTCGGCTGCTGTGTGACCTTTAGAAGGTCTCAGCCACTCTGAGCTGCAATTTCCTCCTATGCAAAGTACGGGCTGCAGAGTGTGAAGAGCCTGTAGGGGAGATGGAAGTGCTTGGAACCAGTTGGCACGATTACCAGGTGTCCTCTGGCCAACATAAGCCCCTTTTGACAACTGCTGTCCCTCAGTGTCCACAGATGCTTCCCAGGAAGTGCTGTTACCCCTACCTGTTAAATGGGGATAATAATCCCTCCTCAGATGGGTCTCACTAGAGTGCAATGAGATCCCTACAGGCCCTTAATAAGCATGTATATGCATGGGTAGATGCGATAGCCATTGACTGTCCAATACAGGAGCCACCACTTTGATGCCAGCCTCCTCTGCCAAGTCTCCCCAAAGGGAAGGCGAGTGGTCAGCAGCACCCTCACCCTTGCCCATTATTCTGTCCTGGCTCCACCCAAGGATGCTTCTTTAACACCCCACCTGTCAGCTTTCACCCTGCTGCTGCTGCTGCTGCTGCTAAGTCGCTTCAGTCGTGTCCGACTCTGTGTGACCCCATAGATGGCAGCCCACCAGGCTCCCCCATCCCTGGGATTCTCCAGGCAAGAACACTGGAGTGGATTGCCATTTCCTTCTCCAATGCATGAAAGTGAAAAGTGAAAGTGAAGTCGCTCAGTCGTGTCTGACTCTTCGTGATCCCATGGACTGCAGCCTACCAGGCTCCTCTGCCCATGGGATTTTCCAGGCAAGAGTACTGGAGTGGGGTGCCACTGCCTTCTCCGCAGCTCTCACCCTGGAAGGCATCAAACTTCGCTGTCTATTCTGGCTTCTATACCCTCTTCCTCTTTCTCATCTCCTGTCCTAGCATCTGTGACTCTCCTTTCTTCTCAGCCCCAACTCCTCTGTACCCTCCTCACCTCTAACCTGTTTCCAAGTTCCCACTTGTGTGGCCAGCCCTCCTGTCCTGGCCCCCAGGCCTCTTGACGCTTGCTGCCACTCCCCAGGCTGCCCCCTTTCCCATCTGTCCCCCACCTCCACCGCCATCCCACTGGCCAGCTTTCCGTTCCTGTCCAGTCTCTTCTGGAAGCCTCCTCCCCCTTGCCTCCTGGCCTCCACCCTCAGCGCTACCCCTAGCCCTTTATTGCCCAGCTGTCAGAGGGCCCTTTTATGTGTCATTCCTCAGCTTTGGAAGGTGCCAGCAGACAGCCAGGGGAGCCCTCTGACCTTTTTAACAAATCTGCTCCAAGCCTGCCCAGCCGCGTCTTATCATCTCCCAAGACAGTCCATCCTCCTTTGGGCTGCCCGGCCCCTCGGCCTGACCCTCAGGACCCCTGCCTGGCTTTCAGTGGTCCCACATGCTTAGAGCCCTACCTACAGGCACTGTTTCCTGTCCTTCAACAACCCCCCGCCCCCCACCTGGTTCACATGTGCTCCCAGCTCAACTGCAGAATTCTTTCCCTACGCGCCGCCACTCAGCGCCTCTGCACTGCGGCTGGTCTCCAGGCAACTCCTGGCTAAGAGGCCCCGGACCTCGGTTAAAATTCTGGCTCTGCCGCATGGCTCCCGTGGCCTTGAATCAATGACAATCTCTGGAAGCGTCTCTCTATCCCTTTATGAAACAGGGACAATGGCAGCCGTCTCATAGAACTGTCTTAAGGAGGTCCCTTTCTCTTGCCTCCAGAGTCCATTCTCCCTTTTTGTCAGGGACAGCCCCTCCTCACCTGTCCTCCTGTGCTCCAGCGGGGCCACCTCGGAGGGTGGTTCCAAGTGGGGGGCTCTGGAGCCCGGTTGCTGCCTTTGAACGTGTTTCCACGCTACCTCTGTGACCTTGAGCTGATCACATCACTTCTCTGTGCTTTTTAAAAAATATATAAATTTTATTTTGGCTGCCTTGGGTCTTAGTCGGGGCACATGGGATCGTTCCTTGGGGTGCATGGGCTCTAGAGCGCATGGGCTTAGTTGCCCTGCAGCATATGAGATCTTAGTTCCCAGACCAGGGATCAAACCCACATCCCCTGCATTACAAGGCAGATTCTTAACCACTGGACCACCAGGGAATCCCTTCTTTTTTTAATCTTCAGATGGAGATGACAGCATGTACCTCATGGGGCTGAGGTGAGGGTAAATGACATACTTTATCAGCACTTAGTAACCGTTAGTGATTTTATGACACCTATTTAGGTCCATCACCACACAGCTGATTTAAAATTCTGCTGTGTGAAAGCAGGCCCGAAAACTTTCCTGTCCATTCTGCTGTTGTGTTCTCTGTATCAGAACTTAACCCCAAACCTTAGGTGGACCCCAATATGCAAAACAGATTTTTGAAAATGGAATAGCTCTTAAGAGGGGAGGTGGCACTACCCTAACCTGGTGAACCCCCAGGCTTACAAACTGCAACACTGTAGGGTCTGGAGTGAGCTGACGGACACCTGATCCAGGGCCCGGAGGGCCACCCTTGGGATTTCGGGATTCAGAGACCAAATCTTTTGCTAGCTCAACTAAAGTGACACCTGGCATAGCACAAGATTAGGAAAGACTTTGCCAAGGAAGTGGCTTTTAAGCTGGGAAGGAAGGGCATGACTTTAACAGGTGGACAGCAGAGGACCATAAGCAGGCAGGTGTAGAGAGTGGGCGCTACCCTGTGTCGGTGGAGGCCAGGATGCAGAGTGAGACTGCAGGGTCCTGAAGGTCACAATGAGCAGAAACGCCACGGAGCAGGGCAGCGGCCTGGCCTCTGGGGGGTCAGCCCTGCGCTGACCCCCAATCCCACTGCCAAGTTCCTCCCAAAAGGGAATGTGGGAGGGGTTTCACTATCTGCCTGCCTCAGGGAGACAGCTTCGGGGCGGTGGATGAGGCGTGATGAGGAACCTCCATAGCTCAGGCTCAGAGCGGAATATACCCGAGGGACGCTGAGTCTAAGCTCCAGACAGCCATGTCCTCGGCAACCAGACCCCTTGCTGGGGACAGAGGAAGCCACGTTCACCCAGAAGACAGGAGCTGAAGGGAACTCACATCTTCAGTGAACCCAGGGCCCACCAAAGGGAGAAAACAAGGACAAGGCCTGGTCTGGAGTTAAAACTCTTTATTGTCCTGTCCAGGGAGGCTCACACAAAGGAATCTGTGGAGCAGAGGTGAGGGGGGGCAACACGGGCCCGTCCACATCTTGGAGAGAAGGGGGAGCCGTGGGAGGAGGGCAGAAACAGCTCCCCTTCAGCCCTCTGATGGGGCTGGCTGCACCAACCACCCCCGCAACATCTTGGAGGTTGTCCAGTCACCAGTGCGAAGTCCACACCTGGGGCTGAGGCCAAGCTTTGTGACACTGCTCTGATCTGCAGGGGTCACCCTGGATATATCACTCCTTTCTCCAGCCTGGTTGGGGGAGCCCAGGCCCCAAACTGCAGGGGAAGATACGCCCAGGGGCTTGCAGGCCCTGGGAGAGTGGGAAGAGAGTGCTGCATGGGCTGGAGGCTGCCCGCAGTGGGGCCCAAACCACCTCGAGTGCAGCTTCTGACAACCATCTGAGGGGGCCGTCAGTCCTGCTGGGCCATTCCAGTGGCCACTGGAGAAGGCAGGCCCCGGGGCGCCGAGCTCATGGAGACTTCTCAGGGTGCCCTCGTCCCGGGACCAGAGCCCTGGCAGGAGAATGGGCTTCAAGCCCAGCTCTGGCCCCAGGGCTGCCCTGGCTGGTGGGTCCAAATGCCCTTCTCTCCCCTGCCAGTCAGTGGGCTGAGGCAGAGGGAGCCCAGCTCCAGAGGGAAACTAAGGCTTTTCTGACAGATAAACAAAGGGTATCTCGAGGATGGGGGGGTCACAAGCCTGGGATGGAGGGGTCCAGGAGCTTCTGAGCAACTGGTTAGGCACAAAATGCAAACGCCTCTGCCCCAAACTCAACCTCAGCCTTTCCCTCCATCCCGCCTAGCCCAGACCTCGGGTTAAACCCAACAGGCCCATCCCTGCCTTTCGGGGCGAGGACAAACAATCTGGGATGAAAAGGGGGGTGGCGGCTGCCTTCTCAGGAGCCAGGTGGGCCCAGGGCCATGGAGCGCCATCACCGCAGGTTGAAGACCAAGCTGACGGTCAGGATGATGCCCAGGAGAAGGACAAAAGGCAGCCAGGTCTTCACGAAGGCGCCGACACTGGTGGAGAGAGAGAAGTGTGTGGGCCGCAGGGGCCTGTAGGTGTGAGGCTCAGAACACCGTTCACCTGCACACCCAGACGGGGCTGCTCCCCTCAGGAAGCTCCCGGACCCACCCTCTCAGCCCCAAACTCGGTCAACTGAGGGACTGGTCCACTACGGAGGCCCACCAGCTCCTGTCCCAGGTGGCTGCCATTCCAGGTGCCTGGCAATGGGACACCTTGCTGGGTGGGCACAGGAAGACAGGCCCACCCTCTGGGCCTTCCTGACTCCGTCCACAATTGCTCCTGTCTGGGGAGGGGTCTCCGGCAAGAGAACCAGGAATTCTGTAGTCTGTGTGGTGCAGACAGCCTACGAGGTGGGGAGGGGCTAGCGAGAGTCAGCACAGGGCTGTGGCTGGAGTCAGGGTCCCAGGTTCAACCCAGGCTCTGTCTCAGCCTCTGTGTGACTGCAGTTAAGGGCTTCCCGGGGGACCTCTAAAACCCTCTGAACTAAAAGATTCTTCTGAAAAGAACCTCCTTTTCAGAAGCTCTGAACCATGAGCGCAGCTGAAGGGAAGCCTGGAGAGGAGGCCAGGTTAGCCCAGGTGTGTGGGGCCCCGTGGGTGGGTCACTCCACCTCTCCGAGCTCCCTCAACCTGTGAATCGTGACTACGGCCTGTGCTACCTCACAAGTCATGGGGCCGTGGCCTCAAAGGGCTTCCCAGGCCACCACGGGGGGCCCACCTGCCCAGAACCCTGCCTCTGGCAAGGGAAGCTGGGAGGGGACCCTGTGGGGTCATCCACCCTCTTCGAGGGTCCACCTGGTTACCTTGACCTGAGCACAGGGCTCTGCGCACGTGCAGCGTCCCTGAGGAGCCAGCATCTTTATCTCTGTTTTACCAAAGGGCAGGTGCCGCTTGAGAGGCCAGGGCCACTCCCAGAGATCTCACCGTGAGCAGGGGACAGAGCCGGCCTTGGAAGGCACGCCTTCTTGGCCAGCTCAGCTAGTTGTTTCAGAACCTCCGCGGCTTCCATCAGCGCCCGCTTGGCCCTGCTGGCTGAAGGACCCCAGAAGCTGCCCTGCTGGGATGCGTGGCCCTGCTGGGATCTGTGGAAGCGCAGCCCCGGGGGGCTCACCTGACGTACTTCCCGTAGAGCAGGCAGAAGAAGCAGAGCGTCACCATGTTCCAGTTGGTGCTGTTGTTGTAGCGCATCAGGTTCAGGGCCAAGGCCACGTGCGAGTGGCAGTTGTCACAGCAGAGATTGTGCTGGAGATGTAGGGAGGGCTGGGTCAGGCCGGGCTGCGGGCGTGAGGGGCGGGGGGCGCCCTCCCACCCTGCTTCCCGCCCCCAGGGGTGGCCCACCTACCATGCGGTGCTTGTACTCCTCAGAGGCATCGTGCACAGCGGTGTCCCACGCGTTGGGCCCGCTGGCATAGACCTGAGCGGGGTCCAGCTTCCAGTACCTGAGAGGGGGAAAGAGGGCGTTCTGGGCACTGGCTCAGCTCCATGAGTGCCCCGACGCCTGCTCTGTGTGGGGCCCTGAGCGGGCACGGAGGCTGCAGGGGTGAGCCAGGTCCAGGGAGAGAGCCACGCAGCTGGCAGCTGAACAGTGTGACATGCCGCGGCCTCGCAGATCCTGCGGAGGACATGGGCTCACTCAGTCGGGGTGTGAGAGGCTTCCCTAGGAGGGGGCGGTGGGGGGGGTGGGGAGCAGTAACAGTTGAGTCCGGTGTGAAACAGGAGGCAGCATCCAGGCACGGAGTGGGGAGTGGACGTTCCAGGCAGAGGGAACAGTCTGAAGGGAGGAAGGGGCATGACGCTGCGTGGCGTGTACAGGAATGAAGACACTGGGCACTGCTGGAGGGTTTGGAGGAACAGGGTAAGGGAGGCTGGACGCCATGTCTGGGGACCTGAATGTCCTCCTGAGGTGTTTATCCGTCTTTCCCCTCATCGCCTCACTCGGGAGGCTAGGGTGAGAACAGCCGGTGGAGCTGAAGGCTCACGACCTTCAAGCTGGGGGTGAGCCCACAGGGTCTCTCAGGTCGGGGCACTGGGAGCTCGAGCGCCCTCTGGCTGCTGTGTGGGGAGTGGCTTGACAGAGGAGCCTACAGACAGGACCGGAGAGAAACCGCCGCCGTCTGGGGACGTGTTGTGGGGACTTGGGCTGCTCGGTGGTTCCTGCTTGGAAACAGGTGCCTGGTGCCCTTCCAACTCCTGCTGAAGAGTGGGCTGGCAGCAGACACCCAGGCCAGAGGCCCCTGAGGACGCCAGCAGGGCTTGGAAGCCCCACTCCCGGCTGCCTGCCGCGGTGCCTCCTCCAGGGCTCCACCCTCGTGGACGCTGCCTCGGCCAACAGGGCACCTGACGCTCTCCTGAGCAGACCGATGACTAAAGCGCTGTCTCCAGGCCACGAGAGAGACAGGCCCCCGGACAGAAAAACTGAGGTCCCGAAACCCCATGCAAACTAGCAATATTTCAGGAGGGCCTAAATTTGCTTTCGTTCTCTCCAACCAGAACTTTCCAGCAGAGTTCTAAACAATGCCTCCCTTACACCTTAAATGGTGTGTCTGTTCCCTGAGGGGCAGGAGAAAGGGTCCAGGTTTGGAGGGAGACAGACCTGCGTGCAAGTTCCAGTCCTGCCACCTTCTTTCCATTTCTCACCTTTTCCTTCTTTCCCTCACCTTTCCGACGCAGTTGAGAACACGACCTTGCAGGGCTGAGGCAAGGCCTAGAAGGCCTGTGGGTAAAGGACCCGGCCAGGGACCAGAGCAGGAAATGTGTGGCACAAGGCCAGGCCCTCTGGTGGACCCTGGCTGCGCCCCCCTCAATCCCTCCTCAGGCTGCTGGCTCCTGCTGTGCCCCAGAAGGCCTGGCCTGCTGCTCCAGGCAGAGGAACCTGGCTCCAGGGCCAGTCACATGCATGTTTGTCACTTACTTGGCAGGCTTCCCAAAGGCCATGTTGTCTTCCTGTTGGGGAACAAGAGCAGAGGTCAGTGGGGAGCCTGCATCCGGCCAGAAAGACAGACCTGGGTTGGTGGTGGAAGTGTCGCAACTTAGAAGGAGGTATGTGGGGTGGGCATGAGGGGGGCGTGGGCCCTGCTCTCGGGCTGGTGGGGTATCTCAAGTGCTTGTAGCAGCTTTTCTGTGTGAAGAAGGCAATGCGACAGGAGTGCACAGAGCCCTGTGCCCAGAGGCCAGACACTCGGGGTACAGGCGTGGCCGCCGCTCCCTGTGGCGCCCAGGTAATTCTCTCCCCCTCTCTGGGCCTGGTTTTCTCCAGGTTCTCTGGTCAGTCTCTGGTCTGTGCCCACAGGGAGGTGGTTTCCTTGATAGTGTTAATGAGGACACCCTCTGACCTCCTGACCTGACAGTGGTGGCCCACATGGAGCCTGGCAGTGTGGCTGCAGTCGGAGCAGGATGTGGGGTGGGTTGCGGGGGACAGAGAGGTTGGGTCTCAAGAGGCCTCCTTTGAGGGAGATGTTATAGCCGAGTCCTAGACCTGCCGCACAAGATGCGGAGTGCAGGAGTTACACAGGGACAGAATCTGGGTTTAGCATCTGCTCACAGAGCTGGTCAGAGATGAATTCTCATCAACGTGTACGACACTGAAAGTAAGGGGTAGGAAAGACCTCTGTGGGCTTAGAGATCATGATAAATATGAATCAGACAGGTTGGTACTGTCACGTTCGTCTAGCCTCTGATGGAGAGGAAGCTGCAACCTTGAAATAGGCAGGATGCTGCCTGCTTATCTGGAGCAAGCCCACTGCCCCTATCGTGGGCCCAGCCCCGGGGAGCAGACCTGAGAACACAGTTGGTTCATTCTAGAAGGCCTGCCCCTTCTTCTCCATGGCCACACCCAGGGAACCAGGTCAGCCTCCCATGTGCCCCCACCTTGTGACTCCCACCTTCTGAAGGTCCAGAGCTGTAGTTCCAGGACGGTCTGACTCTCCACTCTTGCCTCTAACCCCTACCCATGTCTTGGTACCCCCGGGGTGGGCCAAGAGCTGGGTCAGTTACTTAAGACTCCTTCTGGCCACACTGCCCTCCCGGCCTGTCCTGGAGGCAAGAGAAGGGGAAAAGGGGTCAAAACACTGGTGGGGAGCAGAGGGCCAGGGCCAGGACTATGGGGCAGCTGTACTCTCTGGATACTAGGGACATGGGAAGGCTGCCTGCTGGCAACATAGGCCAGCCTTCTACGGGAGCCTCAGAGCCCTCCAGAGGGGGCAGAATGGGGAACTCACCGACACAAAGTAGGGGCCAGCAAAGTCCCGAATGACTCCTGTGGACGTGCAGATGCCCATGTGGCCGATGATCGGGAAAAACCACCTGTGGGAGAAAAGGACATGGAAGGGCAGAGCTCAGGGGAGTCTTTCAGCTGGTGAGGCAGAGCTGGGGACACTCCATCCGGCTTGAGAGCAGATGAGTATAATACACGTGCCCATGAGGGTGGTGTGAGGGGCGGGGGAGTAGGGAAGAGAGGCCAGTGCAAACGAGTAACAGAGGGGGAATCCGCGCGCCCGCAACACAACTAAACTCCAAGGACAGTAACACCGAGCGAGGTGCGGACGCGGAGCGACGGGAACGCTCCTTCACTGCTGCTGGGATATAAGCCGTTTCTACAGCTTTCGCAAACGGGCACTATACCCTCTACCTCAGCAACTCCACTTCAGAGTATACACCCCACAAAAGCAAACCTTTGGTGCCAGTGTCCACGAAAGCTGTGGACAAGAACATTCACAGCACTTTTATTAAAAAACAGCAGGAAAAAGGAAAAAGAAAAAAAATTTTTTAAAGAAGAAAGACACATAGCTAGAAAAAACATTTGTCAATACTCACTGAACTGCACACTTAAAAGCGCATTATACCACAATAAAGTTGATTAAAAAAACTAGAAACAAGCTAAATGTCCAACAATAATAAAGTGGGTATGTAGACTGGGGTATAGTCACACAGTGGAATAGCAGGTAACAATAGGAAAGAATAAACTGTTACATACAACACAGATCTTCACAGACATAAGCAAAGTAAATGAAATCGCACACACAAATGCGTGCATAGTATTGTTTATATAAAGTTCAAGAAAAGGCAAAATTAATCTATTGTGCTGGGGGGAGAAGATGGGTTATTTCTGTGGCAGAACTGACACGCACAAGGGAGTTCCCTTGGATACTAAAAATGTCCTTTCTTGACCTGGGTGATGTGAGCATACACATACGCAGAGTTCATTGACTCATACACTTAAGATTTGTACCTTTTATGCTATATTTTATATCTCAATAAAAAGTTTTTTTTTTTTTTTAAAGTAGAGGGGAGCATTTAAACCAATATGCGTGTGTGTGTGTGTGTGTGTGTGTGTATGTGTGTTGGGCGGGGGGTAGGTTCAGACGCTTCCTCTGAGGAACTGATGAAGAAACAATACGTGCAAGGGTAGAGATCCGGACAAAAGCAAGGTGTATTACAGGAATTGAGTTCAAACTTTTCAAAGTCACAGGCATTTACAAACACCCAAATCGCAGTAGGACCCCTATACGCAAAACACATAGGAACTCCAGATCTGTCTAGGGTCTGAGAACCATGGCTCCACAGGAACTAGGTGGTGGAGAGACTGATCAGTTTAAGAAGGACTCACAGGGGGAAAAAAACAAGGCCTCACAGGGCCAGCAGCCATGTGTGATTTTAAGACTGCCTGCTGGAGAGGTGGAGGCAAAACCTAGAGATGCAACCCCAGGAAACAATTATGTGGGGCTAGGACGTCACAGAGGAGGTGACCTTTAACCCAGACCTGTGAAAGGACAAGATGTCAAGAGGCAGACAGCAGAACTCCAAAGGCAGCAAAGCACTGCATGTGCTTGGAGAATGGGAGGACAGGAGTTCAGAGGCTCTTCTGGAATACTGGCAAGAGGTGACAGTGATCCTGAGCAGAGTACTGGTGGTGGGGTGGTGAGAAGCAGATGGCTTCAGAAGATCTTTCAAAGGAAACTGGATGGTTTCATGACAACAGAATAGAGCACTTCTGGGCTGCAGCTTGAGGACCTGAAAGGATGGTGGGACCGAGTGGTCTGTTTTAAATTTTTTGCTGTCACATGGCTTGAGGGATCTTAGTCCCCAGACGAGACTGAACCCAGGCCCCCCCAGTGAAAGGCCTAAATCCTAACCACTGGAGCACCAGGGAATTCCCAAGTGGTCTTTTAAGAATGTAATCCAGATTCCGTCATTCCCTTGCTTTGACATTCATTGAAGGCTTCCTGTTACACTTATGTACTCCAAACTCCTTCCAACAGTCTCATCTTGCTTATCCTCTGATGCCACCTCACTCTTTTCGCTAGCTACACTGCCCACTTCTGGTTCATCAAACACACCAAGTCCTCCCACCTCAATGCTTTTTTTGCTTTTTACTCTGGCTTTCATCCCAAACTGTCTTCTAGAGCTTCGAATAGCTGGTTGCTTCTGATCATTGATGCCTCAGCTCAACCATCAACTTTGGAGGTTTTCCTTGATGATGCCTTCTGAAGTAGCCACACACAACCCCAGACACCCCAGATCCCATTACTCTGCTTTAATTTCTTCATAGTATCTACTACAATCTCAGATTACCTTGTTCACTTACATGGTCACTGTCTTTCCCCTTGCCTGCATGCTAAGCTGCTTCAGTCATGTCTAACAGTCATGTCTGCGACCCTATGGACTGTAGCCTGCCAGGCTCCTCTGTCCATGGGATTCTCCGGGGAAGAATATGGAGTGGGTTATCTCCTTCTCCAGGAGATCTTCCAGACCCAGGGATCGAACCCACATCTCTATGTCTTCTGCAATGGGAAGCAGGTTCTTCACCACTAGTGCCACCTGGAAAGCCCCTGTCTTTCCTCACTAGCATGTAGACTCCAAGAGAGCAGGGATTCTCTCTCTGGTATTAGAGTAGCCCACAGGTAGTGCCTGGCACATGACCGGAGCCAAACAGTCATTGACTAAATGCTGAATGAGTGAATGTCCTGCATTTAAGAATGGAGTCAGGTTCTGAAGTCAGACCTGGGTGGAGTCTGGACTGTGTTTTGGGCAGGCACTCATTCCCATCTCTCAGTGAGAGGTGAACGCTAATGATAGTGCCTCAGTGCGGCGTAATTGTGAGGATCAAACAGGATATGCTTGCAAAATGCCTGACACTTCCTTGCACTTGGGAGTTGCTCAATGTTGTTATCATGAGGTGTACAATAAATACTTGCTATATGACTGGTTGGACTGGTGTATAAGTTGCTGAAGTTTCATAGTGGCCACAGCATGGACACTCAGGATTACGGGAAAGGACTCAGACCTCTCAGACCCTAATCTCAAGATCCCTCTCCACCTCTTCCCCTCAATTTCTTTCATCTGGTTGGGGCAAATGTATGGCTTTGACCAGTGCTCCACGTGCCACGGCTGTGCTGGAGGTTAGAATAAAGACTGGAGACAATGGCAGCGCCTGCACCTGGGGAAGCCCCAGAGAAGAAACTCTCAAAGTCTTTGTCAGTCTGGAAGCTCCATGAAGGCAAGCTCCAAAGCTGCTTTGTGGACTACCGTATAGTCAGACCTAGTATGTAACAGGGCCTCAAGATCTGCTTATTGAATGAATGAGTTACTGACCCTGGACCTCTACCTAGTAAGGTAGAGTATTTCAGTGGAAAAAGCCCTATGCTGGCTTCAAAGCCTTTGTTTCCTCATCTATAAAATGGGAGTGATAGTATTTATTTTATTTCCTTAGGTTGATGTGAGGACTGTATGAGACAGTGAATATAAAATGTTTAGAACAGAGCCCAGAACAGAGTAAGCATCTACTCTTTGCTGTTTTTTGTAGTAGCAGTAGCTGTTATCAGGCTTTTCACGCAGAATCATCAACAGTTCTGAGGGGACAGACAGATCTCTGGATTCAGTTGCCTTCTCTCTGATCCTCCCCCTCCAAAATCAATGACAGTTCCTTGTGCCCCATCTGTTCCTAGCTCTGCACTTGAGGTCAGCAGTCACCATAATGCACTACAATGGTTCACCTCTCTCTCTCTTCTGCTGGAGGGCGAGTCCTTTGATGGGAACATGAGCCCTCTGACAGGGGCACCAGATTCATCTCATGAACACCTGTACACAGGTCTGCATAGAAACAGAGTGTGCCCTGCTTCTGGCCCAGATGACGGGGGACTGTGGTGCTTCCACTCAACGTTGCTACCAGCTTTCTGAAGAGCAGAGGACTCTGCAAATGTGTTTTTGAGAACAGGGGAAAACCAAAGAGATCTTAGGATAACAACACAATTTTTAGCAAAACTAATACATTCCCTCCCACTTATTCTCACATTAACATTTTACTTTCTTCATAGCACTAATCACTATCAGTTCTTTTATAATTCACTTGTTTACTGTCTATCTGCTCCCACCATGATTTAACACTGTGAGAGCGAGGATCATACCTGCTTTACTCACCACTATATATTCTTATCACCTAGAACTATTCTAGGCACACAGGAGTCGCTGAGCAGGTGTGCTATAAGGAATATTGAATTAATCAATGAAAACACTTTCTTAAATATTTTTATTTTTAAAAGGACTCAGACTTGGATATTCTTAAAGAAATGCAAAAGCATTTGAAACAGAAACAACGCAAGTATTTTAACATGACGCAAGACTTAAGAAAAAGAGCTCATTTTAGAATCAGAAACATATAAGGACAAAAATGATCCGTTCTCCATACCACCTGGCTGTTTTTTTTTTTTTTCTTTCACCTGGCTGTTTTTGATACAGGGAACAAATAAGTCTATTCCATCAGGTGAGAGGGAACAGGATGTGGTCAAAAGAGAGCAAGTCAGGAAATGGTGTTGGGATGGTTTTGCTTACTGTCATGTGAACCTGATCTAGACATTTAATGGTAGAGATCCATCATCTGAGGCTATAATTCCTACCTCAGAAAGTGGCTGTGAAATTCAGAGAAAATGAGTGTAAAACAGCTTAGCCAAGTGTCCAGCACGGTGGGTAATGGTTATCATCAGTTGTCAGGGCTGAAGCACCAGGGCAAACCAGCTCCCTACCTTCCTAACCCTGCGGCTCCTTGCTACAAGGCGCCAGCACTTTCTGGAGCACTTGCTTTCTTTTCTGACAAAGGCTGATCTGATGCCATAGAAATAACTTTGGTCTGGTGGGCAGACTGCCTGGGACCTAAACACGCTTTGCAACAGAGATGGTGTGGTCGTATTTCTGGGGGCCCTTCCAATGACGACATCCCAGGAGTCACTGTGGTCCCAACCAAACTTCCATTCTGAGCCTCCAGACCCAGCAGGATGTCTTGCGTACAGGAAGTGACCAGTAATCGTCTGTTTAATGAATGAATAAGCCAGTGAATGAATGAAGATGTCTCTCTCACACTAAGTCAAGGGGCCCTTTTTCTGTACGCCCACAGGTCCTGAGCTTCCCAGCCTCTGAACCTCTCCACGGTCAACAACTGTCTCTCAGATCAGACCAGGTGTAACGAGGGCGAGGAGCCGGTCCCATCCGTCAGCACCACTGGCAACACGCGGCTGGCGGGGTACTGTTGAACCCCGGCCCCTCGGGAAGGCTTTGCTGCGCTTTGGGCCCGGAGGCTGGCCCGAGGCCGCCAGAGGACAACGCGCCGGCCCATCTCTCCCTGTCCCGGCCGAACGCCAGAGAAGACTCACGTGAGCACCGGGATGGGCGTCCACACCACGCAGTAGGGGAAGCGGCTCCGCTCCACGTCCATGGCGCCGCTGCCAGCACCGCTAAGTTGCTTCTTGTCCGTCTCGGCCGCCGTCGGCGCCTCCACTTCCGCCATCCCGAGCGGGGGAGGCAGCGGCGGCGGCAACAGGAGCGGAGAACTCCCTTCCGCTTCCGCCATGCTGCGTGCGCCTACCGGCCCAGCCCCTGCTCCAGTGCCGCTCGCTGGGTGGCGTCACTTCCCGGAGATGGGGTCCGCCCGGCTTGGCTTTCCCCCCGGGAATAGGAGCCGCGTCCCTCGGGGCCCGGCGCCCACCAGCGCTGCGCCGTTGCGCCGGCGGCGAGGCGCTGCCTGAGCCCTCAGGCAGCGCGCAGTCTAGTGCGGGAGCTTCACCAAGCACTCAGTAATTCAGTACGCTGAGGGGTTCTGAGAGGTGTGGTGCAGTCTCTACTTATTGAGCGATCCTTAGGTGCGACGCACCTGACATTGTTTTTAATCCCTACAAACTGGTTAGATATGCGAGAATTGTGGCCATGCCCTCCTCCAGGGGCTCTTCCCGACCAGGGGATCGAACCCACGTCTCGTGTCTCCTGCATTGGCAGGAAGGTTCTTTACCTCCAGCGCCACCTGGGAAGCCCCTAGACATGCGAACATCAGTTCAGTCAGTTTACTCCCTGAGTCCTGTCCGATTCTTTGCGACCCCATAGACTGCAGCAAGCCAGGCCTCCCTGTCCATCATCAACTCCGGGAGTTTACTCAAACTCATGTCCATCGAGTTGATGATGATGCCATCCAACCATCTCATCCTCTGTTGTCCTCTTCTACTGCCTTCAATCTTTCCCAGCATCAGGGTCTTTTCCAGTGAGTCAGCTCTTTGCATCAGGTGGCCAAAGTATTGGAGTTTCAGCTTCAGCATCAGTCCTTCCAATGAGTATTCAGGACTGATTTCCTTTAGGATGGACTGGTTGGATCTCCTTGCTGTCCAAGGGACTCTCAAGAGTCTTCTCCAACACCACAGTTCAAAAGCATCAATTCGTTGGTGCTCAGCTTTCATTATAGTCTGACTCTCACATCCATACATGACTACTGGAAAAACCATAGCTTTGACTAGACGGACCTTTGTCAAATATCTCCTTTGCCTGGAGATATTTGAACCAAGTCCTGATGTTTGCCAGGTGGCTCCAGGATGGGTGCGTGCAGTGGTGCAAAGAAAGGAAGGCCTTGCAGAGCAATGTGCAGGAGTGTGGATATCACCCTGGCTGGAGTAAATCACAAGCCTTAGATGTGATCCCATCCCTTCATTGTACAATTGGCAAAACTGAGACTCAGGGAAGTTAAATAATTGTCTGAGATCATACAGTATCATATGAAGAAGCCAGGCTCAAATCCTGAATTCTTTGGGCTTTTTAAACAGATGCCTAGACAAAGGAAATGGAATCTGCTGGAGTGGGAAGGGGAAATGGGAGGACAAAGAAGGAAGGCAGCAGCTCAAAATTAAGCTGGTGAGAGGTATGGCTACATCCACTCAGAAAGGTGGGAGCTGTGCATTTTGGGGAAGATTTTTTTCTGTTGAATTACCCTCCTTCAATGCTGGTCTATTTTGAGCACCTAATATTTTAATGCATTTGTGGGGCACACATCTACCTCTGTTATGGAACTCTAAGGTCCTTAATTTCAGTAGCTTGCACTGTTCCTAGGGCAGAGCAGATGCCCACTAGATAGTTCCTGATTTACCAAGTGACTAAATGGATGTTTTTATAAAGGCCTCACAGATACCACAGCTGAAAATGATTCTCACCCAGTCAAAATTCTTTTGTGTGTTTGTGCCTCTCCTGTGGCCCATGTGTGTGATCCGTGAAGGGCAACAGCCAGCACCTGGCACAGATATAGAAGAGGTGTACAGTATGTGTTTGTGGAATGAGGAAATTGCATCTTGATTCATTGATTATACCTGTCTCATCTCTTCTGGAGGAAGGTCTCCAAGGAAAATCTATACCTTAGACGTGCCTCTTCTATCACTGTCAACCTGTAATTCTAGCAAAGGGATGGTGGGTGCTCTTTAAACATTTATTGTGTATATGGATGAATAAACAACCAAAGTCAGCCTTTCTCAGAGTCTGCCACAAATCTGGTAGTACTAACACAAGCACCACATTTACTCTATGGCCTTCAGTGGCTTCCCATTGCACTTTAGATAAAACACAAATACCCCGTGGCTTACAAGGCCCTGCATCATGCCCTTTTGCTTACTTGTTCACTGTTCTACAGCTTTCTTCAGTTCCACTCATGGGCCATGCTGTTTCATACCCCACGGACTTGGCACGTACTGTTCTCTTTCACCTGAAATGCCCCTACTGCCTCCCAAACTGGCTAACTTCCATTCATCCTTCAAGTCACAGATTAAATGCCGCTTTCTCAGAGAGCTCTTCCCTGGCCTCCCCATCTAAATGAGAAAGCTCCTGGAATACCTTGTTCTTTTCCTTCACAGCATGTTTGTGGCTATGTCTTGTTGGACTCCCCTACTAGGCTGGAAACTCCTTGAAGGAAGACACTGTATTTATCTTTTTCGCTTTTGTAAAACCAATGCCTACTAGTGTCTAGTATAGAGCATTTCCTTAACCAGTATTTGCTAAACTGAATGAATGACAAATACTTATAAGCTTAGTATGACAGCTACAGTCAGTCTGAGGGCAGGAACCTAGCTTGTTAGCTGCTACCTGGCAGTGCCCCAAGAGTTTTAAGGGCCCCATGGATGTTGGTAGGCACAGTGCTCAGCAGGGTCTGACTAGAGAGCCCCAGCCCTTCCCCATGGCCTGCATCCTCCTACCCTTGGTCTAAGCAGCTGCAGAAGCAGGGGCATGAGAAGAGGCAGGTACCTGAAGGGGTCCATGTGCTGTGCTAAGTTGCTTCTGTCATGTCTGACTCTTTGCGACCCAATGGACCATAGCCTGCCAGGCTCCTCTGTCCATGCGATTCTCCAGGCAAGAATACTGGAGTGGGTTGCCATGCCTGGGGTCAGGAAAATCCCCTGGAGGAAGGCATGGCAACCCACTCTAGTATTCCTGCCTGGAGAATCGCATGGACAGAGGAGCCTGGCAGGCTATGGTCCATAGAGTCGCAAAGAGTCAGCATTCTTGCCTGGAGAATTCCAGGTACCTGGAGGGAGAAGCCAGCTCCTTCTCTGACTCCTCTGGGGCCTCTGCCCCAGGCTTGTTCCCCATCACAGCCTGTCCACAGGGCCGCCTCCCACTTGTACACGTCACCTTGGTCCTCTTACCCAATGTGAAGGCCTCCCTGGCCCGTGTCCTTGCCTCCTCTGCTGCTGCCACCCCTATCACGCACAGACAGATGGGATATCTCCACCAAGGCCTAACACGCCCTTCCAGGCTCAGAGGATCACAGCAGTGTCCTGGAAGAAGCTCCTCTAACAGACAGCTCAGGAAAGGGTTGATAGAGCTCATAGCTACCCCTCCCCCAACACACACCCCGACCTAAAATAGGAATGACCATCTGGACCCACTTATAGGACTGGCTGGGGGAGGGAAGGATGGCAGAGCTGGAAGCGTCAAGCTGGGAAAGATTCAAGGGTAAGATGCTGCTTGTTTGAAGGGTGAACTCAGGGCATGTCCTCTCTTGGTGTGGGTCAGGACACCCCCTCAATTGGCCCCAGGTAGAAGTCCCCAGAGCTCACATCCTTCCTTCCTTCCCCAGGCCATCTCACTCCTCATTCTGGCATTCAAGGCCCTCATGGTCTGGCCCCAACCCTTAACCTTCTTTTTCCACCCTCATCTCTCTGTCTCCCTTGGGACTTGCTTGGAGTTAACCTCACTGCGCTGTTTGCCCTTCGGAGAATGAGCCCTGCACTTCATACCTTGTGTTTTTGCTCGAACTGTTCCTTCAGCAGAGTGCCCTTCCCCTGCTCTCCTACACCACTGTCAAGGTTTCCAGCAAATCCTCCCTCTTTGCTCCCAGAGCACGGAGGCTGTTTCTGCCTATTGAATATTCATGTATACTTGTATTAGCATTAGCTGTTTACATGTCTGTCTACCCCAGGAGACTGTGAACTCCTTGAGAAGGGGACTGACTAGATCCACTGGACCTTGGAGTCAGAACGGCACTGGGCAGATAGAAGCGCTTAAGGACTGTCCCCGGAGCTGTCTGTTGACTATAGATTGGTCTCCTTCAGGGCTCTGGCAGAAGAATCACCTCAATCAATAAGCCAGGGAAGCAGAGCTGAGCCTGGGGCAATCTCAGCGCAGGTTGGCGGAGCTGCTGGGGGGGACGCTCTGTGTGTGTGTCCCCTCTCTTCTGCAGCCTTTCTGCTTCTGCTCCTTTGGATTCCCGCCATTAAGGCCTAAACTGTCTTTCTGGATAGCTCCAAACCTTTCCGTGGTGGGGAAGGGACCACCAGGGCAGATACAATGCAACAAACCATTTGAGAACACACCACCCTCTGACCATTAAGACATCAGAAATTACAAAATGACTTCCTTCTCCATTCCATTTTATAGACAGCTAAACTTCCCTAAGAATATAGAAAGCACAGCCAGGCCCAGAATCTAAGTGTTCTGCTGCCAGGTGGGTGATAAAGCATGATGCTTGAACATGTGAACTCAGGTGTCAGCCAGCAAGCCCAGTACTGACCCTTAGCTCTGTCAGAGGTTGTTAGGCCTTAGGAAAGTAACTGAACCTGTCAGGGCATCAATTTCCTCATCCCTAAAATGGGGGGAAAAAAGTTGCAAAGTTCCTGAAAAGTTTATTGGATAAGCTATAGCTGATCAGCTATTGGCCCAATATGAACATTCAGCGTTAGCTATTATAGCAATTAAAACCACTCATCACCACTTAACCACTCAAAAAGCACTTTGATGTGCATACTCTCCTGATTTGGTGCCTCCTTACAATGCAGTGAAGTAACCAGAGAGCAAGTATCATGGCATCCATTTTCCCAAAGAGAAAAATAAGCCCAGAAAGGTTCAGGAACTTTTCCAAGGTCTAAACATAAACTGGGCTTCCCAGGTGGTGCTAGTAGTAAAGAACTCGCCTGCCAATGCAGGTTAGATGTAACAGACAGGGGTTCGATCCCAGGGTGGGGAAGATCCCCTGGAGGAAGGCATGGCAACCCACTCCAGTATTCTTGCCTGGAGAATCCCATGGTCAGAGAAGCCTGGCAAGTTGCAGTCCACAGGGTCACACAGTTGGACACAACTGAAGCGACTTAGCATGCATGAACTAGATAGAGTTGGGGTTCTGAACCTCAACCCTGCTTTTTCTCTGCTGGTGACCCCTTTTAGGGCCATTAAAGAGAGATGAGGATGAGACCTGAGATTCTGTAAATCATCATAAAATGGTGCAAACTGCGGCCTCACTGGACCAGGACCTGTTTGCGTTAGTCATTCAGTTGTGTCCGACTCTTTGCAACCCCATTGACTGCAGTCCACCGGGCTCCTCTGTCCATGGAATTTTCCAGGCAAGAATACTGGAGCAGGTTGGTTGCCATTCCCTTCTCCAGGGTATCTTTCCTGCCCAGGGAGTGAACCCTGGTCTTCTGCATTGCAGGCAGATCCTTTCCTCTCTGAGCCACCAGGGAAACCCTAGGACCTGTTATATATACAGAAATGGGTCAGATGCAGGAAGCAGACCATGTCTCCATGAGTGCCTCATGCCTGCCATCATGTCCATCAGACACAGGGCCTGCCACTCAGTGGGGAACTCCATGGCGAAATCCAACATTCAGGGACTGTGCACGACCCCCTTATTTGCTACCCACGTCTTCCAGATAATGTGGGGAACGCAGGGGCTAACCCACTGGGTGCATTTTCATTAAGCCAGCACTGGGCAAAAAGGGGCTCAAAAAGTATCATGACATTAAATAAGTAAAATGATTCTTAAAGAAGTGGACCAGGAAGCAGAGATTAGTGACCCAGTCCTGGTTTTGCCTCTAATTAACTTGGGTTTTAGGCAGCCCATTCCGTCTTCCTGCCTCTCTTTGGAACTTGTCTATATTCGTAAATAGGACTCCATAGATGGTCTGGAAATAGGACTAGATTGGCGGTTTTCCACTGTGGCCCTACATTAGAATGAATCTGGGATGTTTTCAAATGGATGGCTGCTTGGACACCTCCCCACCTTCCCCAGAGACCAATTAAAACAGAATCTCTGGGGTGGTTAAGTATCCCAGGGGGTTCTAAGGTATAACCAGGGCTGGGAACCGCTGAGCTAGATGATCTCTTATCACCTTTTCAGTTCTGCAACTACATTTGAGCACAGAGACCCACCGCAGGACCCTGGGACCACATCTGCCCACCACAAACACAGGAGTTCCAATTCTGAAGCCTCTTTTGCTACACATTCTCTGTGCAGGCTTATCTGACCGAGCCCCAGGCTCCCCATCAGCAGGGTTGAGTAACACATGCAGATGCACGATAAAAATGGAGCACCATGGATCTTTTTACTGTCTCTAGTTTTGCCTTTTCCAGAATGTCATATAGTTGGAATCATATGGTATGGCTTTCAGATTGGCTTCTTTCAAAAGCAATGATGCACTTAAGTTTCCTTCCTGGCTTTGGGGCTTGATTGCTCATTTCCATATATTGCATGCTGTACCTATTTTATCTATTCGCGTTTTGAAGGACTTCTTGGTTGCTTCCGGTTTTTGGCAATTATTAATGAAGCTGCTGTAAACATTTACATATGCGTTTGTGCATGGACATAACAATTTCAACTAAGGAGAGCAATTGCTGGATCTTAGAAAAACACTATTTAAACTTTGTAAGAAACTGCCAAACTCTTACCATTTTGCATTCTCACCAGCAGTGAATGAGTTCCTGTTGCTTCACATCTTTGTCAGCATTTGATGTTGTCATCCTAATCGGTGTGGCGTGGTATCTCATTGTTGGTTTAATGTGTAATTCCCTAGTGACACAGTGACATAGAAGAACTGTACAAAAAAGATCTTCATGACAGATAATCACGATGGTGTGATCACTCACCTAGAGCCAGACATCCGGAAATGTGAAGTCAAGTGGGCCTTAGGAAGCAGCACTACGAACAAAGCTAGTGGAGGTGATGGAATTCCAGTTGAGCTATTTCAAATCCTGAAAGATGATGCTGTGAAAGTGCTGCACTCAATATGTCAGCAAAGTTGGAAAACTCAGCAGTGGCCAGGACTGGAAAAGGTCAGTTTTCATTCCAATCCCAAAGAAAGGCAATGCCAAATAATGCCCAAACTACTGCACAATTGCACTCATCTCACACACTAGTAAAGTAATGCTCAAAATTCTCCAAGCCAGGCTTCAACAATATGTGAACTGTGAACTTCCAGATGTTCAAGCTGGTTTTAGAAAAGGCAGAGGAACCAGAGATCAAATTGCCAACATCCACTGGATCATCGAAAAAGCAAGAAAGTTCCAGAAAAACATCTATTTCTGCTTTATTGACTATGCCAAAGCCTTTGACTGTGTGGATCACAATAAACTGTGGAAAATTCTGAAAGGGAAGGGCATACCAGACCACCTGACCTGCCTCTTGAGAAGTCTGTATGCAGGTCAGGAAGCAACAGTTAGAACTGGACATGGAATAGACTGGTCCCAAATAGGAAAAGGAGTATGTCAAGGCTGTATATTGTCACCCTGCTTATTTAACTTATATGCAGGGCATATCATGAGAAACGGTGGGCTGGAAGAAGCACAAGCTGGAATCAAGATTGTTGGAAGAAATATCAATAACCTCAGATATGCAGATGATACCACCTTTATGGCAGAAAGTCAAGAAAAACTAAAGAGCCTCCTGATGAAAGTGAAAGAGGAGAGTAAAAAAGTTGGTTTAAAGCTCAAAATTCAGAAAACGAAGATCATGGCATCTGGTCCTGTAACTTTATGGCAAATAGATGGGGAAACAATGGAAAGAGTGACTGACTTTATTTTTTGGGGCTCCAAAATTACTGCAGATGGTGACTGCAACCATGAAATTAAAAGATGCTTACTCCTTGGAAGAAAAGTTATGACCAACCTAGACAGCATATTAAAAAGCAGAGACAATACTTTGTCAACAAAGGTCCGTCTAGTCAGGGCTATAGTTTTTCCAGTAGTCATGTATGGATGCGAGACTTGGACTATAAAGAACGCTGAGCACTGAAGAATTGATGCTTTTGAACTGTGGTGTTGGAGAAGACTCTTGAGAGTCCCTTGGACTGCAAGGAGATCCAACCAGTCCATCCTGAAGGAGATCGGTCCTGGCTGTTCACTGGAAGGATTGATGTTGAAGCTGAAACTCCAACACTTTGGCCACCTGATGCGAAGAGCTGACTCATCTGAAAAGACCCTGATGGGCGGAACGGAGTTGCCGACGGCCTGTGGAGCAACATGCCTCAATTTTATTGTGACTACTGTGACACACACCTCACCCATGATTCTCCATCTGTGAGAAAGACACACTGGAGTGGTAGGAAGCACAAAGAGAATGTGAAAGACTACTATCAGAAATGGATGGAAGGGCAGGCTCAGAGCCTGATTGACAAAACAACTGCTGTATTTCAACAAGGAAAGATACCTCCTACACCCTTCTCTCCTCCTCCTCCTGCAGGGGCAATGATCCCACCTCCCCCCAGTCTCCCAGGTCCTCCTCGCCCTGGGATGATGCCTGCACCTCACATGGGGGGCCCTCCCACGATGCCGATGGTGGGTACCCCTCCTCTTGGGATGATGCCAGTTGGATCTGCTCCTGGAATGAGGCTGCCTACGGGAGGCCACATGCCAATGCCTGGGCCCCCAATAATGAGACCTCCTGTCCATCCCATGATGGTGCCCACCCGGCCAGGAATGACCCAACCAGACAGATAAGGAGATTGGGGTGCTTCTTTATATCAGTTTTATATTACTTGTACTTCACCAGATCATGGTGCTGTGACTAGGGGTGTTTTCTAACAGCATGACAAGGAAAATTTGTTCCCCCTTCCTAACAGAGAGAGAGAGAGTAGTTTTGGAGGGAAGTAGTGGGACAGAAAAAAAACAATTTTCATTTGTATTGTGAAATGTGAAAATAAAATTGTCAACTCTTTTAGTTAAAAAAAAAAGAAAAGACCCTGATGCTGGGAAAGACTGAGGGCAGGAGAAGGGGATGACAGAGGATAAGATGGTTGGATGGCATCACTGATTCAATGGACATGAGTTTGGGTCGACTCTGGGAGTTGGCGATGGACAGGGAGGCCTGGCGTGCTGTGGTTCATGGGGTCGCAAAGAGTTGGACACGACTGAGCAACTAGATTGAACTGAACTGAAGTGACATAATGTTGGGCAGCTTTTGTGTGCTTACTAGTCACCTGTACATCCTCTTTCGTGAGGTGTCTGTTCAGATATTTTGCCCATTTTTAAATTGGGGTGCTTATTTCAAATTGTTGAGTTGTAAAAATTCATTTCTCGTTAATTGTTGGCTTGTCTCTTTCATTCTCTTAACAGCGATTTCATAGAGCAGGAGTTTTGATGAAGTCCAGTTTATCAATTTTTTCTTTCATGGGTTGTGCTTTCAATGTTAATACGTGTTGCCAAACTTAGATCTTCTCCTATGTGGTTTTCTGAGTTTTATTGATATATTTTACGTTTAGTTCTATGATCAATTTTGAGTTAATTTTTGTGAACAGTGTACTCAGTGTTTAGATCCTTTTTTGGAGGGGTTGGGTGGGGCATGTAGATGTCTGGGCTTCCCAGGTGGTTCTAGTGGTAAAGAACCACCCACCAAAATGCAGGCTACACAAGAGACATGAGTTTGATCCCTAGGTGGGGAAGACCCCCTGAGGAGGGCATGGCAACTCACTCCAGTGTTCTTGCCTAGAGAATCCCATGGACAGAGGAGCCTGGAGGGCTACAATCCATGGGGTTGCAGAGTCAGTCACGACTGAAGCGACTTAGCACACACCCACACATGGAGATATCCAGTTGTTCCAGCACCATTTGTTGCAAAGGTTGCTTTCCTTTCTCCACTGAGTTGATTCTGCTGTTTGGTCAGAGATCAGTTGACTGTATTTGGGTGGATCTACTTTGGGGATCCCTAGATCATTCCACTGATTTGTCTTTTCCTTCACCGATGCCACACTGTCTTGGTTGTTGTAGCTTTATGATTAAGTCTTGAGGTTGGATAGTGTCAGTCCTCTAACTTTGTTCTTTCTCTTTGTTACCTGTGTTGGCTATTCTGGGTCTTTTGTCTCTCCATACAAACGTTAGAATAAGCCTGTGGATAGTCATGAAATAATCTGCTAGGATTTTGGTCGAGATTTCACTGCCCAAGTTGGGAAGAAATGACATCTTTATTAATAATAGAGGCTTTCTATCTATGAGCATGGAATATCTCTTCACATATTCTGATTTTCCTTGTTTTCACTCATCATAATTTAATAGTTTTCCTCAAAAATATCTTGTGTATATTTTGCTGGTACATAGTTAGTAGGTACTAAGTATATAAGTACTTAGTACTTATAGTACTTACTTTTTTCTCTTTTTTTTTTGTGCTGGTAAGCACTGAATAGGTGGAGTGCAGGGGATTTTTATGGCAGTGCAACTATTTTTCACAGTGTGGATACAGGACATTATGCATATGTCAAAATCCATAAAACTGTACAATACAAAGAGTGAACCTCAATATAAGCTACGGACCTTAGTTGTTAATGATGTATCAACATTGGTTCATTAATCGTAACAAATGTACATTGATGCAAGATGTTAATAAGAGGGGAAATGGAGCCAGGGAGAGAGGGGGTATATGGGACTTTGTATTATCTTTTTAATTTTCTGTAAGCTTTAAACTGCTCTAAAAAAACTCTATTTAAAAAAAAAATGTACCAATTCCAAATGAAGCGGAGCTGCTGGTGAAGTCTTCCAATGGCTAATCCCTGCTCGCAGGACCAAGCCTACAATCCCTCATCAAGCACAGGGAGTCCTCCACAGTCTGGCTGCCCCTGAAGTCCATGGGTGACTCCATCCTCTACCATGCAGCTGAACTGAATCACTCAGGCTCCATGAGGGCACTTGGGACTCTGCCCTAGTCCCTCGATCTGGTATATCGCCCCTTCCTTGCATAGTCTGGAAACGTGCTAAAGCAGCGTCAGTTTGGGAATACAGAGGAATGGTAAGCACCTGCTTCATGACATCACCTATTGTGCTTCTGACAGAATCTCCTCCCTGTCTCCTGTACTAAACTGAGTATACCCTGCTGGCCTCAGCCTGGTTCTTTCCAAATGTACAAACAGAATAACCACAAAATCTCACTAGTGAAACTATTGTTCCTACAGTACCGACCCACAGTTCCCAAACTGTGCATCAGGGTACCTTAGGGTGCCACAGTCAAGTCACAGGAGCACAGAAGGATATTTTAAATTTAGAGTTACTTAGCATCTGTTGGCTACCGAGAGAATTGCAAGCTCACGGTGGTTCAGTTTTATCCTTAGACTCCACTACATTTCTTTGATTATGTCATCTTTGAGATGAGTTTTTAGAGGTTGCTGAGATACAAAGTAAATGAAAGTCACTGTGGAACATGAAATGAGGGTGGTAGTGTCCAATCTGATTAGAAAGTCTGACAAGTTTTGCAGCATCCAACAAGCACACAGATTCCAGTAGTTACTGTAGTTATTAAGAATGAAATAGAGATAGTTTCTTCTGATATGTATTTTTTTTCCAATTTTTTTCTTTTTTGTATTCTTTAATGACTAACTTGGTAGGACAAAATTTTTTTTAAAGATTATTATTTGTTTTTGGCTGTCCTGGGTCATCACTGCTGCATGGGCCTTTTCCAGTTGCAGTGACTGGGCTGCTGTTTCGCTGCAGTGCACGGGTCCCTCATTTCGGTGGCTTCTCTTGTGGGGCATAGGCTTTAGGCACACAGGCTTCAGCAGTTGTGGCTGGTTAGGCTCAGTAGTTGTACACGGGCTTAGCTGCTCTGTGGCATGTGGGATCTTCCCAGACCAGGGATTGAACCCATGTCCCCTGCATTGGCAGGCGGATTCTTAACCACTGGACCACCACGGAAGCCCAGGACATAAATTCTTAAGTGATCTTGGCTTAATTAACATGTTGAAATGTTAGGTATTTCTTTTGGCTTAGGGGGGGGGTCCAGGTAAAAACTACTGAGGCACTGATGGTTCAGTGAGCTGAGACAGTCTGGGAACCTCTGGTCTAAGAAACCCTCTAATCTAGGGCCCATCAAGAAACAACAGATTTTGAAATCAATTTAGTGGGTTATAGACAGCACTTTTTTCCCCTCCTTCATAAAATAGAATGGTAACTAGAACACACTGCATGTAGCAAGGCTTAATGTTATTGTGTAAAACTTATGTTCATTATATACATACAAATTAGCATGGGTATCTTGGGTCACAATGTCTAAGATGTATATTTGTTTGGGTTGTGATTTTAAAAGTCTGAAAACCCACGAAGACTTCACCCTCCTTACTTTACAGATAAGAAGACAGTCCAGATAATGAAAGCTGATTATTGCAAATCACGGCCACCAGGGCCAGGCTCTGCACTTAGTCCTGCCGGGCTGGTGGCCACGTCCACAGGGACGTTCCAAGGCAGGCCTCATTCCACCCGGCAGAGGTGTGGTTACTCAAGAGTCACGGAGCTACGGAGATGAAATCCTCTCCCTTTCCCCCAGACCCATGGGCAACCCACAAATGCCACCAGCCACACCTAGAACAAAATGGTTTTAATCAGTTGCGTCACCCTCACTCTCCTGGGAGCGGAGCAACAAAAAGGCTCGGCTCCTGCCCCCAGAGGACAGTAAGGCTTCTGTGTCTCTCCACACGGCAGGGCCCAGGCTGGGCAGGCAGGAGGCAGGGAGGGAGGAAATGGCGGGTGGCTGGAACACAGGAAAGCAAAGGGGCCCCTGCTAGTCCTTGGGCCCCAGGCCCAGCCTCAGCGCTCCGGCTCTCCCCTCCCGGCTGGAGAAAGGTCGTGGAGAAGAGACAGGGGAGCGAGTCCCAGCAGCAGGAGAAGCAGCAGCAGCTGTTTCCTTCACCAATAAATATACTTCATTACCAAGCTAGGAGAGAGGGGTAGGGGGGTGATGGGGGGGGGGGAGAGGAAGGGGGAGAGGCTGCCACCTGTGTCGCTGGGATTAAAGCAATGACGAGATGGTGCCAGACCCCCCACCACTATCCTCACCACCCCACCCCCACCCCCATCTTCTTAAAACTGAGAAAAAGCTTTTAACATGGCCCTGCTGTCTCCAGGGCTTCTCTGAAGCCTGACTGAGAGGAGGCACCTGGCAGAGACAGGGCGGAGGGAAGGAGCAGGGTGGAGGGAGGCTGCAGCTGGAGCCTGGAGCCCAGGGAGCGCCGAGGGGAGCTGAGAGCCAAGGAGGCCAAGAGCGAGGCCTGGGGGGAGTGGTGGGGTGCTGGGGGGACCGCTGCATCCAGTGTAGAGCTCTGGGCTGCTGAGGAGGGGGCCGAGTTAGGGACTTTCCATCCCAGGGCTCAGAAGACCCACCCCTCCCCCCAGAGCAGCAGGGGACAGAGAAAAGCCATCACTTCTTTGGTCTTTGTGGCGGCTCAGCGTGTGGGGGTGGGAGGGAGTGCCATCTCAGCGAGAGGAGGCCTGGCTGGGAGCTCTGGCAGAAAGGTCACAGTGAGGCCGAAGAGCGCCCAAGGGAGGAGAGGGCCCCCCCAGAGTGCAGAAGGGCTGGCACGGGTAGGCGGGGAATGGTGTGGTGCCCCTGCCCACTGCCAGGGCCCGTGGGAGAGGCTGAGCCCCCAGAGGGCCGGTGAGGGCGGGCGGGCGCAGCAAGGACCCAGCACCCATGCATGGGGGGTCCAGCGGGGGCTTCGAGGGGGGATAGGGAAAGGATGCCAGGCTGCCAGGAGGCAGTGGCCTGACTGTGCCCACTCCAGGGCTCCCTCCTCACTTGTTTCCACCCTGACACAGGGGCTCTGCAGGGATGGGGGGGCACCCTGTCCTTTTCTAGAACATTCCCTGAAGACCAGGAGGGAGCCAGCCTCGCCGTCAGCCTGTCCAATTCCACCCCACTCCTGCTGCCAGCCAAAGGGTGGGGCAGTCCCCGGAGACAGCAGCAGCCTGGCCTCCCGACCTGAGGCAGGGATGTGGGGTGGGGGGGAGGTGGGGTCAGGGGAGATGGAGGGGCTTCCCCTCCTGCTCATCTGCTCAGGGCTGGGGCCAGTCAAGGGGCAACTGCCCAAAAGTCCAAAAGCCAGCAAGTTGTAGCAATCCCCACCCGCAATGCCAAACTAACAAATGTAACAGGGAAAAATGAAAAAAAAAAAATGGGGGGACGGGGAAGACAAACCAAAACAGAACCCCCTGACCTCCTGCCCGGGGCGGAGGATGCAGCCGATGGCGGGGGCTGGGCCCGGGGCTGGGAGGGCCTAGCTGGGCCGGCACTGCACCTGGCCCTCCGAGCTGTCCTCGTCGTCAGAGGCCCCGGCGCCCCCACTGCTCAGGCCCGTGATCCGGTAGCCCATGTTGAGCAGCATCACCTCCAACGGGTCCGCGTTCATGCGCCGCTGGTTGGCCTGGGAGGCGCCCTCCATGTCTTCCACAACTCGGCCAGTGAGGTCTTCACTCTGCAGGAGGGGGGCCGGGGGAGGCATGCTTACTGCGGGGATCACAGACTGAGCTGTGCGTGTGGAGGGGCATGTACATACCAGGGGGTGTGTGTGGGTGTACCCATGGGTGCCCAGGTGCAAGGGAAACACGTCTGGGATGTATGTGGACGAATGGACAGACAGCCACCAGGATGCACGTGAGGGGGATGATGCACTACACTGGGGATGGGGGCACATGGTCACACACAGTGGGATCTATCCCAGACGGTACACACAGCAGAGCGTCTTCTGGTGGGCCCCACACTGCAAAGTGCTGAGGACACAGCATGTGGAGGGGGGTGGTGCATGGACACGGGTGAGGGCAGCCTCGCCCCAGGATGTGCGGGGCACAGATGCCATACCCTGGTGGGGTGCAGACACAGCTCCCCCACCCCGTTCTTTTGCTGCCACTCATCCCTCAAGGAAAGGTCTTAAAATGTATAGGAAATTGCCTCTGGAGTTAGATCCACCTCTTGACTTCTGTTTTACCAGCTGGGAAGTGGGAGGAGGTGGGCAGAGAGCAGGGGAGGCCTCAGGCCAGCCCACCTGACTGCCCACACCATCCCTGTGTCCCTGTGGACCAGACGCATCACAGGCATCACTTCTTTAATCCTCAAAGCAACCTTCTGAGGTGGTGCTGTCATGCCCATTCCAATATACAGATGATAAAAACCTGGGTTGTGTCCCTCAGGTCTAAGTAAAGGGACCAGGATTCAAACTAAGGGCCATCAGACTACAAAGCCTACGTGCTGCCCGGGTGCCTGAGGCACTGGCCTCTGCAGGGCTTCTGGGGGACATGACGCAGAGGGACACGAGGGGCAGGGCACCAAGGGAGGTGCTGACCTGGGAGCTGGTGTTGGGGTGGGGCGGGTGCCCTGGCGGGTGCCCTCCCTGCCCTCCCGCACCCGGCCCCAGTTACTGGGCCACTGCCTCCCGGGTGTGAGGCTCACCTTCACACCTGGCTCACGGATATGCCCCTGGACTTGCCCGCTTCATCTGGAGCTTTCAGAACTCGCTGGCTCCTGCCCTGACGCAGCTTGGACCCCTGGGGAGAGAGCTCCTCCCCTGGCAGCCCCTTGCCTCCGTGAGGCTGTGACTCCTTTCCCATCCCGCCCCACACAAGCTCAGCTGGAGGCCTTGCAGAGCATCCCGCCTTCTTTCCTCCCGGCCTGGCTTCTGCCACCCTGCCCGCCCCCTCACCTCCGGCCGGGGGTTCCAGAGCCGCACAACAGGGTCGATGCCACTGGTGGCCAGGAAGCAGTAGCTGGGGTGTGGCTGCAGGCAGTTGACGATGGATTCGTCGCCCTGCAGCACGCGGACCAGGTTGGTGGTCTCCTTTTCCCAGACGAAGAAGGAGCCATCGTCAGAGCCGCTGACGATATACTGAGCGTTGCTGGCGGAGGGGGGGCGGGGGGGGGGGCAAAGAGCAGGGAGGTCAGGTCGGGGGATGGCCCACAGGCTGCATGGCTGAGGGAAAGGGGGTGGCAGGGAAGCCTGGAGCCACTCAGCCCCCCGAACTCTGGGGTCTTCACCCGACTCGGAACTCCCACACACACGAGCATCCTCTCCACACTGGAGAGTCGTGTCACTGTCCAACTGTTCTCCTAACCTTGGGGTCACAGACAGCCGAGGTCCCTCTGACTTACTCTCCCTCAAAGTGCATCGTAAGCCCCCTGGGTGCCAGGATTGGATCCTGCCTCTCGGGGGTCTCTGGGAATGCTCCTGCCTCAGCTTTTCCTCAGTAGTCCTAGCCTCTCTGGATCCAGACCCCCAGACCCTACAGCACACCTGCCCCCAACACACTGCTGATATTTAGAAGGGATCTTGCTGGAGATGCTTGATTCATATTCATGGATCTCACCTACCCAAAAGAGTATGTCATCTACAGAGGAGGGCTGGAGGGGGATGGTGGCTCACAGAGGTGAAGCCATCTGCCCAAGGGCACAGAGCTGGGATTTGAGACTTCTGAAAGCCTAGGTCCCCACGCCACCCTCAACCTCCTGCCGCCAACTGGGCTGGGCCCTCCTCCTCCTCAGGGCCTCAGACCTGCCAAAGAAATTGGCCTCCTTGATATCCGTGGTGGTGTTGCAGTGGCCACAGTAGCGGAACTGGTAGTCGTAGCTTCGCTCCCGCAGCACCATCTCGTCCTCGGAGATGGAGTCCTTACGGCTCATGCTTCGGAGGCGGACGGGGCCGCCGCCACCGCCGGCTCCCTTCTTCTCCTCTGGGGCAGAGAACAGGGACCGTGAGAGTCCTGCCCGTCTCTCCCCGCCTCCCGTTTCCTCCCCACCCTTCACCCCGTTCTCCGTCCAAGTAGTAAGCCATGAAGGGCTGTCCCTCTCCCACTACCCTGGAAAACTGGGAACAACTGTGGAAAAGAGGCATCTGTGCATCCTGCCCTTGAGGGTGTTCAAGAGGAGATCGCTGATTCCAGGACGGCCTTGGCTTAGGTCCCTGAATAATGTCTGGAAGCCCCGAGGATGCCCGGCCCTAAGGTCTGTTGCTGTGGAGGTGAGCGGCGGGGAGGGGAGGGCAAAGCGCTGCCAAGAGAGCCTTGAGTGGGTGATTTTTCTAGCCCTCCCGCCCCGGAAGACAAGTCAGCCTGGGTCCCGGTGGCCGCATACGCGCCTCAGTAAAGTCACACCAGCTCTCTCAGTGCCTTGTCCCTGCCTGCCTCAAGGCCTTGGCACGCGCTGGTCCCTCTGCCAGACGCTTCACCTCTGGCGACACTCTGCCTAGTCACCTCTTCCCCAGCTTCAAGATCTCTGCCTGAACGTCTCCCTCAAAAACCCCGGGCTGCCTTCAACCCCTCCCCTGCACTCACACCCTATCAGGCCCCCGGGGCCTTCTTTGCTTCTCCTTCATCGCTAGGGTCCTTCCCAGGCTATAAATTCTTGAATCCAGAAATTCTATCTGACTTGTTCCTAGATGTATTCCCAGGACATAGCACAGTGCCTGGCACTATCCAGACAGATGGATCAATCCATGGTCCAATACGCTGCAGAGCAGAAGAGGAAGCTGCATGTCTGCCCCCAGTGAGCTCCCCTCTCACGTTTACAGACTGCACAGTTACCTGGCTCACTCTCCAGCACTACCCAGAGGAGCAGGGCAGGCCCTTCAACATGCTGTACAAATAAGCCAGCAGGTTCAGAGAGGCTGTGCTCTGCCCAGTCTCATGGTTCCACATGGCAGAGCTGAGACTGGAACCGAGGCTCCATCCCTGTGCCCAGGGCCTTACCACTGCCCTGTGGGCTGTCTCTCCTGCACCCATGCAATCTGGAGCAAGTGCACTCTAGCCAACTAGCTGGAGCTCGGATCCCAACGGAACGGCCAAGGCCCTGTCTATGACAGGAGAGGATGACCTAGCTCAGCCGACTCCTATCCTGAGCCCCGGGGGAACCACACCAGGTGCCTTAAACATGCTATTGCTAATCCTTAAGAGACCAAGTGACTGTCTCAGGGTCACGTGGTTCTCAATCAGTGTGAGCCCAGGCCTCTCCAGTCTCAGGACTTACGTCCTCTCCAGAATGTCACGCAGCATCTCCAACAGACAGAGTGACAGCAACCCCTCCTCAGTGCGCACTCTACTCACCACCGTCATTTTTGGAGAAGAGAGCGGCCGTGATGTCACGTCCCAATGCGTCACAGGCGCTGCTATGGGCCTGCTCCGGGAACTTCCCTTTGAAATCATCCAGGCACTCTAGGGCCTCAGCCACGTACTTGAGCTCAAAGAGGCATCGGGCCAGGCGGAAGTGCGCCTTCAGGTGGCATGGATTTAGGGAGATGGCCTTGAGGCAGTCCCTCAGGGCATCGTAGTGGTCACCATCCCTGGGAAGGCAAGGGAGTGTGCTTTGGAGGTGGGGCCCCGTGGCAGGTAGGGAGTCCCCATTCAGTCTTGTCGCTTCCTGTGGCCACCCCAGCCCACCTTTGAGCGATCTCAGGGCAAGGGTATTTGGGGATGAACAGAATCCTGGTTCAGCCCAGGGCTTGCTCTCTAGGAGGCAGAGTATGTTTAGGAGGAAAGCCAGGAACCCTGGCGTATTGGCAGGTAGAGGGTGGGCATAAGGCAAAAACCAGTGTCGGGTTGCCCTCTGCTGGACACAGAGTGCAACTGTGCACCCGCTCACCCCAGGCACCCGCAGCCCTGCAGCAGAAGGCCTGGCATCTTGCCCGCCTCAGGCTCCCAGGCCCTCCTTCTCCTTTCCTCCACCCACCTCCTCAGATCCCCCCGGCTGGCCTTCAAAGCCAGGTCTGAGGCAGGGGGCCCTCAAGGACAGTTCTGTGGTCCGGGGAAGCCAGAAGTGTCAGGCTGGGGATTCAGGCTGCTGACCAGCAGGCAGCAAGTCCTCAGCCAGGCCCCCTCTGCCCTGGCTGACTGATCCACAGCAGCTGTGGCCTCTGCCTCCCGGGGCTGGAGGACGGGGCCTGACGGTCTGGCAGAGTCACTCCTCTGGAAGTGGATGGCGGGAGTGGGGGCGGGCATAGGCCACAGGAGCTGCAAATCGTCCACACTAACTTCTCCAAACTCCCGAAGCATGGATGTGGGGAAGTGGGAATAGTTTTGCGGGGTGGGGAGGGTCAGAGAAGAAGCCCCTCCTCCTCCCACCCTGTGCAGGAGTATAGAATACACATCTGCCCAGGTCCACAGACAGCCCCACCTCTCAACTGGAGAGCCAGGTGTCCTCACAGGATCCACTTCTCCGTTTTTCCCCTCTGCTGGGGTGAGGCGGGCCTAGGACCCACTTGCGTTAAGAAGCACGCCGCCGACCGCCCCCCCCCCCATGGCCTCCCCACCAAGGCACAGCTCACAACCCCTGTGCGCGGGGGGCCAGGGCAGGTCTAACGCTGGAGCTGTGCTCCTGACCCTCCCTCCTACAGCACCCAGAGGGAGCACCGGTGCTCAGAGCAGGGACAAGAGGCTTGGCAGTGCGGAGGCGGGCGGGAGACAGAGTGTCCCGACGGCGCAGCTGCGTCAGAACGAGTGGCTGTGACGGAGGAGCAGGCGCGCTTCGGAAACCCAATTACCGCCTGCAAGGTGCCCCTCAGAACTCCCAGGGAGAGCCAGACCAGAAAGCAGCCAGAAGCCAGAGGGCGACAGCTCCCACCGCATCCAGGAGCAGATGGCTGCCCTGGGGAGACTGGCCTGGGACAGAACGTGACATTCTAAGGGTCACTGGCAGGCACGTGGGGATGGGGAGAGAGCAAGCTGGCCCCAGGGCGCACCCATCCGGACTTGCTGCCAGCTCAATCTCCCTGAAAAGACAGCCCTCAACACCTCCCTCTGCTGCTCGAAACTCTTCAGTAGCTGCCCATCATCCACTGAATCGAGGCCAAAACGCCACCGCTCTGCATTCCAAGTCCTTCCCAGGCTGGCCCCAGGCTACCTCACAGACTCATCTCCTGCCAGTCCCTTCCCGAACCCTCTGCTCCAGCCAAATGGATTTGTTGTTCTGCAAACAAGCTCTTCAGTCAGTCCCCCACCCCCACGCCTTTGTTCACACCGTTTCATCTCCCTGGGAATGTCCTTCCCCCACAGTCCCCTCCCCGCTTTCCTCTCCTGTCTAAGCCTGCCCACACTGAAAGCAGACACCACGTCTTCCCGGTGCTCCCTGATCCCCAGGTACAATGACCCGACTTTTCCTCTGCCCATGGCACTTCACCTGACCCTTCAAAGACTCACTGCTTCCTGCCTCTTCAGTGATGGACCATGCCCACCTCTTTATCCCCTGTCCAGAGGCTGTGCGCTCTGGAGCACAGTAACTCGGAGGGACAGAACTTTGTGTCTCTAGTTCTCAGTGCATAGTAGGGATTCAGAGAAGATGTTAAGGGTACTGTGGACTGGGAAATCCATCAGTCCTTCTCAGCAAAATGCAGGAGAGTGTGCTCAGCCTACAGCCTGCATGAAGACCACTGCATTCTACCCACCTGCTGGAAAAGAGGGGCAAAACACCCCAGGAGGGCCCCCAACTGTCATCTCCTGGGGCTGGCTGCCATCTGAGCCCATGGCCAACTCCTGATGTCTGAGCTAAGGCCTGTGGGGGCAGCATCTTCCCAAACCCCCATCCACCAGCCTGCTGACTTGGGTGGGTTTCTTAAGCTTCCCTCTCTGGCCTGCCGAGTTGCAGCCAGACGATGGCACACCAGCTGGCCTGTCTGTCTGGGCAGAGCCGACGGATGCCAGACGGAGCAGAAATGGCTGTGGGCCCAGCTTTATCCATCTCCCATCCTGGCCCTGGCTGGGGGATGGGGTCTGCCTGCCTGCTTGCCTGCTGGTGCTGTAGGCGGAAGGGCTGGGGGCCCTGGTGGTCTTCAAAGATAAAGGGTTCTTCAGGATATGGACCTGTTCCCTTACCACTGGCCATTACCACACAGCAAGACCCACAGCCAGCTTCAGATGTCTAGGATCCTGCTTGTGCTTGGTCCAAAGGGTCCAAGAGCATAGGACAGCAAACTCCAAGGTCAAGGCGCTGCACAATCACTTCAAACAGATAGCAACTGAATTCACCAGGGCCTCATTTCCATCTAGCAAGATTCTACTGCCCCTTTAAAAGTCCGATTCAAGGCCCAATTCTCCAAGGACTGGGATTAACCACTCTCCCAATTCCTACTTCCAGCAACCACAGCACTAACATGCTGAAGCTACTTGTGAACATGTTCCATTTAACTGTGAGCTCTCCTGGTGTTTGAAGCTTCCTGACTAACAGGTCAGGCACCTGCCCACCACCAACCAGGAATGGGTGAGAGGCCTGGGCCTAACATGCCCTGAGGGGCAGCAGGATGCCACTGCTACTGTCCCTGGATGCCTCAGCAACTTGGTTCCATCAGGCCCACTCACCACTTGCGCTTCATGTAGGCAGCAGCTCGGTTCCCGTAGAGCATGGCGTTGTGAGGGGCCCTCTGCACGGCCTTGCTGTAAAGCTGAATGGCCTGGGTCCACTGCTGGCAAGCAAAAGCCTCATTGGCTTGCTGTTTCACCCGCTCCAGGTATGGGGGCAGCTCTACCTGGGGACTACGGGGGAAGCAGAGTGTCAGGCCAACCAAGGAAGGTCAGAGCAGCCCCTCAGGATGTCTGTGGCCCTGCCTGGAGGCCTCCCAGGTTTTCTTGGTCCCTGAGATCTGCACTGTCATATGAAAGAGGATGCCACTCCCACCCTTGGCTTGGGTAACTGTGGCAGGTCAATAGCCACAATTCCAATGCTTTGTGCCAGTGAAAAAAAACAGACAGGCAGAAATGAAGTTGTCCTAGACAGGTTTAAAGGAATTCTTCATCAAACTAGACATGAAAGTAGCTGACACCTCCAGCCTCCATGCTGAGCTGAACTTTGTCACCGTCCAAGTCCCGCCCATGGATCTCTCTATAGAGAGGTTTCTCTCAAGGGCTAGAGGACCTGGGCACCTCTATATCAAAAGCTGAGCTCAGGGCCTGGCAGTGCAAGAGGCTTGAAGATGCTATGAATGCAGAAAACACAACGGGGGAGGCCTGGCTGTGCGGGACCCTTTAGGAGGGAGCCCAGAGCTAAGAGGAGCTAGCCCCTGGGTCCTGACCCCGGCTACTGGCACCAAGAGACCAGAGCTTCAGCTGGAGCACGACTGGAGTCCCATCAGGCAGAGGTGGCATAGGGACCACTGCCACATTCCAGAAGCCTCTGTGCCCCAAGTCAGGCTGGCCTTACCTGACATGCCCCCTAGTCTCTGGCAGCCGGAAGCCATTGCTGTGAAGGTGCAGGCCGTTGGACACGCCGTTGGACACACCGTTGGTGGACATCTTGCCATTCTGAACTTCTGGCGGTGGGTGGTTAGAAAGGAACAGCAACAACTTAGGAGGCAGTCCTCACTTCTCCTCAGCAGCCCTCCAGCTTCCATCCGGGGATCTGACGGCTCCACGGCAGGGCTGTCCCTCCCAGGGTAGATCTACTCCCAGAAAGCAAGTTCTGACAGGCAGACCGGCAAGCACATAAAGCAAGCCTGTGCGCCCTCTGCTGGCTGGAGAGGGACATAACTTCAACTTGGCATTATCTGGCTGTAGGGATGCCTAAAAGTTGGGGTATGAGGAGGTGCCTAAATCAACTGCAGGCCCCAGGAAGAATCACTTAGGAGACTGGTCTAGGACGGCAGGGGAGGGCACAACTACGTCAGGTCCTCAAGAGCCAAGCCATGGGAAGAACCTACTTTTTCTGAGGGAAGTGAAAAGGGCTGTGAGGCAAACCCATTTTTACAGAGCTCTCTGACCTGGGATTCCCTTCCGTCCTACTGTATGGTGTTATTTCAGAGAAACTGCTCCTTTCAGAGGATCACATCCACAGTGCAAGGTAAGGGGCAGGCTGCCCGACAGAGGCAGTGCACACTCACGTTCCCAGCAGAGATGCCCCAAAGGAGCCGGGCAGGGAGAACTTACCCCCTGAGGAGTGGCATTTTCTAGGCAAGAGGAAGGTGTACGGCCGCTGCTTGTAAGTCAGGTCAAACAAATAGACCTAGAGTGCAGGGGTCAAGAGAAGATGGACGTTGTGAGGCAAGAATGTGGCCGGGTCAGGAGTGAGGCCTGGGCGGCTCTCGGGAACACAGCTGAGTGTTCAGCAGGGAACCACCGAGTGACACAGGACGGGGTGCTTCCTGGAGCAAGCCTCAGGTGGGAAGATCCTTCTAGTGCCTGGCCCTGGGGGTGGACAGCTTCAAATACTGTCATTCCTTAGAATCACATGTGTATTAGGTCAACAAGGGCCTCAGGGGTCTCATGTTATAAATGGGAAAACTGAAACCCCAGAGAAGAGAAGCAATTTGCCCAAATAACATTGCTAGTTACTTCCCTCAGTAAATATTACCTATTATTACTTAACATGTATTGAATCCTTACTTTGCTCCTCTGTTAAGTGTTTTATATGACTTTTCTCATTTCATCTTAGAAATGAGTACCACAAAATGAGTACCATCTTTAGTACCACAAAAAGGTACTATTATCAGCCACCTTTCCAGAAGAAATGTCGGCTCAGAGTTTAATTAATTTATCCAGGGCCATAAAAGCAGCAAGTGGCACAGCCAGCACCTAAAACCAAGTCTATTTGGCTCCAAACCACTCTGCTAGACTGTCTCTCCCACTTATGCTTACACCACCTTTAAGCCAGGGGACAGCTCAGCAATCTGGATCCAGAGCCCTCTTCTGAACTCAGGGGCTCACCCAGTCTCCTGTATCACATCCCATTTCTCCTGTATCACACCTTGCCTTTAAATGTCATCAATGGTTTGTTTCACTTGCCATGTCTCTCCTGTCAGCCTAGCATGGATCATATTTTGCACCTGTCTCCCTCATGTTTATGCTAATGCTACTCCCAGAGTAAGCACTCAGTGAGTGTTTGCAGAGTAAATTAATTTATGCAAGGCTTATTAAACAACCTGACCGAGAACAACAGAAGGTTTAGCAACCGATCATTATCAAAGAAGACTTCCCAAAACTGGTCCTGAACAGAACCCCGGCTGCATGCTCTGAGCCACAGATTTCCTCCTAGGAAAGCAGCAGATGAGGAAACCAAGGTTCAGGAAAATGAAGAGAGGTGTTCAAAGTCTCAGCACACAGCTCATAAATAAAAGGCCAGTGACTAAAGACAGGTCTGTCAGTTCTAAAGCTTACACTCAAGAGCAGGGTACTTCTCTGGGAACTCCAGTGGTGCCACGGCATTTCGGGTTTTCACAGTAACGCCGTTTACAGTGAGGCTTCTTGTCTGCCTCATGGAAGCGGATGTGGCGGGCACAGCCCTGGCTGCCGGATATGGGGGCGGGGGTTGGGGGTGCCGCCTCGGGCGGCCAGCCGTACCTGCTCGCCCCCCATGTTGACCAGCAGCTCTGTGCCATTGGGGCTGAAGGTGACATATGTGGCAACCAGCACTCTCAGACGGTTGTTGTAGTCAGGCAGCTTCACTGGCAGGTGACCTGCAGGGAGCAGAGGTACCCGCGTGGGAGGCTTCTGGTCCCTCCGCAAAGGGGCAGGGAGTTGTGAGAAGTCAGCCTTCCCAGTGACCAGTCATCTTCCCCAGAAAAGCAGCTCTAAGTGTTGAGCCCTTACTGTATGAAGTGGGCCAACTGTTAAACACTATCTCACTGAGTCATCGTAATCCCATTTTACAGAAAAGAAACTAAGATTCCTCCAGGGTGAGAAATTTGCCAAAGGTCACGTAAGAGCTGGTGGATGGTAACCAGGATTAAATGCAGGTCTGTCTGACTCTCGGTCACCACTGCCTCCCTGCACTGCTCTGGAGACAATCAGCACCCCACCAAGAGTTTAGGGCCAGAGTTGGGCTGAGCCCTACCTGCTACGTAATACTGGGCTGCGCCATCCGGGAGGGGCTTCTGCCGGTCACAGAAGGTGTGTACACCTGCTGAAGGGCTCTGCTTCATGCTTTTTCTGGTGGCAAGGCAAACAAAATAGGTTATAATGCCGATCAGGACTCCTGGCTGGACCACACTTCCTCGGGAAAAACCTGTTTGTGTCCCTGGAGAGATATGCGAAGAGGTACCTTTCTTCCTTACCTGAGCACCCCCAAAAGTCAACCAACTAGAGAGCTATGGACATACCCATTGCAGTGGCCCTGCCTACCAGTCTTTGGTTCGTGGCCACCCTATTACTCCCATTTTATAGATGAGGAAGCTAAAGCTCGTGGCCTACTCTAAGTCATGTAGTGTGTGAAGAGTAACAACAGTCATCCAAATCCACAAATGAAAGTAACGCAGGCCAGAAGTTCGTACACCTGTCCCAGGAGTCCACTGAAAACCCAGACTGGCGGGCCGCGCAGGTCTGGGACTTCTCTGGAGGTTCTGAGTATACTTTTTTTTTTAAAAAAAGAATAAAGTAAAATTGTATGTACAAATAAAGGAGTTTACATGTATAAGATGGTAACTATGTACACTACGTATGCACAGAAGCTATTATACACCGGGATTTCTTTCAGGTAATGGAGTAAAAGTAATTTCTTTAATACACTTCTCATAAAAACAAGCACAGATTGAATTATTTTTAAAAAAAATCACAGAATAAAAAAAAACCCCCCTCAAAGAGAAGAGGGCCTGGCAATGAGGGTAAGGGGCAGCAGGTTCTCAGGGACTTGCCGCATGTTCCTACCTGTGGTTGTGGATCATGCGGATGTCGTAGAGCCTCACAAAGGGCCCGCTGGCCCCCACGGCCAGGCAGTTGTTGTCCTGGGGGTTGACGGTGAGGCACTTGGCCTCCACCAGCTGGCCACAGTACTCTGTCAGGTCGATCAGCACTTCCGAGTGTTTGCTGTTCTCCCGAAGGTCATACTGGCTGTGAGAGAGGACACAACAGGTTGGGGGTTGCGTCCGTGGGCAGAGGGCAGGGGAGAAGCCAAGGCCTGGAGTGCAAAGGAACTGGGAGGGGTTCTGGATCTGTTTGTAAGTCGAATGTCAAAAACTACTCCCATATCTTGAGTGCCCTGAATGCCAAGTAGTAGGCTTCTCACACATTCTTTTTATTCTAACAGAACTCCCTAAGGTAGATACTACTGAACCCTTTTATTTATTTTTTAACAGATATCAATATTATTGCCACTAAGTACTATTACTACTGAGTACTAACACTTCATGAGACATTGCTTGGTGTCCAGTATTGTTCCCAAGTGTTACACAGGTATTATCTAATTAAATTCTCACACTATCCCTAGGTACCACTAGAAGTTAAAAGAAGTTCAATAACTTGCCTGGATGACACTGCAGTAAGTGCAGTGCTGGGATGGTGCAGAGCTGGGAGGACTGCGTTTTAACCACTCTGCTCTGCTCCTTGATTCTAATTCTTAATTCTATTCTTAACCTAGTTTCTTGCAGGAAACGAAAGAAGTACAGAGGTGACAGAAAAGACAATCTTGAGATCATCTACGAGCTTCCCAGAAACGCCAACTCCCAGAACAAGCCCAAGTCCCATCCAGATGGTAAAGAGAAAGTGAAAGTCACTCAGTCATGTCCAACTCTTTGGGACTCCAAGGACTGTAGCCTACCAGGCTCCTCTGTCCATGGCATTCTCCAGGCCAGAATACTGGGGTGGGGAGGCGTTCCCTTCTCCAGGGGATCTTCCTAAAGCAGGGATCAAACCTGGGTCTCCTGCATTGCAGACAGATTCTTCGCCATCTGAGCCAATGGTAAAGGTCAGGCCAAAGCACCCACCCACCACGAGCACACTTTACCGGGGACCTGTTTTGCTTCTAGGATGCAGGCACATCCAGAAAATGGCAGGGGCATCACCCCTGTGCTCACCCACCTCCGCCTAAACACCTGCAATAATCTCTTCATCGTTCGCTTATCTTTCTCAGCCATCCTCACCAGATTGCTCTTCCTGAAATACTGTTTTTGTTATAGATGAGGAAACTGAGGTCTGAGGCTGAAGTGACTTGCCTGGACACGAGTGACAGAGGCAGGACTTGACTTGGTCTGAGTCCTCGTTCCTCCATGACTTAGATACCCCTCGTCCTTTGTGGAAAGGAAAAGGGCACAAAGCCCCATGGGGTCTCAAGGGAGGCAGTTTGGGCAGATTGTAGAGATAGGGGAAAGTTCTCAGGTTATATCTGAAGAAAGGAGTTAGGAAAGGCAATGAGGCCATTTCACGAACAAGGGAAGCAGAGGCAGAGGCGTGATGATGCAGGTCAGTGGAAAGGGGGAGAGGCCACTTAACTATTTCTGGCTGCGGTCCCCTTCCCAAGAATATGCCCACTGGCCGACTGTTCAAGGCAAATGGATCATGTGCCTCTGTGTGCCAGGCACTGTGCTGGGCTCTAGGGACACAACCCAGGACAGGACAGACAAAAATGCTGGCAGTTCACTACTCAGTGAGGGACACAGACAAAAGAGTGGACCAGCAAATAAATGACTCCAGATGGTGACTAGAGCTATAGAGGATACAGTGAGGGCACGGAGACAAAAAACAACGGCAGAAGGTCTGTAGCAGAGGGCGGCCAGGGAAGGTGCTTCTCAGGAGGTGGCTCTTCGGGAGTCTCCCTGGGGTGAGGAGAGCCGACAGAGAGCTGGGACTGAGAAAACCAGGTAGAGGGGCAGCAAGGGCGAAAGCCAGAGGAGGCAGACTGTGTGTGCGAGGCGGCAAGAAAGCCAGTGTGCTTGTGTAGCTCAGGAGAGGGCAAGAAGTGCAGAAGGCAAAGAACAGAGTCAGCAAGTGTTCCTACTCTGTCTGTGCCCTGATCACTGTGCTGGGCAGACCAATGAGGCTGGACCTCTGTTGGAGGGAAGGAGCCAGGTCTGTGGAAGGAAGCAGGAGGGCAGAGGGGAGGGGGCACCACATGCAGCAGGAGCAGGGGAGGCCCAGGCCGCACGCCCTGCCTCAGAGCCTCACCGGATAAGCCCATCCTCAGCAGCGCTCCAGAACGTGTTGGGCCACATGGGCGCCGTGGCGATGCGTTTCACCCGGTTCGTGTGGTCTCCAAACATGTGGATCGTCTCCTTCACTGTCAGGTCGTGGACATGCACCTTGGAGTCAGCTGCCCCTGTGATCAAGATGCGGTCCCCAGCGTGAGGCAGGAACTGCTTGGGAGAGATTGAAGAAGAGGTTGGCAGATGGTGGGGGTGGGCCATGGAAGGAGACTAGCCTGCATGTTAGCATCTTTCCCCCCTCTCCATAGCAGATGAGAAAAGGAGCCCATCCAAGCCAATCCACCAAGAGAACTTTGGATCTTGAGCATCAGCCTGTAGGCCTAACAGTCAAAATCAGGGTGTACACCTTTATTTTCCAGAGTGGTCCTGACCCACGCCAAGCTGGACTATCTAAGGAACTCTCTTCTTCTGATTCTTCCCCAGGCCAAGAGCTGAATGGATGATAATCACATTGTTACCATTTATTAAGCATTTACCAGTGCTTAGACATTGAGTACGTGATTTATCTTATTAATATAATATAAAAATCTCACTAAAATTGAGGTTTGACACTAGCATTAAGCAGGACTGGGTTCAAATTCAAGTCTTTCTGACTCCTAGATGCTTCATGATGACTATTTAATAACCTGGGGGAAGTAATAAATTAGTCTTAAAACACAAGTCCCTCAGTGTTTTAAGAGAGTGGGTGTTTTAAATTGGTTCAAATACTTCTAGAGAACAATCAGGCAACAGGTAACAGATAAAAACTATTTCTATCTTTTGACCCAAAGCTACCACTCCTGGGAAGCAATTCTAAAAGAAAAACAGGACCCGTGCAAAGATGCTCCAAGTAGCACTCCTTATAAGGGCAGTGCTGGAAATGGCTCAGACCTCAGACCTTGGGGAAGGGCTGAGCATCAGAAGGCTACTGTTCTATGTGGCCATCATTCAGAAGGACAATCCTATCATTCCAATGAAGCTGAGAACAAAAGGGTCCAGATCACATATGGCAAGGACAAAACAGCCACAAACATAATTTGGATTAATACTAAAATTTTGTCTAAAAATACTAAAGTCCCACCTGGCTTGAGCTAAAAATTCACTCTTTCCACATCCACTTCTCTGATAGCTCACCAGCATAAGGGCTAGATGAAAGATGGAATTTGATCATTTTTAGGGACAACTAGTGATCTTTAACCCTGTCTGGAAACAACACACACCCGACTCGCAACAGAAACAGAAGAGCCCTTGGGAAGAGCTTGTGGCTGCTGCCCTACTCGCCCGACATTATAGATGCCACTAGGGGGAGCTCGTGGGTTAAATACATCTGTGGTTTATCACCAGAAGGGAGAGGAACCCTTTTATAATAGAAGAGGAGGCTGAGGGTCTTGCCCAAGGTCTTAGTATTAGGGAATATCAAGGCCACTGTCCAAGTCTGGTCTCTGAACTCGACATTTTGTGTTCTATGATGCCAAAATGATGGCTTAGGTCCCTTCTTCTGATCTGACCCCACCGATTTAAACTAGACCTAACACTTTTCAGGGGACGAGAGCAGTTTCTAGTCATCATGCGAGAGGTGAATCAGCATTTCTCTGTCATTAAAAATCACAGAAATTAACCTAGGCTTGGTCCTTGGGACAGTAGACGAGAGTCAGAGCTGGGAAAGAAGTTCTGACTAGGGAAATAAGTTGGTTTTGAGCTCTTGAATCTGTCTTCCTCTTCAGGCTTCTTGTAATTGGTCTTGATATTAATCAGGAAAAGATTTCTTGGACGAGTGAGGCTTTCCAAAGGACAGCCTCACCCTCACATACACCATTACAGAATTTCAGAGCTGGAAACGTCCTTAAAGGTCATTTCTTTTAAGTTCCCAGTGAGGAATACCTCGGTGCTGGGACACTGACTACATCCTCAGAAGGCCCATTTTGCCTTTTCCAAATACCTCTAAGTATTAGACAGTTCTTTCCTTCATCAGGCCTACATCTGCTTCTGAAAACTCATAGTCACTAATCCGAGGTCTGTTCTCTGGGACCAAAAGGGACAAGCCTCACGTTACTTCCACATAACAGGTCTCCCGAGGTCTGAAGAGGGGCCTCACCAGTGGCTCAGACAGTAAAGAATCTGCCACAAGGTGGAAGACCTGGGTTCGATCCCTGGGTTGGGAAGACCCCCTGGAGACGGGAATGGCTACCCATTCCAGTATCCTTGTTTGGAGAATCCCATGGACAGAAGGGGCTGGTGGACTATACAGTTCATGGGGTCGCAAAGAGTTGGACACTTTCACTTTCAGAGGTCTGAAGACATTTGTAAGTCCCCTCCCTCCTCCCCTCCACCAAAAAACAGCAGACTCATTTCCTACAATCACCTGGGCCAGGTGCTTTTTTTTTTTTTTTTAATCAACCATCTCCTTAAACTGTAACATCAACCCTGTGGATTGCTACTTCCCTTTCTAGTTAAATTATTTATTCATGAATTTGAAGGATTTTCCTTAGCTACTTCCTTTTTATAGATGGGTAAACAGGCTCAGAGAGGTCAGGTGATTTGCCCAGCTCACACAGCTTCCAAGAGGCAGATAAGGGAGTCAAACATGGGTCTGCCTGCTATGCTATTAAAGTTCATACTCAGAACCGTACCTTATATCATCACCACTCACATGCGTATACATTCATTTGGAGCTGACCTCTTGGCTCTGAGAGAGGAATTAGCGCATGGAAAAGAGACAGAGAGTTTTAGAAATCACCAGCAGATGCTCAGATCACAAAGATGTCTGTGACCCCCAGGGTAGGTGGGAGACACACACGCAAGCACGGCCACACGCAGCCCAGTCACACCGTTCATCTGCTCTGTGGCTCATCCTGCTCACCTTGACAGAAAAGATATTTGCAGTGTGTCCTGTGTGCATGGAAAGCAGCTTCTTGTGGTGCAGCGGGTCCCACACAATCGTGTGCTGGTCGTCAGAACCAGAGGCCAGCAAGCTGTAAGCAGAGAGAGAGGACAGTTTTGACCTCTCCTCAAGTTCCTCTATCCCGTGTTTCCCAGGTGAAAAGGACTTAGGCCACATACAACTTTAAGAACAACAGTATGTGTCACACAATATAAGGTTATCTTATAAACAGTGATTGATTCTCTTTTATTTTGTTCTGAGGATTTCTCATTGTTCCTTAAATGCATTAGCTTATCAAAAAAACAGAGTTTGGAAGGTCATCCAACCTTCTATCTATCTGGGATTCATTATTTAACTGTGTGCTGCTGATGAATGAAACTTAAGGACACAGCAGAGAGCAGAGGACCCAACTTCTCTTTTGAGTCCACTCTTTTCCTTAGATCTACAAAGAGGAAGAAAATCCCCTCATCCCAACCTCCCCAAACCCTCCTCTGGCACCCGTAGGTGCCGGATCTCATACTTACTCTCCTTTCTCGTTCCACTCCAGACAGTTGACACATCCTGAGTGACCCTGGGGGACAAGAAGAGAGCCAGTTAGAAGTTCTCCTGGAGAATTCAATGTCAAGAAGTAGAAGTGAACAGATAAAATAGCTTTTCCATCATCAGTGTTTTCTAGGTGTATGTGATTGACCAAGACTGAATCAAACCGCCTTGCAGTTCACAATATGTAATACACTTTCATACACATAATTCCACTTGATATTGAACCCCTCTGAGCCACAAAGGGAAGATTTTATTGATTTTATTTTGCAGAAAAGTAAACCGAAGTTCAGGCAATAGTGGAAGTGTATCCAAACAAATTTCTGCTCCTACCACTAGAGGGGCATCTATTAACAGTCACTTCAGGGAACAGCCCCTCAGCTGCAGAAAACCTGGACAGAGGAGCCCAACTGACCAAAACACAGCCAGTTAGCTAGAAGCCTGATCTTTCATTCACCTGGCACACATTTATCCAGCACTCACTGCATGCCAGGTACCGCTCAGGTGCTGGCGGTATAACAAAGTCCCTGGTCTTCTGGAGCTTACTGCAAGCACGTGTAAAGTGAGGTAAATTAAGCACAGGGATGTGAATTGAGAAACATGGAGAAGTGAGGCACTTACTGACGAACGCTGAAGTTGAAAGCATGCACAGAGAGAAGTCACGGCAAAGCTAGAGTTACGAGGAAACAGACGCCATGAAAAGCAGAAGGTATACAGCGGCAGAAACAAGTCTTACACGAGAGAAGACGAGAACAAGCCACTTCCATTCCTACATGCTGTTCTTTCTTTCCCTCATTCCTAACGGCATCTTGATTTTCACTTCATTATCTGTCCAGCCCAAAATAAGACCACGTATTTCAAGAAGTGTAAGTTCATTGTCCTTTCCACAATGGTGGGTTCAGGAACTTAGATCTAAGCCAGATTGGACATGGCATTCACCCAGACATAGGGACTGGCTCAGAAATGAGCCTGTAACCCCAACTGGATGCAAGGGGGCCAGGAGTTGAGAGCATGTAGAAGAGAAGTTTTCTCATTTTCAGAAAAGAGTCTACAAACGGGACGCCTTTCTTCCTGTGGATGCTGGGTGTCCTGATGTGACTCCTAGAACTGTGACCACGAGGGTAGCCAGCCTGACAGTGAAATAAACATGGAGAGGAAAGCCCAGCCAAAGGAATCACAGAAAGATGGAGCCAGAATGACCAGAGTAACCCACCCTCATGCCTACCCGACTCCTGGGCTCCAGTCAGGAGCCAGTCTGCTCGTTGCTTTAAGGTCACTTGAGCTGGGCTGTTACTTGTGGCTCAGAGCATCCTGTCCAACTCATTCTTCAGGTCTCAGTTCGTGGGCAGGTCCCTCAAGAAGCTGCTCCCACCCCGTAACCCTGGGAAGGAGGCACACCCTCCCTGCGGGCTCCTGCCGTCACGCTGTACCACGGCTCCGTGCCGACACGGCTGTCTGTTTCACCACACTGAGCGGGGGAGAGCGGCCTCTGTGACCACGCTCCCTGTATCCCCGAGGCCAGGAACAGTGCCCGGCACGTATCTGCTGCACAGTGAACAAGGGGGTCTGGTGGGCCTCGTGGGAAGACTTGAGAGAATGAACCAACCCCTGACTCTCTCGTCAGCAGAGGCTTTTCCTCTGCTTTTTCCTTCCCTCTCGCCCATTGTTCTATAAAAATTCTCATGTGGGTTGAACCTCATGTCTTTGTAGGTTCTGCACTTCAATACATTACTGACACATTCACTCTGTTCAACTTGCCAGACCACTGGGTGACCTGCAGCCTCTCACTTTCCCATGGCACTGGGTTGAAATCCATACACGACTCTGGTCACTCTTCCTGAATCAGATTCATTTCTGTCCTCACCCCTCTCATTTTCCCACCAGGCTTTAAATTACTTGTGCCCAGGGGTCACACCTTCAGCTTGCAATTTCCGAGAGTGCTGAGGGCTTTCGATGTTCATCACTTACCGAGGGCTTACAAAGAGCTAGGCATAGTATCTTGCACCTGTGGTGGGCAGAACAATGGCCCGCTTACAAATGCCCATGCCGTGGTCTTCTGGAACCCATGAATACATTATGATAGATGGCAAAGGGACTCTGCAGATGTGATTAAGGTTAAAATCCTTGAGGTAGGGAGATTATCTTTATCCAGGGGAGCCCAATACAATCACAGGAGTCCTTAAAATCAGAGGACCTTTCCTGGCTGCAGAGAGTAGAGATATGTAAGTGTGAAATGGACTTGACCGACGACTGCCAGTTCTAAAGATGGAAGGTTTCTTCTAGCCAAAAAATGCCAGAAACAGGGAAGTGCAAGAAAACGGATTCTGCTCTACAGCCTCCAGAAGGAACAAAGCCCTGTCAAGACATCAGGCTTGTGAGACCCAGGTCAGACTTCTGACCTACAGAACTAGAAGATAATCCATTTGTGTTGTTTTAAGCCACTAAAAGTTTATGGTAATTTGTTACAGCAGCCATAGGAATTTTATAGCATTCTACATCCATTATCTTGTTTAAGAAGCAGGTATCATTACTTATTTCATGGATAAGAAAAACCTCCCTGGAGGTCCAGTGGTTAAGATTCTATACTTCCAGCACAGGGGATGTGGGTTTGATCCCTGTTCAGGGAACTAAGAATCTGCATGCTGAGCAGTATGACTGAAAAACAAAACAAAACAAAACAAAAAAACAGCTCCCCATCCTCCAAAAAAACCCCCCCAAAAAACCCAATACCCAGAGAGGTTAGGTAAACTGCTGCGATTCTGTAATTTATCTGTATTTATTGTATGTCAGAAATATATAGTCTTGATATAGTCTGTCTGGCACAGAAGTCCTAAAAACCCTTGGAATTTTTTTTCCCATTTATTTATTTACTTTACAATATTGTATTGGTTTTGCCATACATTGACATGAATCCGCCATGGGTGTACCTGTGTTCCCCATCCTGAACCCCCCTCCCACCTCCCTCCCCATCCCCATCCCATCCCTCTGGGTCATCCCAGTGTACCAGCCCCAAGCACCCTGTATCATGGCGATTTGTTTCACATGTGATAATTTACATGTTTCAATGCCATTCTCCCATATCATCCCACCCTCACCCTCTCCTGCAGAGTCCAAAAGACTATTCTATACATCTGTGTCTCTTTTGCTGTCTCGCATACAGGGTTATCATTACCATCTTTCTAAATTCCATATATATGCATTAGTATACTGTATTGGTGTTTTTCTTTCTGGCTTACTTCACTCTGTATGCTGCTGCTACTGCTAAGTTGCTTCAGTTGTGTCCGACTCTGTGCGACCCCATAGACGGCAGCCCACTAGGCTCCTCCATCCCTGGGATTCTCCAGGCAAGAACACTGGAGTGGGTTGCCATTTCCTTCTCCAGGAATTCTCTAAGTAATAAAAGTAATAAAGATATCGTGATATCCATAACAAACCTCTTTCAACTAACACCTGAATTTATGTTAATGAAGAGATTTTTGGGAAGCACCTAAGGGTGCAGGCTGGTTACCAGGAGAACCAAACATATGATCGGAGGGTTGGGACTTTCAGTCCCACTTCTCTGACCTCCAGGGAGGGGAGAGGGGCTGGTGGCTGAAGTGATCACCAATGGATGATGATTTAATCAACCAGCCAATGTAATGGGATACACAAAAGGACAGGGTCAGAGCGCTTCTGTGTTGGTACACATGGGGATTTGGGAGAGTGGCATGCTGGGAGAGGACATGGAAGCTATGCAGCCCATCCCATGTACCTTGCCCTCTGCACCTCTTTTATATGGTTGTTTTCCGAATTATATCGTTTTATAATAAACGAGTAATCTAGTAAGTAAAATGTTTCTTTGAGTTCTGTGAGTCACTTAAGCAAATTAATTGAAACCAAGGAAAAGGGGTTTGGAACTTATGAAACGTTAGTCGCTCAGTCGTGTCTGACTCTTTGTGATCCTGTGGACTGCCAGGTTCCTCTGTTCACAGAATTCTCCAGGCAAGAATACTGGAGTGGATTGCCATTTCCTTCTCCAAGGGATCTTCCTGACTCAGGGATTGAACCCGGGCCTCGTCCATTGCAGTCAGACTCTTTACTGTCTGAGCCACCAGGGAAGCCCCTTGGAACTTCTAATCTACAACTAGCCAAAAGCACGGGTGACAACCTGGATTAGCAATTGGTGTCTGAAGTAGCTGTTGGGGCTGAAGGGCAGCAGGGTTGTTTACAGGACTAAGCTTTTGACTTCCTTGGTGGTCCAGTGGTTAAGGGCTGAGCTCTTAACCTGAGGGATCTGACACTATCTCCAGGTAGACAGTATCAGAATTGAGTTAAATTGTAGGGAACCAGCTGGTATCGGAGAGTTGCTTGGTGGTATAAACCAAACCAACACACACCCACACGCTGGACATGGCTAATGTAGCACAGCTAGCAGTGGTATCAGGAAGCATTTTAACTCAAGGGCTCGGGCTCGTAAGCACTGTCTGAAAAATGCATGGATGCTTCCAGAATTATTATTTTTGTCCTCAAATCAGTAGCGCATCCAATGTACAGAAGACAGGCCACAGCAGACAAACGTTACTTATGACTCATTTTTACACAGAAAAAACAGCTCAGAGACAGGTAAGTTGGAGAAAGTGTAGAGAGAAAGTTCAAATCAGATTCTACAAAAATACAAATTAACTATTGACAAAAGGCATTAATAAAAGGGCTCTATAAATTAGAATATGTGTTTGGGAAACTAATTTATATAAGGCATGGGGTATTTAAGAGGATTTGTTTTGGCCTTGATAAATAAGCCTGGCTTAGATGAGGTACGTGATCTAGAATTAAGTTGAAGACTACAATGGAAGAAAATATGTCTATGGCATATCAGAATTAAACAGTGGGTAAAAAAGAAGGGAGAAAACCTCAAACTTTAAAGAAATAGAGAGGAGTGGCTGTTTACAGATGGCTCCAAGAGAGGAAGAGACATCTGTGTGGCTGGCTCCCTGGAACCCTGGACATGTCCCTACTTACGGTGAGCCTTGCAAACCAGGAATAAGGAAGAAACAAACTGCACAGAGAACGAACCTGTAACAAAAGTCCCAGATCTCACTCAGGTTCCAAATTCCAACCTCTTACTTCCTGCTTAACTTGACTAAAGATTGCTTATAATGACTATTTATTATAAATTGCCATAATTGCTAGGCAGCATAGTATACAGGAGGAAAAGGAGGCAAGGAGAAGCATTTTATCACTGACGCTGCTTCAACCTGCGGGTGCATAATGATGCTAAAAAGCAGACACTTAGGTGGTTTTCTTACTGCTTTTAAATTCTTTGCAGACGACACACCCCCTTACAAGCCTGCACTACTGCCCCCAGCTTGGTATGCCACTGCTGGGTAGAATACTAGATAGCAATATACATGACCTTATTGTCACTCCCTTTTTACAGGTTAAGACTAAGTCTCAGAGATATTAAATAAGTCACTCAGACTGTAAACACCAGAGCCTGGATAGGAACCCAGGTCCATATGACTCCAAATATTTCTCTGTGCTGAATTACCTCAAATACCACCCTTATTCCCACCCGTATTAAAAAGAGATCTCACTGCTACTATCACCTTAGGAAACTGTCAGTTTGATATAAAGTCAAATTCATATCTACCCTCAGTTCAGTTCAGTTCAGTTCAGTCACTCAGTCGTGTCTGACTCTTTGCGACCCCATGAATCACAGCACGCCAGGCCTCCCTGTCCATCACCATCTCCCGGAGTTCACTCAGACTCACGTCCATCGAGTCCGTGATGCCATCCAGTCATCTCATCCTCTGTTGTCCCCTTCTTCTCCTGCCCCCAATCCCTCCCAGCATCAGAGTCTTTTCCAATGAGTCAACTCTTCGCATGAGGTGGCCAAAGTACTGGAGTTTCAGCTTCAGCATCATTCCTTCCAAAGAAATCCCAGGGCTGAACTCCTTCAGAATGGACTGGTTGGATCTCCTTGCAGTCCAAGAGACTCTCAAGAGTCTTCTCCAACACCACAGTTCAAAAGCATCAATTCTTCAGCACTCAGCCTTCTTCACAGTCCAACTCTCACATCCATACATGACCATAGGAAAAACCATAGCCTTGACTAGATGGACCTTAGTCGGCAAAGTAATGTCTCTGCTTTTGAATATACTATCTAGGTTGCTCATAACATTTCTTCCAAGGAGTAAGCGTCTTTTTTCTTTTTTTTGGAGTAAGCGTCTTTTAATTTCATGGCTGCAGTCACCATCTGCAGTGATTTTGGAGCCCCCAAAAATAAAGTCTGACACTCTTTCCACTGTTTCCCCATCTATTTGCCATGAAGTGATGGGACTGGATGCCATGATCTTCGTTTTCTGAATGTTGAGCTTTAAGCCAACTTTTTCACTCTCCTCTTTCACTTTCATCAAGAGGCTTTTTAGTTCCTCTTCACTTTCTGCCATAAGGGTGGTGTTATCTGCATATCTGAGGTTATTGATATTTCTCCTGGCAATCTTGATTCCAGCTTGTGTTTCTTCCAGTCCAGCGTTTCTCATATCTACCCTATGACCCAGCAATTCCATTCCTTAGGTATTTACTCAGGGGAAATGAAGACATTTGTCCACCTAAAGACTGGTATAAGAATATCCCTGCTGCTGCTGCTGCTGCTGCTAAATCACTTCAGTCATATCCAACTCTATGCGACCCCATAGATGGCAGCCCACCAGGCTCCCCCACCCCTGGGATTCTCCAGACAAGAACACTGGAGTGGGCTGCCATTTCCTTCTCCAATGCATGAAAGTGAAAAGTGAAAGTGAAGTTGCTCAGTCGTGTCCGACTCTTAGCGACCCCATGGACTGCAGCCTATGCTTTAATTTTCAAAGTCCCACACTAGAAATAACCCAAATGATCATCAACAGGAGAAGAGATACACAAAATGTAGTGTATTCAAACAGTGTAATCCTACTCAGAAATAAAAAGGAACTACCATAGATACATGAAACCATGTGGATGAAACTCAAAACACATGATGCTAAGCAAAAGAAGCCAAACAGAAAAACATGCATACTGTATAATTCCAGTTTCAGAAAGTGTATGAACAGCCAAAATTAACCTATGAGGAGAAATAAAAAACAAACAAACTAATCTATGGAGACAGAAGCCAAAAAGTGGTTGCTCTGAGAGAGGAGTGTTGGCTGGAAAGGGCACCATGGGAACTTCTAGGGTGATGGAAGTATTTTCTGTCTTGTTATGAGTAGTAGTTACTCAAGTGCCAAAACTCATCCAACCTGAGACCTATGTACTTTATTTTTAGGCAAATCATACTTCAATAAAGAGAGGGAAGAAAAAAGGTCATCATAATAATAGTGATAGTAGTAGCTAATACATAATAAGTGCTATCTCACCATCCTCTAGGGACAGTATTATGTCCTTTACTTAATGCTGAGTTAAACTTTACAACTGCCTCATGATGGAAATACTACTACTATTCTCATTTTTTTACATGAGAAAAAGGTTAATATCCATATTGCATACACAGTATAGTACGAATGTGAATCCATGTCTGACAGACTCCACAGCTTGGCTCTTAACCATGGTGTCATAGTGCCTTTTTAAATTCCAGGTTATCTCCCTCAAAACTGAAATGTCTGCTATGTGGCTGTAAGTGCTAAGCTTTCATGTATGCCAATTCATTTAAACTTCACAATACATGTTGTTTATTAGCCTTAATGTATTAAGATTACACAGTCGCAAAATAACAGAATGTAGTGAGTCCTGAAGGCAAATAAAACTCGGTTATCTTAAAGGCAGAATGATGTGAGTACACAAACATCTCTGGAAAATCCTTCTGTTGCTTCTTTAACCGAGTTCAATGCTTTCTCAAATTTTAGTATGACTGAAAACTACCTACTAGAGTAGTAAGAGAAACAAGAATAACTAAAACTCATCATACTATGTGTCAAGCCCTGTCCTAACTGCTTCACATAATTACTCTTCAAAGTTCATTAAACTGTTCATAAAGGACAATAAATGTGTTTCTGGGTTCACAAGCTGTGTTTCCTTGAGGAAGTCCTATAACTTCTCTGTGTTTCAGGTTTTATATCTCTAAAAAAATGGTGATAACATACATAACCTCATAGGATTGTTGTGGGGAACAAATCAGTATTAACACTGTGATAGCCAAGTAGCAAAATTGGAAATCAAGTCCAAATATGTTCTTTCCCCTGCACCAGGATAATTTAAGACTTATAGTACAGCCTAATGTGAACTATGATTACTGGGGAAGGAAAAATCCTCCTAGAAGTTATTAAAAGGAACGATTTAAAACATATTTCTATAAAAAATAAGGTAATATATATTTCAACTGCTATATGTTCATGTAAAAATCTAAGTATGAATATAGTGGAGTGAGTCAACAACCATATGAGAAACTTTTTCCTTATGCTGACCTCTGCTGTCTATCCCAGCAAATTCACTTTATTTGATTGATGGGTTGACTTTATTTTTATTTCTTATAAAATAGGCACTCTTATATGTGCAAAGGCTATAGTGGTAAATAAGATAAAGAACTCCAGTCATGAAGGAGATGAAAAAAAATAAGCACAGCAATCAGTAAAATCAGTTCAGACAGTGATAACTGCTATGTAGAAAATAAAACATGGTGGGACTTAGCTGATGGTGCAATGGATAGGAATCCACCTCCCAATGAAGGGGACACGGGTTCAATCCCAGGTCCAGGAAGAGTCCACATGCCACAGAGCAACTAAGCCCATGTGCCACAGCTATTGAGCCTGTGGGTCACAACTACTGACGCTGCAAACTCTTGGGTCTGAGAGCCACAACTACCGAGCCTATGTGCTGCAGTTACTGAAGCCCACGTGCCCTAGAACTATATGCTGCACCGACTGAGCCCACACACTGCGACTACTGAAGCCTGCGCGCCTACAGTCTGTGCTCTGCAACATGAGAAGCCACAGCAATAGGAAGCCCATGCACCACGAAGAGTTCGCTCCCATTTGCTGCAACTAGAGAAAGCCCCTGCACAGCAATGAAGATCCAGTGCAACCAGAAAATTAATTAATTTAAAGAAAAGAAAACATGGTGATGGGTTATACTTTAGATACACTGGCCAGGGAAACACTATAGATAAGTTTGAGAAGAAATATGAACGCTGAGAAAGAAAAGCATGCCAGGCATAGGAAAGAACAAGTACAAAGGTAAGAAGAGGCTCGGCATGCTATAGATAAAGAATTAAGGCCAGTGGCTAGAATATAGGGATAAAAGGGACAGAGTAAGGCAAGCTAAGTTTTGGAGATGAGCAGAGGCAAGATTCTAATGGTGTCCTATAGGCCACAAACAAACCTGTACATTTATGTAAGGTTAGCTGATTTCCCGGAGAAGGCAATGGCACCCCACTCCAGTACTCTTGCCTGAAGAATCCCATGGACAGAGGAGCCTGGTAGGCTGCAGTCCATGGGGTCACAAAGAGTCAGATATGACTGAGCGACTTCACTTTCACTTTTCACTTTCATGCATTGGAGAAGGAAATGGCAACCCACTCCAGTATTCTTGCCTGGAGAATCCCAGGGACCGAGGAGCCTGTTAGGCTGCCGTCTATGGGGTTGTACAGAGTTGGACACGACTGACGCGACTTAGCAGCAGCAGCAGCAGCTGATTTCCAACAAGAGTGCTGAGACAATTCAAATGAGAGAAAGAGTAGTCTTTTCAACAGATGATGCTGTAGTAACTGAATGCCACTGCTGCTTAGTCACTTCAGTCGTGTCCGACCCTGTGTGACCCTATGCACAGCAGCCCACCAGGCTCCTCTCTCCATGGATTCTCTAGGCAAGAGTACCAAAGTGATTTGCCATGTCCTCCTCCAGGGGATCTTGCCTACCCAGGGATCGAATCCAAGTCTCTTACGTCTATCTGCTGTGGCAGGGGGGTTCTTTACCAATAGTGCCACCTGAGAAGCCCAATAACTGAATGGTGGTAGTGGTTTAGTCGCTAAGTCGTGTCCAACTCTTGCAACCCCGTGAACTATAGCCTGCCAGGCTCCTCTGTCCATGGGATTCTCCAGGCAAGAATAGTGGAGTGGGTTGCCATTTCCTTTTCCAGGAGATCTTCCTGACCCAGGAATAGAACCCGGGTCTCCTGCATTGTTGGCAGATTCTTTACCAACTGAGCTGTGAGGGAAGCCCATATATATAACTGAATATGTATATGCAAAAGAATGAAACTGGGCCTCAATGTGACACCATATATAAAAATTAACCCAAAATGAATAAAAGACAAACACAGAAGACTTAAAACTATAAAACTTTTAGAAGAAAACACAAGTGTATATATTTTTGTGATCTTATATTAGGAAATGGCTTCTTAAATATGACATCAAAAGTGTAAATGAAAAAATAAAGAAAATAACTTGGACTTCAAGAAAAGTAAAAGTTTTGTGAGTCAAAAGTGCTCTCAAGAAAGTGAAAAAATCCACAGAATGGGAGGAAAATTTTCAAATCACAAAAATCTGATAAAGGTTTATTATCTAGGACATACAAAGAATTCTTATGACTCAACAATAAATAACAGTTTTTAAATGGTCAAAGTACAAATAGATGGAGAAATATACTATGTTCATGGATCGGAAGAATCAATATAATGAAAATAAGTATACTACCCAAAGCAATCTAGAGATTCAGTGCAATCCCTACCAAGCTTCCAATGGTATTTTTTGGAGAACTAGAACAAATAATTTCACAATTTGTATGGAAATACAAAAAACCTCGAATAGCCAAAGCAATCTTGAGAAAGAATGGAACTGGAGGAATCAACCTGCCTGACTTCAGACTATACTACAAAGCTACAGTCATCAAGAAAGTATGGTACTGGCACAAAGACAGACATATAGATCAATGGAACAAAATAGAAAGCCCAGGGATAAATCCACTCACCTATGGACACATTATTTTTGACAAAGGAGGCAAGAATATACAATGGAGAAAAGACAATCTCTTTAACAAGTGGTGCTGGGAAAACTGGTCAACCACTTGTAAAAGAATGAAACTAGGACACTTTCTAAGACCATTCACAAAAATAAACTCAAAATGGATCAAATATCTAAATGTAAGACCAGAAACGATAAAACTCCTAGAGGAAAACATAGGCAAAACACTCTCTGACATAAATCACAGCAGGATCCTCTATGACCCACCTCCCAGAGTAATGGAAATAAAAGCAAAAATAAACTAATGGGACCTAATTAAACTTAAAAGCTTTTGCACAATGAAGGAAACTATAACCAAGGTGAAAAGACAGCCTTCAGAATGGGAGAAAATAATAGCAAACGAAGCAACTGACAAAGAATTAACCTCCAAAATATACAGGCAGCTCGTGAACCTCAATTCCAGAAAAATTAACAACCCAATCAAAAAATGAACCAAAGAACTAAACAGACATTTCTCCAAAGAAGGCATACAGATGGCTAACAAACACATGAAAAGATGTTCAACATCACTCATCATCAGAGAAATGCAAAACAAAATCACAATGAGGTATCATCTCACTCCAGTCAGAATGGCTGCTATCAAAAAAGTCTACAAACAATAAATGCTGGTGAGGGTGTGGAGAAACACACTGTTGGTGGGAATGCAAACTAGTACACCCACTATGGAGAACAGTGTGGAGATTCATTAAAAAACTGGAAATAGAACTGCCATATGACCCAGCAATCCCACTGCTAGGCACACACACCACGGAAACCAGAACTGAAAGAGACACGTGTACCCCACCGTTCATCACAGCACTGTTTACAATAGCTTGGATATGGAAGCAACCTAGATGTACATTGGCAGATGAATGGATTAGAAAGCTGTGGTACATATACACAATGGAGTATTACTCAGCCATTAAAAAGAATGCATTTGAATCAGTTCTAATGAGATGGATGAAACTGGAGCCTATTATATAGAGTGAAGTAAGTCAGAATAGAAAAACATCAATACAGTATATTAACACATATATATGGAATTTAGAAAGATGGTTACGATGACCTTATATGTGAGACAGCAAGAGAGACAAATAAGTAAAGGATAGGCTTTTGGACTCTGTGGGAGAAGGCAAGGGTGGGATGATTTGAGAGAACAGCACTGAAACATGTATATTACCATATGTGATATAGATCGCCAGTCCAGGTTTGATGCATGAGATAGGGTGCTCAGGGCTGGTGCACTGGGATGACCCTGAGGGATGGGATGGGGAGGGAGGTGGGAGGGGGCGTTCAGGATGGGGGACACATGTGCACCCATGGCTGATTCATATCAATGTATTGCAAAAACCACTATAATACTGTAAATAGCCTCCAATTAAAATAAATAAACTAATTAAAAAAAATGGTCAAAGGATCTGAATAGACATTCCTCCAAAGAAGAAGATATACAAACGGCCAATAAGCACATGTAAAGAAGTGCAACATCATTAGTCATTAGGGAAGTGCAAATCAAGACCACAATGAAATAGCACATCACTCCCACTAGGAATGACTATAAAAAAAAAAAGAGTAAGTATTGGAAAGAATATGGAGAAAATGGAACCCTTGTACATTTCTGATGGAAATGTAAAATGGTGGTGCCATTTGGAAAAAGTTTGGCAGTTCCTCAAAATATTAAACATAGAGTTGCCATATGACACAGCAATTCTACTTTTAGGTATATAACTAAAAGAACTGAAAATAAATGTCCGCACAAAATCATCTACACCAATTATTCGCAGCAGCATTATTCACAATAGTCAAAAAGTGGAAACAAACAAAATATCCACTAACGGATGACTGGATAAATAAAATGTGGCATATCCATATAGTGGAATGTTATTTGGCAATAAAAAGGAATGGAGTATGATTCATGCTTCAACACAGGTAAATCTTGAAATTATCATATTAAGGAAATGAAAAAGATGTTAGTCACTCAGTCACGTCTGACTCTTTGCAGCCTGATGGACTGTAGCCTGCCAGGCTCCTCGGTCCACGGAATTCTCCAGGCAAGAATACTGGAGTGGGTAGCCATTTCCTTCTCCAGGGGATCTTCCTGACCTAGGGATCAAACTGATGTTTCCCACATTACCTGTCTGAGCCACGAGGGAAGCCCCCATAATGAGGAAGTCAGATACAAAAAGCTACATAGTATATGATTCCATTCATATGAAGTATCCAGAATAGGAAAATCCATGCTGCTGCTAAGTCGCTTCAGTAGTGTCCAACTCTGTGCAACCCCATAGACGGCAGCCCACCAGGCTCCCCTGTCCCTGGGATTCTCCAGGCAAGAACACTGGAGTGGATTGCCATTTCCTTCTCCAATGCATGAAAGTGAAAAGTGAAAGTGAAGTCGCTCAGTTGTGTCCAACTCTTCGCGACCCCATGGACTGCAGCCCACCAGGCTCCTCTGTCCATGGGATTCTTCAGGCAAGAGTACTGGAGTGGGGTGCCATCACCTTCTCCGAAAATCCATAGAGATAGAAAATAGATGAGTGGTTGCCAGGAGGTGGAGCCAGGGGTAGGGGATGGGGAGTACTATGGGCAAAGAGCTTCTATTTTGGGGTGATAAAATGTATGGAATTAGGTAATGGTGACAGCTGCACAACTTTGTGAATATACTAAAAAACAAAACAAAAAACCTACCTAATTGTACACTTACATAAAACACATAAACTTAAAAAAAAAAAAAACTCGAAATCAACAAAAATGTGGCAGGCTGGATTTGGCCTGCAAGTCATAATCCGCTGGCTCCTGATATGAAGGACAGCCCTTGAAATCTCTCACAAAGTCATATCTCTGCTCCATCTCTTTCTTTCAGGGTAACTACTTGATAAAAGTTGTCAAGTTTCCTTCTCTAAACTGATATTGTAAAAAAAAACTCTGACAAATCTTCGTTAGAATCAGGTTACTCTATCAAACTATCCTGGTCTACCATACCAACTATATTCAAAAAGAAAACCTCACTAGTTTGGTATGACTTGTGTCCAGTGAATTTATGCTTAAATTTACAGAAGAAACAAAACAGAAACAAAAAAACATCAAACCAGTTGTGAAGTTGGGATATATATAATGTATGCAACTTATAAGGACATTATTAATAAAACTAAAAAGGCAGAAGAATAAATCCACCAAGCTAAGAACTATTTGTTAATAAGGCCTTTAAAAAAGTAGATGCACGGGTGAGGTAGGAAAGACTATGAACTTTAAGGCCAGACAGGCCTGATATAAATCTTACTAATCTTATTTCTACCACTCATGTGAATTTGGAAGTGCTTTTTTACTCTCCTCATTTGTAAAGAGAGGGTACTTTCTTCTCCCTCTCTCTGCCTCTCAATGTTAATGCCAAACACTGCCAAGAAATCCCATGAGTGGAAGAAATAGAATGGATCAAAGTATGATCAGAACTTTAAGGAAGACCTGGAAAATCCTAGTGATGTTGAAAGCAAACAGCTCCCCGCCTCCACAGTGAGGACTGCAGGTCACAAACTGAAATCCCAGGGTATCTGGCTCCTGTCTGGTTAGGACAAAACTCACTGAGACAAGATGAGCTAGCACATAAAACTAAAGGGGGGTGAGGAGCGCTCAGCAAAGGTGTCCAAGGAATACAGAGAAGTGCTTCGGTCTATACGCCAGAACAACTTATAACTTATCCTAATCAATGTTAAACTTCAGTCTTCTAATCTTGACCTCCCTTTGGTCTCTCTTCCTAAGTTGCTGCCACTACAACACTTCTTCATATTTTCTTAATGAGCATTTAAACTCTCTATTTTGAAACAATTTCAAACATATAAAACAGGAACAAGAACAGTGCAAAAACACCCACATACATCTTTCCCCTAATTCATTAACTGCTAACGTTTGTCTCCCCCTCTCCTCTCTCTCTACACACACACACATTTTTTCCCCCCTTGAACCATCTGAGAATAAGTTACAGACTTCAGGACCCTTTACATACTTCAATTTCAGTGTCAGGAAATTTGACACTGACACGATACTATTATTCCCTACAGAGTCTACACTCACATCTCATCAACTGTCCCAATATTATTCCTCTGATTCTGCTGATCCAGGATCCAATCCAGAATCACACGCTGCATTTAGCTGTCATTTTCCTTTTAGTCTCCCTTAATGTGGAACAGTTCCTCAGTCCTTTATTTTTTCTGACACTGACACTTCTGAGTAATATGTCAGCTGTTCTGGAGAATGTCTCTGGGTTTGGATTTGTCTGATTACTCCCTCATCATCAGTTTCAGATCATGCGTTTTGACAGAACCACCACCCGGGTGATCTTGTGTCCTCCTCAGTGCACACTATCAGGTGGCACCTGATGTTAAGGTGGCATCTACAGGTTTCTCTCGCTTCCCAGCTGGCGCAGTGATAAAGAGTCCACCTGCTAATGCAGAAGATGCAAGAGACGTGGGTTTGATCCCTGCATCAGGAAGATCCCCTGGAGCAGGAAACGGCGACCCATTCCAGTGTTCTTGCCTAGAAAATCCCATGGCCAGAAGGGCCTGGCAGCCTACACGCCACAGGGTTGCAAAGAGTCAGGTGAGACTGAGTGCAGACAGACCAGGTTCCTCCACTCTAATGTTATTGTTTCCCCTTTTGTTGGCTGTGAGAAAATACCTTTACATTGTGCAAACATCAATTTCCACCCAAAGGTTCGATAACTCACTGATTATTTTTGTCTGAATCAATTACTGATTTGGTAATGATGCTTATAAATCTGTGATTTTTCCAATGTTTCATTTCTTCATTTAGGCTTCCCTTGAGGCTCAGCTGGTAAAGAATCCACCTACAATGTGGGAGACCTGGCTTCAATCCGTGGGTTGGGAAGATCCCCTGGAAAATGGAAAGGCTACCAACTCCAGTATTCTGGCCTGGAGAGTTCCATGGACTGTATAGTCCATGGGGTTGCAAAGAGTCAGACATGACTGAGTGACTTCCACTTTGGGCTTCCCTTGTAGCTCAGCTGGTAAACAATCTGCCTACAAGGCAAGAGACCTGGGTTCAATTTTTGGATTGGGAAAATCGCCTGGAGAAGGAAATGGCCACCCACTCCAGTATGCTTGCCTGGAGAATCCCATGGACAGAGGAACCTGGCAGATTACAGTCTGTGGGGTCGCAAGAGTCAGAAACGACTTTGAGATTAAACCACCACCACAATCTACTAGAATTAAGTGGGTTTTTTTCCCCCCTTTCTCTCCTCCCCTTCTTCTTTTTCTCTCTCTCCCTTACCAGCACAAACTCAGGTATTTTTTATTCAGTGGGTTTTAATTCATTATAGTCATTATTCATCCTGATGCTCAAACTGCAACAGGTTTGGCCAGCAGCATGCCTTTCAAGCTGGCTTCTGTATCCTTATGATAAGCCCCTATCACTTTTCTTTCTTCACTTTCTGTTAATCCTCTGCCACAAGATATTGTAGGCTCACGGCTGGCCTAGACGTGAATCAGTGACTCCTCCAAGAACCTTTAGTTCTTTTTAGAAACCAGTAACTCATGGCTATAGAGGTATCATTGCTTCTTGGACCCTCTCAGAAGACAGAGCTAGAAATAATATATAAATGTATGCTAAAATATATGTATTTTTAAACTGTGAATTCAGGAATTCCCTGGCAGTCCAGTGGTTAGGATCTGGCGCTTTCACTGCTGGGGCCCACGGTCAATCCCTGGTTGGGGAACTAAGATCCCACAAGCTGTGTGGCCGAAAAAAAAAAGCAAAATACCCATGAATTCATACTGATACTAATAATTCCACTTCAATACCTCAGAGTTCTTCTTTTGCCTATTCCATATTTGAATTTCCTTTCTTCTGCAGTGAGAAGGGAACAACACTGATAATATTATATCAATATTATAAATATTATATTATACATTGATAAATCTACCCCAACAACACTGACATATTTACTCATTTGCTCAGTTCTGCAACATACACAAAATAGTTACAGAACTGCTGCAGCAATAGCACTACAAATGACAAATTTACTAACTAGAGTTCAATCAAGATTTCTTTAGTTTGTCTTCAAAATATATACAGTCAAAGAATATTTATAGTCAAAGTACTGTGTCAAAAATTACTTGAGTTAGTTGACATCCCTTTCCCCATCTCTGCCAACTTTATTTTACTTTTTGAATGTGTAAAACCTCAATGTGGTTATAAAAGTAAAAATTCTACAGAACGGTCCAGAAGCATTATTCCCTTTTCTCTACTCCTCCACTCTATGCCTTCTATGCCCTAGAGATGACCACCTGCATTAGTCTCTGCTTATCCAGTCTATACTTACGTTTGCAAAAATATGCAGTTACATATATAAATTCTTACTCTCCTTCATTAAACCAAACTTGGCAAAATTATATTAAAACAACCCTTGTATAAAAGTGCAAGTCGCTCAGTTGTGTCCGACTCTTTGTGACTCCACGGACTATACAGCCCATGGAATTCTCCAGGCCATAATACTGGAGTGGGTAGCCATTCCCTTTTCAGGGATCCCAACCCAGGGATCGAACCCAGGTCTCCTGCATTGCAGGCAGATTCTTTATCAGCTGAGCCACAGGGGAAGCCCTTACATACATTAGAAAAAAAAAAAAAAGATATTCCATTTCACTCATGTGTGTTAGTCACTTAGTTGTGTCTGACTCTCTAAGACCCACGGACTATAGCTCTCCAGGCTCCTCTCTCCATGGAATTCTCCAGGAAAGAATATTGGAGTGGGTTGCTAATCTCTTCTCCAGGGGATCTTCCTGACCGACGGATCCAACCTGGGTCTTCTGTATTGCTGGCAGATTCTTTTACCATTCGATCCACTATGGAAGCCCACTCATAAGAGAAATGTAATCTGAAACTCTATTGAGATACCATGTTTCATCTGCTGCTGTTGCTAAGTCGCTTCAGTCGTGTCTGACTCTGTGCGACCCCATAGACAGCAGCCCACCAGGCTCCCTCGTTCCTGGGATTCTCCAGGCAAGAACACTGGAGTGGGTTGCCATGACTTTCTCCAATGCATGAAAGTGAAAAGTGAAAGTGAAGTCGCTCAGTCATGTCCGACCCTTAACGACCACATGGACTGCAGCCTACCAGGCTCCTCCATCCATAGGATTTTCCAGGCAAGAGTACTGGAGTGGGGTGCCATTGCCTTCTCTCTGTTTCATCTGCTAGAATGGTAAAATATTCTAAAGCTCAACCTCCCAGTCTGCTGGTAAGTTGTGGAGAAACAGGTGCTGTCACAGCAATAGCTAACAAAACCACATATACATTTACCCTTTGGTCAGCATTCCCACTTCTAGGTTTTTACCCTGAAGATGTATCTCCAGCAATACTAAAATCCATATACACAAGTTTATTCATTATGGCGTTGTAATTACAAACTATTAGAAACAACTGTAAGAGCCCATACATGGGAATTCACAGACTTAGCCTTGCTGTATCTACATACTATTAATAGACTACCATGCAGCTGTGAAAAAGAGCTCCACGAGGGATTCCCCAGAGGTCTAGTGGTTAGGATTCAGCACTTTCACTGCCATGGCCTGGGTTTGATCCCCGGTCAGGGAAGTAAGGTCCCACAGATTATAAGGCGGAGCCAAAAAACAACAACAAAAAAAGAACTCTCTGAACCGACCCGACCTGGGTGATTATTTTCAAGATATATTAGTAAGTGAAAAAAAGAGAATATATATCATTGCTCAATGATTCTTATCCTTAACAAGTCCTCTAAGTCCAATCACTCTATTCTTCCCTTGCAAGCTATTCATATCTTGACTTCCTTCCCGCTCCCCTAAAAATCTATGATTCATTACCACAATCATTCTCTTCCAACCTTCATCTGACAAAATCCCAACCCTAGATGATCTTTTAACTTTTCTGTATCTTCAACTTTCCCTTTCTCTACTGATTCTTTCCCCTTTGGATTAAGCGTGCTAAAGGTTCTTTAATCTAAAAAGTCCTCCCTTGATGCCAAATTCACATTTAGCTGTGGCCATCCATTTTTCTTCCCCTTCATAACCATACTGAAAGAGCAGTCTATACTGGACATTTTTACTTCCTCATTTTCCAATAATTTCTCAACCCACTTCTATCGATACCACAAAAGTGGCCCTTGCCAAGGTGACCACGAGGCTTCCTTGCCCTAAATCATAGGGACACTTCTCAGTCCTTATCTTACTGGTCCCTGGCTGTATTTGATGATGCTGACTACACTTCCTTCTCAATGAAACTTTCCTCTTCGACCTAGACAGCATATTAAGAAGCAGAGGCATCACTTTGCCAAAAAAGGTCTGTACAGTCAAAGCGATGGTTTTTCCAGTAGTCATGTACAGATGTGAGAACTGGACCGTAAAGAAGGCTGAACGCTGAAGAACTGATGCTTTCAAACTGTGGTCTTGGAGACGACTCTTGAGAGTCCCCTGGACTGCAAGGAGATCAAACCAGTAAATCCTAAAGGAAATCACTCCTGAATAGCCATCGGAAGGACTGATGCTGAAGCGGAAGCACCAATACTCTGGCCACCCGATGCAAAGAGCCAACTCACTGGAAAAGACCCTGATGATAGGAAAGACTGAGGGCAGAAGGAGAAGGGGGCAAGAGAGGATGAGATGATTTGATGGCATCATCGACTCAATGGACGAGTTTGAGCAAACTCTAGGACAGGGAAGGCTGGAGTGCTGCAGTCCATGGGGTTGCAAAGGGTCAGGCACAACTTAGCGGCTGAACAGCAACAATCTAGAAAGCACTAGATGACACACGGCCTATAGCTCCAGAACAGCCATAACCAAGTTATCATCTTTTCTTTCAAAATTATTTCTTCTCCAGTGCTCTTTAACTCTGTGAATGATACTATCATTTACTCTGCTAAAAGAAACTTAACTTCATCCTTGACTCCTCTCTTTTTCTAACTTTTCACATTCAATCATCAAGAACTCTGTTAATTCTACCTCTTATATGTCTTTCAAATTCACTGACTTCTCTCCATCCAAACTACCATTATCTAGGTTCAAGTAACCAATTACTTCTTCCTGAATCACTACCACTGTCTCTTAAGTGGTCTGCTGCTGCTGCTAAGTCACTTCAGTTGTGTCCGACTCTGTGAGACCCCATAGACGGCAGCCCACCAGGCTCCCCCGTCCTTAGGATTCTCCAGGCAAGAACACTGGAGTGGGTTGCCATTTCCTTCTCCAATGCATGAAAGTGAAAAGTGAAAGTGAAGTCGCTCAGTCATGTCCGACCCTTAACGACCACATGGACTGCAGCCTACCAGGCTCCTTCATCCATAGGATTTTCCAGGCAAGAGTACTGGAGTGGGGTGCCACTGCCTTCTCCTTAAGTGGTCTAGTTGTCCACAGTTTAAATGTCAGCAATATTCATTTTGAAGGCAATTTTAATTAAAAAACAAAAACAACCTTAACTCTGATCATGTCGCTTACATGATACGGACCACTCTATAGCTCTCCACTGCTCTGAGGATAAAATCAACAATCTTCAATACAGCTTACAATACCCTTCATTATGAAACATCACCCACTCACACTCATCTCATCAACCTCATCCATATCCTTTTTCCATTTGTATCTGTGACTATCTGTTCTCTTGAACCAAGTACCCTCTACTCTCTTTTGTATCACTCAAATGCTGTTCTCTCAGTCTAGAACTTTTCTCTTCCTGCTGCTGCTTATGCTAAGTTGCTTCAGTCATGTCAAACTCTGTGCAACCCCATAGATGGCAGCCCCCCAGGCTCCCCAGTCCCTGGGATTCTCTAGGCAAGAACACTGGAGTGGGTTGCCATTTCCTTCTCCAGTGCGTGAAAGTGAAGTCGTTCAGTCTCTTCCTATCTCCCCCAAATCTAGTTAGCTCCTTCCATCCATATTTCAGATATCAGCCTAGACTACATTTCTCTTAGGAAGCCAAGTTGAGATCTCTCTGGTCCACTGTATTTCACTTGTATGTGAAATTTCTCAGAATGATGGATACGTGGGGGAGAAGAGGTTGAGATTGAGAGAACAATTGTTTATTGAATACTATGTTTAAGAGTGAAGAAGTGTGATAAGAGTGTAAATTGATGCTTTGAGTATAAATTGATAAACTGTACATATTCCCTGAAAGGCAATTTTGTTAATATTTATCAAAATTACAGGTAGATACACTCTCTGACATGCTAATTCTATTTGTAGGTATTTATTCTAAAGATAAACACCCACATATGCCAAATGATGTTGCAAGGAATAACACTGTCCATACAAAAGATTGTAAGTAATCTACATCTCCAACAACAAGGACAATTTAAATAATTTATACTACACTCATACAACACAATACTCTGAAGCCATGAAAAAATTAGATATTAGAGACATCTTTATGTACTGATATGGTAAAATCAAGAAAGTATATTTTAAAATTCAAAATAAGATACAAAGTAGTAAATACGTTAGGCTAACATTTGTGAGAAAAGGTGAGACTCTACATAAAAATGAATAAAATTTATCTGGAAGGATACTGAAATTGAGTATGCTAGTTGATTCCAGGAGAGTGCATTTGGTGGCTGAGAAAAACAGTGGAAAGGAGATGACCTTTTTAAACTTTTAAGCTAGCTCTAAAATAGGAAATTTAAAAAGCCAATCAAACCAAGAGGCTTTTAGTGAACCTCTACTAAGTGTTCAGCACTATATTAAAAGTTCTCTTGGAATTTCCTTTTGCCTTTTTCAAAAAGTATACAAAGTAGTAAATTAGGAAATCCAGAAGAAAAAAATCCCCAGACAGTAAGAGGAAAACATTATAATCAATAACCACAAAAGGCAGGAGCATTTACTGTTGATTTTACCTCTTTTATTCCACCCCCCAACCCTATAATGTCACCTCTTCTTAATGCCCCAATTCAACTCCGGTTGAATGAAATGGGGTCCATGTGTGATAAGGGATTCTGTGGTGGCTTAGATGATGAAGAATTTGCCTGCAGTGCAGGAGACCCAGGTTTAATTCCTGGGTTGGGAAGAGCCCCTGGAGAAGGGAATGGCAACCCACTCCAGCATTCTTGCCTGGAGAATTCCATGGACAGAGGGGCTTGGTGGGCTACAGTCCATGGGCTTGCAAAGAGTTGGACACAATTGAGCGATCAACACACACATGTGATAATGGGTGGGAAACAAAACAAGGGAAGAAAATGACTAGAAAGCATTTTTAAAAGTTAGATGTCATCAAATCAGCATCTTAGGAAACTTTAAGAACTTTCTATAAACAACAATAATAACAGCAGCTAATATTTGAGTACTATATACCATGAATTTTATAATATACTAAGTGCCATGCTAAATACTTTACACACATAAATTAACTATTCCTTCTCTTAAACCCAAGAGACAAACAGGATGTGTATCTTATTATACAGATGAGGAAATGAGTCCTAGAAGTTAAAGGGCTTATCCAAGGTCATATGGCTTATAATAGCATTTTTATTACTATAGTGGGGGGTGAGGGTATCAAAAAAGGTTATCCTTTTCAACCTCAAACTGGGAAAGAGGGAAATCAGATAGCCTTTTGAGATATTTTTCCTCCTTGACTTCCAAGATATCACGTTCTTCCACCACTATGCTATTCTTTTCTGTATCCTGTGGGTAGAGAAAGAGAAGAAACAGATAATCTCTAGATGCCGAAAATGCCTTGTTCTTGGTCCTGGGCCTTGGTCTCTCTTCTTTCTCTTTATTCCCCAGTGACACAATCCAGTCACTCAGCTTCATGTCTTTATAGACCACTGGTTTACAAACTTTTTAGTCTCAAGACCTCTGCACTTTTAAAACTTACTGAGGATGTTTTGAATACAGGTTATCAATATTTACCATATTAGAAATTAAAACTGAAATATTAACTTCATTTAAAATTATAATTTTAATGAAAATAAAGTTATTAATTTCACTTAAAAATAATAAAAAAATGATAAGTTAAAACATTTTAAATAAAAAGTAACTATATTTTCCAAGGCAAAAGAATTTAGTAGGAAGAATGGCAGTAGTGCTTTACATTTTTGCAAACCTCTTTAATGTCCAGCTTAATGGATTCTCATGTCTGGGCACTCATATCAACTTTTGTATTTACTTTGGTGCAAGATGTTATTTCAGTTGAAGTACATGAAGAAAATCCAGCCTCATAAAGATAAGTAGTTGGAATAGGAGCAGTATTTTAATGGCCTTTTCAGATCATTGTAGGTATCCTTTGATACTATACAAAAACTGGGCAAATAATGGTTTCTTAATGTTACAACGTGGAATCTGAATCCACATAAATGAGCCCTTGGTACCCTGCTACATTAAAAAGTGCTGGTTGATTTTACATTATGCCTGGGTCTTTACACATGTATGACTTCTGTACCTGTATGACTGTTTGAAAAATAGCAACTTATTGAATTTGAAGATCTTCAAACACTAACATTTATTATACAATAAAATATTGCTGACATATGTTAATACCACCACAGATCTCATCAAAAAGTCTTTTAACAAGTATTAAGAAGGGATTTTCCCAGTAGTCCAGTGGCTAAGATTCTGCACTCCCAATGCTAGGGGCCCAGGTTTCATCTCTGGTCAAGAAGCTAGATCTGACATGCCACAACTAAAAGATGCTGCAAGCTGCAGCTGAGACCTGGTAGAGACAGAGAATTTTTTTTTAAAGTATTGAGAAGCTATCAAGCTCTTGGTGGCAAACACAAGTTTTCCTATATTCTTTTTTTTTTTTCTCTTTACAGCTCAAATTTTATCCTTGGCAACAAATACTGTCAGTTGTTCTTCTTGAAGTGACAGTTTACTTCATTCATTTTAAAGAAAATGTCTGCCAAATACCCATATTTGAATAACCACAGTTTTCGTCTGCTAGCCATTCTTTCAGATGGTGTTCCATGACAAAAATGCCCAGTTGAGCTTACAACTCAAAACAACTGAACAAGTGCTTTTCCTCAAGACAACCATCATAATTCAGTATGCAGCAGCAGTACTTCCTACCTCAGAAGAGATTTGCACTGAAGAGTTGAAATTTAAAATTAGTAAGTTTTATTACACTTACATAAAGGGCATTTTAAGTAAGACTGTTGTCACTGCAAATGCATAGGGTGAATGATTCAACGAATTTGATGTTACTTGTCTTGATTCACACTAAAATCACAATAGTTTTACCACTTTTTCACAAACTTTTAAATGAATTAATTTTGCAAATAATGTCTTAGTGTTACTATGAAAGTAGTTTTGACCTCATGGATTCCCTTGAAGAAGTCATGGGGATCCCAGGGGTCTGCACGCCGCACTTTGAGAACTGCTACTGTACAGATTATTACAAAGACGTTCTGGTTTTTATCCCAGTCTATGTTTCCCTGGTGGCTCAGCGGGTAAACAATCTGAGGGCAAGGAGAAGGGAATGGCGACCCACTCCAGTATTACTGCCTGGAGAATTCAATGGACAGAGGACCCTAGGGGACTACTGTACATGGGGTCACCAAGAGTAGGACATGACTGTGCGACTAACACTTTCACTTTTCATGCTTCTTTTGGCCCCAGACCCACTGGACCTTGTAACAATGATAGAAATGTCTTTGCACTTACCCTCTGCTTCAACTCTGAATCCTAAGCCCTCCAATCTTCCTTAGGACTTTGCTCCTTCAGTTATTCTGTCCTAATCCTGTATCCTAAATCCCTTTCTCTCTTATCAACATACAAACAAGCTCTAGTATTTCTTCCCATTCTTTCAAATCCCTCCTTTGATCCCATATGCCCCTCCAGCTACTGTCCCATTTCTTGGCTTCCTTTGGTAAACAAAGTCCTTTAAGAATTGTCTGCTGCTGCTGCTAAGTCGCTTCAGTCGTGTCCGCACTGTGCGACCCCATAGATGGAAGCCCACCAAGCTCCCCCGTCCCTGGGATTCTCCAGGCAAGAACACTGGAGTGGGTTGCCATTTCCTTCTCCGATGCATGAATTGTCTCCACAGCTCAATCGAGCTGGAAAACAAATACAAAAACAAAACAAAAGTGACTTTGAAGGGTGGAAACAAGGGGGAAAAAAAACCCAGATGTCTTCTTCCTCCAATCTCCTGAAAGACTCCCCACCTGGTTAAAGTCAAATAGACGAGAGCAGGACAAGAGAGACTCGATACATATGTGCAAGTCAGCTGTCTAGGCAGTGAGCTGAAGAAAAAACGGTGAAGAGGAGGTATAGAGACAAGAGAAGGTTATCTTTTACAATTTTGTTAGGGGAAAGTGAAAGTGAAGTCGCTCAGTCGTGTCCGACTCTTTGCGACCCCGTGGACTATAGCCCACCAGGCTCTTCCGTCCATGGGATTCTCCAGGCAAGAATACTGGAGTGGGGTGCCATTTCCTTCTCCAGGGGATCTTCCTGACCCAGGAATTGAACCCGGGTCTCCTGCATTGCATGCAGACACTTTAACCTCTGAGCCACCAGGGAAGCCACAGGGAATTATCTTTTACAGTTTTGTTAGGGGAACCACTTATCAAAACCTCCCACCAGGGCCAAGCACAACAGTAAGAGTTTTCTTACAATAGGAGGTCCTGGTGAACAAAACGGAAGTAACAAGGTACCACCAGCTGGAAGGGTTTGGGAAAAGTCAGAAGGAGAGAGGGGATGCCAGTCTGTATGTCCCATCAACTTCTAAAAACCCTTCTCATGGAATTCATCCTGGCTGAGCGACGAGTGTGCCAGCGGGAAGGACTCTGGGTCAGAATGACTAGCCAGGGACAACCCAGGAACTAATCCTATCACCATAAAACCTGAGACTCTAAGCCCGGGGCAGAGCAGTTCTCTTGGGTTCCTTTACCCTGCTGTTCTCTGCCTGGGTGCCCCTTCCCAATAAAGTCTCTTGCTTTGTCAGCGTGTGTGTCTCCTCGGACAATTTGTTTCTGAGGGTTAGCAAGAGCCCACTCTCCAGGCCTGGAAAGGGTCCCCCTTCCTGCAACTGTTTACCCTTTTTACTGCTTACATCCTATCTTTCCTTTTATCTAGGGGAAAAGTCTGTAATAACTAAATAAAATTTAATCACCCTCTTTAAAATTTTGTGCAGTTGCAGGATCTCAGCTCCTCAACGAGAGAATGAACCCAGGCCCACTGCAGGGAAAGCACCGAGTCTTAACCATGGGACTATGAGAGAATTTCCTAAAAAAATTTTTTTTAACATAGAGTTGTCTACTTGCTACGGGCTTCCCTGATAGCTCAGTCTGTAAAGAATCTGCCTGCAATGCAGGAGACCTGGGTTTGATTCCTGGGTTGGGAACATTCCCTGGAGAAGAAAATGGTAACCCACTCCAGAATTCTTGCCTGGAGAATCCCACGGACAGAGGAACCTGGCAAGCTACAGTCCACGGGGTCGCAAGAGTTGGACACGACTTAAGTGGCAAAACCACTCCCATTACTTGCTACTGCATTCCTTCATGTCCAACTTACTCCTTCCGTCTAGTATCTATTCTCACCACTCCAAAAAAACTGCTCAGTTTAGGCCACAGTTATTGTTTTGCTCCCACTCATTCAAACTTTCTGAAGCACTGAGTAAAACTGGCCACTCCTTTCTTGAAACGCTCTCCTTACACTCTCCTGGTTTTGTTTCTGTTCTACTTCATGGACTCTCTTTGGTGGTTAACTTTTCAGTCTCCTTAGATTGTAATCAATTCTGACAGCTGGAGTATCTCTTAAGAGTTAGACCTTGACTCTATTCTTTAAGCCTAAATGGATAGCTGAAGTCTCTGAATTTCTCCCTATGGTCCAGAGCTCTCCCCCAGTTAGCACTGATAGCAGTTGATAACTGCCTACCTGACATCTCCACAAAGCTATCCAACAGGCTTTCCAACTTTATAGGTCCAACCCCCTGATTCTCTCATAAGCCTGTTTTTTCTCCCCGTCTTCTTTCCATCTGCTCTGACTTCTCTAAGTCTCACAAGTGGCAAAGCTGGGATGTGTGCTTTAACATCTAAACCTGTGTGCATTCCTTCATATTGTGCCCCGCTACTACAGGTCCCCAACGAGGCTGCCTTCAGCCAGGTGTAAATTCAAACAGTTCATCCACCTTAACATATTTTTGTCTTTGAGTGTGAAATCTTTGGGAATCACAGAATCCTGTTTTGTGTTCACCAAAGTTTCCAAGTCTATTGTGGACAAAGTTATCAGACCAGGAAGAGATAGTAGAGACAATACAGGTTGGGTGGAGGCACAGCTAAAAGGAGAAGCCCAGCTAGCTAGCGGGAACTGTCCACTCAGCATCCCCCCAGCGGCGTTTCTCAGCCTTGGCATTATTGGCACTGGGCGCTGCATAATCCTTTGCTGCATGTTCTTTGTTGTACTCTGATTGTAGGATGTTTAGCAGCATCCCTGCACTCTATTCACGATATGCCAGGAGAGCTCTTTTAGTTTTCACAGCCAGAATTGTTTCTGGACATTACCAAATGTCCCCTCGGAGGTGAAACTTTCCAATAACCACCCCCAACTGCACTAAACAGATGTACTTTATACTCTAAAGGAAATATGGAAAAGAAACAAACAAAGGATAAACAATATATTTACAAACTCATGTGTTCAGAGACTTTTTAGAGATATGTGCGTGTGTGCTAAGTCGCTCCAGTCGTGTCTGACTCTGCAACCCTATGGACTGTAGCCCACCAGCATCTTCCGTCCATGGGATATGGAGAAATAAAAGTATAAAAGAGTGTAACAAACTGTGTAAATGGTATAAGCCCAATTTTGTAGAAAAAAATTTATATAAGCATTAAAAAAACTGGAAGACTTAATAATCGTTATTTACTGAACTACCTTACTATGATCCAGGTATTGTATTAATCACTTTACAAAATCACCTCATTTAATCATCACAACAGTTCTCAGCTATTGTTCCATTTCATAGATCAGGAAATGAGGGGTAACTTGTACATATAGCTGGAGAGAAGATAGGTCTTGAAACTAAATTTATCCAACTCTAATGACCATCTCTTAATGAGCATTCTGCTTCATAATACACAAAAGTAATATTCTAAACAGTAACAATGTTTATCTCTGGATGGAAGAATTAAAAGTGATTTTTGTTTTCTTCTCTATGTATTTCTGTTGATTCCATATTTTCTACTACGATATTTACTACTTCTATAATCAGAAAAAAATTTTCAGTGAAAGTAGTGAGGACTACTTGGAACACAGAGAAAAGGATTATTATAGAAAAAAATATCAAATCAAAGTGGGATTACAATTATGTGAAAATATGCAAGAGATAAAACAAAGTATATAAAATGAAAATAGTAACTATATTAGGGAGATGGGAATAAGATGTAATTTCTAGTTCTCTTTTCCATATTACTATTAATGTAGTCATATTTTATAAGGGATAAAAGTTTATAACGAAAAGAAAGCAATAACAATCATCTATAATTTTATTACCTCCAGGTAATACTGTTAGTATTCAATAATTTCCTTTCTAATCTTTTTCTAAGATCAACACAATCACTTATAAACATTAATGTGAAGGAACCAAGGGTGACACTAAGTTGGATAGGACAGCTAAAAGTTGGATTCAGAACATGATCCTGAGGAAGGAAAGAGAATGAAACTAACATTATGGACTGTTTTTATGTCTGACACAACGAAAAAGCTCAACTTCTGGACTCTAGACCTGACTCTCCATGGACTGGACAGGACAACACTGGACAAGGTGCTGAGTTTTTCTAAATCACTTTTTAAAAAAAAAATATGTACCTATTTCCTATCTACCTCCCACAGCATTTCTCTGAAGCTAAAATGAGAAAGCATGTGTGTCTGCATGTGTGTGAGAGAGAAAACACTTTGTAAACTCTAAATTCATATACAAAGGTAAGAATCTTAACTGTCCAAGCCAATAGTAAAAACAGCAGTATGAAAGAAATTCAATAGTCTTCTTCCAAGCACCAAGGAAATAATATGACAAAAAACAACTTCTGTGTGACCGTGTCAATCACTAATCTTGATTCAGATTTCTGTGCCTAATAAAGCTGCTATAAAGGAGAGGTAACCTTCAGGTATGACCTACAGAGAAAAATTGTTTATGCCTTGAACAGTGCCAAGAGGATTCTCGGCAGGCAGAGAGTAGAGAACCAGTCATCTGCGTCTAGGGTGCAAACTGGATCTCTTACCTGCAGCTCTGCTTCCAGGCCCAGCCGTCTGATAAAGGGATCAGTGACATGGTAGCGGCGCTCAAAGCTCAGGGCACCCCGCTCCTGCGGACAGAAACAAACTCATAGGTTCAACTGATTCAAATGTAACATGATTTACTCCGTTCCTATTACATACACAGCAATGTGCTGGGCTAGAGCTAGAAAGAGAGAACAAGAAACTGGCCTGCAGGAGCTTACACTATACTTCAGCAGGGATTAGAGAACACAAGGGAGCATATAATCAAGCACTAAGTCCTAATTGTTAGGTTCAAAAAAAACAAAAAAAAAACAACCTGAAACACAAAGAGGGAATGTTTCCATATTTAGGTTAAAGAAGGTGGGCATCATCTTTAGGACACATATTGCGGGATATATACAAAGGAGAAAAATAACTTGCATAGTCCTTCAATTCTGTGACTCTGTGCCCCTAGGAATTAGTCCTGGCCCTTGAGGGCCACCCAGTCTAATGAAATCAAACCAAGAAAATGCCCCAACAAGTGAAAAAAGCTGCAAAAGGATGCAGAGCAAAATACATGACACGCAGACCGACGTGCACCAAGTACATGGCTCGTGTAGAGGCATATACTCGGTCCTTCCAGAGGTGACCACACCTTATGCTGCATGCCACTTAATTTTTTAAAGATTTTTGGCACCGAACCTTTACAAAGAACTTTCTCAGGTTCTTTTAGATTTTATCCTCAAGATTAGCCTGCACGCAGACAGACATTATTATCGCTTAACAGTAGAAAACCGTAGCACAAGGAAGTGAAATGACTAAAGTCATACAGGTAGTTAATTAGGGCAGGGAGATTATAAGCTCCTGACCCCAGCCTGGGGTTCTTATTTCAGAAGCACATCTTGTCTTGGTTGAATCTCCTCCATTAAACCCCTATGTTCCTTTACTGAGGGCCTCCCTGACAAAGTCTGGGCTACATAGCTAAATGAGTGTGACTGCCCAGTCATCTATTCATCTCACAGTATGAGACTGTCTTCCATGTACAAACCTCAAAGAAGAGGTACAGGCTTTGGTACAGGAGACCCTTGAAGAAGAGAAGAGCGAGCTTAAGCTAAAGTGGGATTAGGGCTCTCTCAGGTTCAGCTGAGCAGCCAGAGCAACATGAAGAAGCTCTGCTTACTTCCTTCTGCTGCACCCCCACCCTCAGAGATGTGCACACCCATGCTCCCCTCCCTCCCCAGACTCCAGCAACCCCAGGAGCCCAGGTACACGTGCTTGCACAGAGGAATCCCCATGCATCCCACGTTCACGGGTAAAAGACAATCAGAGTCAAGGGACCTCGGCTCCACGTTCACGGGTAAAAGACAATCAGAGTCAAGGGACCTCGGCTCCAGTCCTGGGTCTGTCACTAATTAAATTAGTTGTGTGACTTCGGGCAAGTCAGAGACTCTAGTCCTCAGTTTATTCAGCTAAAAAAGAAACCTGTGGGGAAAAAAGGACCTCATGTTCTGGATCATGGGCCTGGGTTGCTTACCTTTATCTGCCTACGGATGAGGTCTCTAGTTATGTTGACTTTTGCCATCTTCTCTTAATGGGTTCAACAGAAGGACGCTATAGAAGTATCTTCAGGACCCTTGAGCATTCCAGCCAAGCCCAGGTCCACAAGACACACATTTAATTACCTGGGGGAAGAAAAATCATCAAACCTTGGGGGATGGGGAAAGGTGGCTTTGGAGCCCTGATTCCACCCCTAAAATATCCCACCAGTCCACCCAGTAAACTGGCTATTGCCTGTGATTTACGACATGGTGTGCTGGCCCTGCTCCATAGTGTTGAAGAACCTCTGGAGGGTCAAAGGGGCAGGGGAGAGACAGTGATTCACAGCCACAGGAAATACTGGAACAAACACTGAAGGAGCCGTGTGTGCTTCTCCAGAAAATGGGTGTGTGTGTGTGTGTCTGTGTGCGACTATGAGTATGAAGGAAGATGGAAACACATCCTGAAAGGATGAACAAGGCATACAGCGAGAAAGATGTCAAGTTTCACTTGCTCAGTATCTGTCTGTGGCCACCAGTCTATAACTTTTAATTATGCTTCAAAATCCCTGACCTTCAGCTTAGCTCTCCCCCAAACCAAATCAGTATCACAGACAGAACATTCAACTTTCCAACAGATTCACAGAGTCAAAGAGTGGAGAGGGAATTTAATGGTGACCAGTCCAACTCTAAGAAAACCTTCTTCAGTATCCTGATAGGTAGACTTTCATACTTGGAACCTCTTGAAGCAAACTATTTCTTTGTTATACAACTCTGACAGAGAAACCATTTCTGATAATTTACCATTAAGAAAGCACAAAATATGAGAAATAAAAAAGTTCCACACTGAAGCACACTCATCACAGAGTTTGGAAGAGCAAATTAAATAAATAAAGCCACCCAGGTTTCCAATGATAGAGGAACAGCTAAATAATGGATAGCCATATGATATTAGAAAGGCTACTTGTGAAAGAAAAATGTTTCTATCACAATGCCTGTATTTTATTTTGCAATAAACACTATCATCACAGCTATGTTTAAAAAAGGAAATATAAAAAATAATAATTGCCATCTTTAGATAATAAATAGTATGACTGACTTTTTCCTTCTACTTTTTGATGTTTTCAATTTTTTTCTATACAACCACATTAATTTTACAATCAGAAAAAAAAATAGCTAGAGAAAATATACCCACAAAATTTTAAAAGCAAGTTCTGCCTGTTGTTATGCCCACTTTTTGGTCCTGTTTCTACCTCTGGAGTCACACAGGAGGTCCAGCCTTTCTTCTCCACTATGGCCCTATGACAATGGCTTGGGGACCCATCAGGCCTCTCTGTTAACCCTCCTGAGTCAGCAGGACCCCCTGAAGCCACTTCTGGATCTCCTGGCCTGGGCTTTCCTCCTGCTGGCCTCCTGCAGATCCTTTGTACACCCTCCTAAAACCAAACATTCCCCACCTGAGCTGTGAGCAGACTCCTTCCCTTCCTCTTGGCATTTAACCACAAAAGGAGACTCCATTTATAAACACTATGTTATCAGAGATTGCTTTTTCCCCTTTAGTGCTAGGCACACAGTAGGACAAAAAAAAAAACAAAAACAACTTGCTGCCTGATTAGATGCTCCCATTCAGCTTGAATTCTTTGGGGCTTATGTCTCCATGGTCTATTTTGGGATTACAAGCTCTTAAAAGGGCAAGAACCTTCCCTTAGAATGTGGAAGCAAACCAGCACTGCATCTCAGTAAGCATTACCAGGGATATATGGAAGTCATGGGCACTACCTAGGATCACAAGACCTACAAGCACCAAGAACATACAGGGATGCCATTGTAAGAACTACAATTCTGTGATTTTGAACAAACTGACATCAATTAAGCACTGGCCTGCAATTGTGTTTATGACTCTGATTTGTGTGATAACAGTCAAAGCCAAAATATTAACAGTAATTGCCCCCACAATCACCATGAATATGAGATGGGGCTTATCACAATGGAAAACACCAAAGTCAGTGAGTATATCTGATATAAAGTAAGACCAGCCATGCGGCCTTGGTCGAGTCTCTTAATCTCTCTAAGTAGGCACTCATTCCTATGACTCACGGGCACAGGAAGCACTGAAACAAACAGCGAAGGGCCATGCATGCTTCACCAGAAGAAGGCTCACTTTTTCCTCCCAACAGCCTTTTCCTCAGAAGGTTACTGGGAAGGTCAAATAAAATAATGTAAGTATAAAGCCTTTTCCCTAATTTTATTTTGAAAGGAACACAAATACTTGTATCTGCTAAGAACTAGTACGTTGCCAAATATTATGTACTTACTATGTGCCAAGAATTATGCTAAGTGCTTTGTATTTATTTATCTATTCATTTATTCATTCAACAGTGAGCACAAGAAGCTTCTACTATATGCCAGGTACTATTCCAGACCTAGGAGACATAGCAGTGAACAGAAGAGATAAACTCCTTATTCTCAGGGTACCTATATTCTAGCAAGAGGGGATAGATAACAAATAATAATACAAATAAAATAAGACTATATCCAGTAGCGAAAAGTGCTATGATGAAAATAAAACAAGCTGATCAGAGAGTGACTGATGAGCTACTTTTAGACTTGAGGTTAAAAACGATATAGTGCGTTTTGGAGTTGTCTGGCTGCTCAGCATGTGAACTTCCTTCCTGTATTTTGGGAATTTCCCATCTGATGAGTCTGGTGGGAAGTAGAGAGCCCTCTCACTATGAAGTGAGAATGGTGGAGACAAGATTCTCTTTCTGAGGCTCTCCTATACCTAGTGTGTGTGTGTATGGCCCAGGATATGTTAACAGATACGTGAGCCCCAGACCTTAATTGAGATCTGCTGTCAAAGGATCAGAGGACCATGGAGAGTCCATGCTGGCAGGAAGGGGTGCTATAGTTGCCATTAAGGTCCAGTCAGCTGGTGGTGGTGTAAGCTATGTAAGGGGCAGCAATGATCTCATGGACTGGTTCTGTGAGTAATTTTGGCTGTGGGTCCTGGCTGGTAACTAATTTCCCTTGTTCTAGCCCATTCTTCAAGTCTGGCTTCATAGCCTTCCTTGATATTTTGTTGAGTTTCCTTAATATCTTTTTAAAAATCATCTAGAATTGGTTTCTGTTGCTGACAGCTACAAATCCGGTCTGATACAGAGGAGTTCTTTGAGAAGATGAGATTTAAGCTGAAGTGTGAATGGCAAGAAGTCATAAAGATCTAGGGGGATACAATTCTGAGAAGGGAGACAACCAGTGCTAAGATCAGCTCAAAAGCTTGTATGGTAGATGCTGGTCTTATCTTCACTGAACACAAAAGGAGACAGACATGAAACAATTCCCATGTCACATAGCTGATAAACTGGAGACACAGCAGGGACCCAAACCCAAAACTATGTACACTCTTAACCACTATGTATACATAAATAAATTACTCCAGACTGCAATTTCCTAGAGTAATGATCACCACAAGAATCCCCAAGTGAAAGTCGCTCAGTCGTGCCCGACTCTGCGACCCCATGGACTGGATAGGGGTCATAAACGAATAGGGGTAAATGAATTCTCCAGACCAGAATACTAGAGTAGGAAGTCTTTCCCTTCTACAGGGGATCTTCCCAACCCAGGGATCAAATCCAGGTCTCCTGCATTGCAGGCAGATTCTTTACCAGCTGAGCCACAAGTGAAGCCCAAGAATACTGCAGTGGGTGGCTTATCCCTTCTCCAGCGGATCTTCCCGGTCCAGGAATAGAACCGGGGTCTCCTGCATTGTAAGCAGATTCTTACCAACTGAGCTATCAGGGAATCCCCAAAAGAGCCAAATAAATTGTCATTATTCATTCACTAATCTTCTTAAAACATAAACTGAATTTTTACCAAGCACCCAGCACTGTGCTAGTCATGAGGGAATAGTGAAGATGAAAAGATACAGTACCTATGCTAAGAAGCAAAGAATCAAAGGCAAAGGGACTTTAGGGAGTTCCCTGGTGGTCCAGCAGTTAGGACTCGGTGTTTTCACTGCCAAGGGTATGCGTTCAGTCCCTGCTGGGGGAACTAAAATCCCATAAGCCACAAGGAACTCTAGCTGATATTGGTGTGTGGCTTGGAAATACTAAAAGGAACAAGAAGAGTAAAAGCAGAGAAACTAGGTAAGCAAAAATCACTGCCATTCAGGTAAATGGTAAAATGGAAACTGAGATTTAAAACAGTATCAGACTGGCAGGCAGAGGTTTAAGACCCAAAATGTCAAATTTAACACAATTACTGCTCAGGTGGTATTTTGGTAAACAGTTCCATTCCCATCCTGAGAAGAAATGATAGCACACTGGCAGAGAGCTCATTTTGTAACACAGCCCACCCTCTCCTCTTCACAAACTTTTAGAGGCAGACAAGCATAACTGGTAACACTTCTAAGTAGAGATCACTTAAAAGGCTCACCTCAGGAGAGAAATACACTCAAATGTACAGAGGGCATAACTAGTTTCATACTTCTCAAATACAAATAATCAGAGCAATAAATAAAAGTTATATAAATATGAGATTCAATCATGGTCAAATTTTAAAAGCATTATTTTAAGGAAGGTTCAGAAATAGTCAATTCTACAGAGTAAAGAACTCATAGACATGAAATGATATGAATGAAATATTGAAATTGGCAAAAGGAAGTTACGTGTGTGTGTGTGTGTGTGATTAAACACTAGAATAAAGTGTTTAATTCAAGGGAATTTCTATCTCTGGTGCAGTATGCAAATTACATAATATTCAGTTCTGTTGAGGGGTAAAAAGACCAAACTAAGTGACTTCAAGAATCCATAAAGTAACAATTTCAGTGTCTACTTTGCCAGGTTCTGTGCTAGACTAAGAGCTCACAATGTAGTCATAGTTACTTGAGTATCAAAGGCACCCAGGCCATAATCAGAGCTCCAAAGAGAGACTGAAGAAGGCTAACTTTTAGTCAAATGATCAAAATGAATAGCTAGGACAGTAAATTCAGAAGGAACAACATGGAATAATAAATTAAATCTAATTATACTCATTTATTCACACATCTAAACATGTAACAGTAGAGCTAGGCAGACTCCTGGGAAATCACTAACGAAGAATGAAGAGTTTAACAGTCAACAGGCAACTTTTTTTTTGGCTGCACCACATGGCTTGTAGGAATTTAGCTTCCCAACCAGGGACTGAACTGAGGCCATCACAGTGCAAGGGATGAGTCCTAACCACCAGGGAACTCCCAGACAACAAGAAACTTTTAATGTATCTTCTTCATCCTAAGGATAGCACAGTTAATAAATAAACTCTGATTTTCACACTTAAAGCTCTCATAACATTGAGGGCTAATTTTCTGGCAGAACATGAAAGTTCAAGAAAACGTTCTCCAGCTAGAATACAAAGATTTAGGAATGGTATTTACTTGTAATTTAAGATACTACAGGCAAACTCCAGCTGATATTCAATGGAAAAGAGGAAGAAGGAAGCCAGTTTTTGTGAATCAGGCATATGAGAAATATAGAAACACCTAAGGCACAGAGGAAAACATATGACTTAATGTTATAAAGAGAACATGACCTGCTATGTAGATGTTGTATCTTCCAAAGGGTATTCTGTTCCTGGAGCTCTAAAACACCTAGAACTTAACACCATCACTTCCACAGACTTCTAACTTAGGCTACTGGGAAACTTTCTTCAAAGGGCCTATGTCTGTTACAGTTAAAGGAAGCTAATAAAATTCAGTTTGGAGGACTTAAACTCATACTTCATAATGCAAGTGTTAGTCACTCAGTCATGTCCGACTCTGTGCAACCCGATGGACTGTAGCCTGCCAGGCTCCTCTGTCCATGGGATTCTCCAGGCAAGAATATTGGAGTGGGCTACCATTTCCTTCTCCAGGGTCATAATGCAAAGGGTACCAGTAATATAACAGCTTAAGGTTAACAAACCCTAGAACAAAGTACACCTGGAGAAGATTACTCATCTGGAACCAAGGATTAAATGGTAATATGCAAACATGAGAAACCACCCATTTTAGGTGTGCCATAGTCCTTGTTTGGGCTCTGGTTAATGTAGCAGAAAGAGAAGCAGACTTAAAATACGTAGGCACCTGGGCCTGAATTTCAGCCTCTGGTTGGGCAAGTTACTTAATCTTTCCAAGTTTCAATTTGCTCACTTGTAAAAGAGGGATGCTAACCTCCTTCAATGGATCATTGTGAGGAATAAATGATGAAGTATGTATAAAAGTGCAAAATATATACCTGGATCATGCTGCTGCTGCTAAGTCGCTTCAGTCGTGTCCGACTCTGTGCGACCCCAGAGACGGCAGCCCACCAGGCTCCCCCGTCCCTGGGATTCTCCAGGCAAGAACACTGCAGTGAGTAGCCATTTCCTTCTCCAATACCTGGATCATAGTGGGGCTTAATAAATGATTAAATGAAGGCTCAGTTGGACACGATTGAAGTGACTCAGCGGCAGCAGCAGAAGTGAAGTAAAAGTCGCTCAGCTGTGTCCAACCACATGGACATTCTTCAGGCTAGAATACTGGAGTGGGTAGCTGTTCCCTTCTCCAGGGGAGCTTCCCAAGCCAGGGAGCAAACCCAGGTCTCCCACATTGCGGACAGATTCTTTACCAGCTGAGCCACAAGGGAAGCCCAAGAATACTGGAGTGGGTAGCCTATCCCTTCTCCAGTGGATCTTCCCCACCCAGGAATTGAACTGGGCTCTCCTTCATTGCAGGCAGATTCTTTACCAACTGAGCTATGAGGGAATATATGATAGCCGAACCTAAATTCTAAGACCGGATAACTCCTGTTATCTATGCTCAGTGGCATGGTTACAACATTTCTTCCACATTTCCTTCCCTACCAGAGAGACAAAGCTGACCTTGAGGATTCCATTGTGCGTGGTATGGTGGGGCATAGAGAACAGGATGTCTTTATCACCTCTGCTAGCTTTGAAATACAAGATCAGGAGGAAAAAAGTGACTTTGTTGAAAACAAAGAAATTCTATACAAAACTTGTGTAAGAATGCATATACTAACATTATTCACAATAGCTAAAAGATAGAAACAACCAAAATGTCCATCAACTGATGAATGGATAAACAAAATGTGACTTATTCGTACGACGGAATGTTATTTGGTCATAGAAAGGAATGAAGTATTGATTCACGCTGTAACATGGATGAAAACTTGAAGACATTATGCTAAGGGAAAGAAGCCAGTCCCAAAATGCCACATATTGTGTGAATTCATTTATGTGAAATCTCAAGAATAGAAAAATCTGTAGAGACAGAAAGTAGATTAGCGGTTGTCTACGGTTGAGAGAGAAGATGGGGTGATTGGGGGTGGGCAGTGATAGCTAAAGGGCATGGTTTTCTTTTGGGGGGGTGACGAAAATGTTCCAGAATTAGATGGTTATACAACTGTGACTATATCAAAAAGTAAAGAACTGCACACATTAAAAGCATGGGTTTTATGGTAAGTAAGTTATATCTCAGCTGTAAAGGAGGAAAAGTCCCCAAACCCTTTCTTCGGTTCTCTACCTCAAAATCACAATTTAAGAAAATTTAGTTCTCACCCTTTCCTTCATTTGTCTCCTAACTTGAATAGCAGTTACTTATGTGGCTTCTTTTCCTTAACAGACTAAAAACATCCTGAGGGCCAACTCTATCTATCTGATTCATCTACTGACCCCTCCTGGGTCTCCCAAGGAGTGATGTGAACTTAGCAGGTACCAATATATTAAAACTTGCTGAATGAACAACAGCATGACTGCCTTGCATACAAACAGTGTTTTATACCTATCGCAATGCTTCTGTTCATGCTTTTATTTGAACTTCACAATAATCTTGAGAAGAAGCTGGAAAGTTCCTATGATCCCCTTTTAACAAGGGGGAACTGAAGCCCACTGCTATGCGGTACTGAGGGAGAGGCACTGAACTGGGATTAGGGTCTTGTGCTCCAGGCCAAGACCTGCCTCTAACTGGCTATGTGACTCTGAGTATGGCATTTCATTCCCTCAGCCTATTTACCCATCTGTAAAATGAGAGGTAGACTGAGATGCACTGCAAAATCCATTTCAATACCGTTATCCCAGGACACACTGCTAGGAAGCAGCAGAGTGGAGACTGAACCCTCATCATCTGTACTCTCTTTCCTCTGGTCTTGCTGCCTCCCACTGCAGGGAGGTGCCTCCAGCTGAGTGACAACTGACCGACCTCCCTGTCAACATCCTGAATTATGCAAAAGATATATGCAAGTTTCCTCTCTATTTGCAATGGTTTTCCTACTGGAGCAATCCTATGGGGGGAAAAATGCACTTCCAATGCATAACGGTAATCTGAACTAAAATAATAAAATAAAAAGTTGGCTGTGGAGTCCAACAGACCTCAGGTTCAAATTCCAGTTCCGCCACCTACTTTTTCTGTGACAGTATTTCTAAACCTCAGTTGCCTAATCTATAAAACAGGGATTATAAAGCCCACCTTCACAGAGTGATGAGGAATGGGAGGAAATGCCTGATACCGAGTCTAGCAAATAGTATTTATTGGACATTCTACACATTTTACAAGTACAATCTGACAGACCCCTCCTCATAACAGCCCTATGAGACAGGTACTACTATTATTTTCATTTTATAGATGAAGGACTGAGGCATGGAGAAGTTAACTTGCCCAACGTTACAGTAATTAAATGAAGAGTCAAACTAGATAGTTCATCTCCAGAACCCAGGCTGTTGACCACTAAAAAAGAATTACTACTACTATCTTTATTTAGACCACATCCAAGCACTCTTTGCCAAAAGACACTCTGTCTCTTATTTCTTAGGGTTAGGCTAAGGCATCAAAATCACCTTGACTCTGCTGGTCTCAAACACAAACTTAAAGCTTGCATTTCAGGGTCATGGACTAAGTTGGCACAAGAACATCTGAGAAAGGTGTGGATGGCAGGACAAGCCCATCAGCCAAGCATCACTGGAAAAGTTCTTTTGCCATCTCTGAGGCTCCTGGCTTAAATGACTCCATATGGGGCTGACTGAAGCATTCTCTGGGAAAGGCCATCCTAAGAAATGCTCTACTTTGTGGGAGCTCTGGATGAAAACTCACCTTGATGTCTTCTCTGTCTGTAGAGTTCTCTATCGCCATCTGAGTTTTGTAAAAGATTTTCCTGTTCTCAGAACTTTGCTTTTCAGTGACCATACATACTAATTTATCTGCAGTGTCATAGGGCCACAATTATCTTAAGGTAGTAGAAGGGAAGAGAAACAGAAATGGGAGAGTATTCTGATAACATTATCCTTTCTCACTGAATTCAAGAGCATCTGGTCTTGCATTTCACCTTTAACTTGCATCGCCCCCAATCCTGCCACAACTCTATGTACCTCTCATAGGGAAGCCCTTTAAGTTTCGCCCTCTATTTTCACTCCTAGCAGAAAGGTCAAGCAAAACTAAGTTGATCAATTTGGAAATGTTTCCTTTTTGATTCAACTGCAGTTGTGTTACATCCAGATGTCCAGCTCAAGAGGGAACTGGAAGAGGCACTGGCACCCAAACACTCAGGCCTCAACTGATGAAGCTCCCTGACCAGAAACGCCTGACTCCCATTCTGAGAAAGGCTCTCTAAAAGGTTTAAGAATAAGCACAGTTTTATGCTTTCCGAAAATAAAATCTGGAGGTTATGAACAAGGACATAATTTTACCAAGGTCCTGATCCTAACACTGCCTCCAAAGAGCTTGTAGATAGCTACCTGGGCAAGGACAGATCCTCTTCTGCCCCCTTCCCCAAGAAAATGGGGTTAATACCTCCCCAGATGGCTACAGGGAGGATTAAGGGTTGTCATTCTTTGCATCCAGCTCTGTCACAGCTCTAGCAGTTAGGACCTTGTTCATTCTAAAATGAGACACTAAATATAAACATGCAGCAGTGAACCCTGAATCTGACTCTACAACAGGGTGAGAACTTCCATTCCACACAGCCTCCAACACTGCCTCCTGTACCCCAACCTGCTGGCTGAATCCTCCTCTTATTCAGGCCTCAAGTTTTTAAGGTATTAGTCACTAATGCCACAAAGCCCTTTGTGGAGTCAGCAGCTATTACTAATAGCACCAAGAATGAACCCCAGAACTACTCTCAGGGTTTCCGACAGGCCTGAATTCACCCTGAAGAAACCAAAGTCCCTTCACCCCCAAACCCAGGCCCTTGAGGGGCAATAGATGAGATCTAATGAAAAGCAAATATTACATCAGTGAGTCCTCACAAACCCACTGTAGAGTAGGTGGTCATTTCACAGATCAGAAAAGCATAGCTCTGAGAGAACATGTGATTTACTCCAGGACACGCATCTAAGAAGGTGCACACATAGGATCAAGTATCAGCCCTACTATCACTCCCTGTGTAACCTCCAGCATATCTGTCAACTTTCTGGATCCTCAGTTTCCTCATCTGTAGAGTGGGAATAGCGATAATACTTATCACTAGGACTAAATGAAATCTTGGAAGAAAAGTGTCCAGCAAGTACCAGGCACAAAATATTCAATACATATTAGTTTTTTAGGGATCAAAAAATAGGAATTTTATATAATTTTCACATATTAACAGTTTAAAATACTAAAAAAAAGAACTTGTCCAATTAACTACATAAGTATGAACTCCTTTACCATATCTTTGATAAAAAGTGGCAAAGCCTCTGCTTGAATACTTCCAATGATGGCTAACTCACTCCTTCACAAGGCAGCCCATTCTGTTTTTAGAAAGCCAAATTCTCTCCTGTCACGCCAACATCTACCCTCTTGGGATTTTCATCCTCTGATCCTAGTGCTGCATTCCAGGATCACACAGAGGAAAGTCCAGTTCCCTTTCCAAGGACAATTCTTCAAGCATATGTCCCCCAGGCTCTTTGCTCTGGTCCCTTCAGCTCCTGATCCAGTGTCACTGTCCCCGAGGAGACAGAACTAGGTCTGAATTCTGATCCTTTCACTTACTAGTTATGTGGCCTTAAGCAAGTTATTTTACCTCTCTGAACCAGTATCTTCATATGTATACCAAGAAAAATGATTTTCACCTCACTGGGTAGTCATAAAGGTTAAATTAGATAAAAGTAAGAACACTACTGAGCATAGAGTCTGACATATACCAGGCCCTCAATAAATGTCAGTCACTTTTTAGGATGTATTCCAATTAGCAAATATCCCTCACAGTAAATGAGCCAGAATTAAATGTAACACAAGGGACTGGTTTCTGATGGGAACTATCAAGGCTTGGGTTTTTGAAGAGCTTTCTTATTATACAGCTGAGAAGAAAGCACAGCCCAATAGTTATATGGGTTTGGCAGCCCAAAGATGTGGTGGAGAATCTGGAAAGGTGACGATGAAAGAAAGGAAACAGAATGGATCATTAAACCAGTCGCCCAAAAGAAAAGTTAAGTATCACCACAGTACGTGTTGTCTATGACTCCCTCTCTGAGACCCAGGACTGCACATGCAGGCTATATTCCTTAATTCAAAAAAGAGAGAAGAAAAATAATTAAAGAATAATTAAAGTCACAGTTCTGGATCATCCCAGCAGTTAGCCTCTCCAGAGCTACAGATGTTTAGCAGGGGGCTTCTTCAGTTGTAACCTGCCAGATTCTGAAGCCCAGGTGTGTGAAAATATCCTTCACAGGATGTCTCATGAGTTCTTTCCAGCTCGGAAAGCTGTTTGACAACTTTAAAACTCAAAACTGGCAAATCGTCAATGACATCATCACCACAAGCATTACACATATTCTTTCCTTCAGTGACCCCAAGGGAAGGAGTCCCAGGCACAAATATGAATTGCTGTTCAGTTATTCCTCAAAGTTGACCCAAAGCACTGCTTCTACAAACAGAGATGTAACTTGAACATAAGTGCCCCAAAACAGATTAAAAGAGGGAATGATCACTGGACTCCAGAACTGAAGCAGTGTGATCACAAACTATGGCAGAAAAGGTTGTTTTCCCACCTACTAATGAAACACAACAGCTTGCAATGAAGAAATTCATTGTCAGTCTTAAGACTCGGCCCAAAGAAGCCCTTCTAGTTACTCCTTGGCATGTGATAGAGGATCTAGTTATTACTATACTCAACAGCCAACAAGCTCTTTAAAAACAGAAGAATTACAAAGAAGACGCCAGAATTCCAATCAAAATAGCCTTAAGTAGTTCCTTCAACTTTTAGGAACTCAAGAAGGACTGCAAGGTACAGAAAAGTTTAGTGAGGCCACTGGGCATACCCGTGCCCTAGGTGGGAATTTCATAATGCCTTTGAGTCAGAAGGTGACCTCAGAATATTCTTCTCAAAACTGTTTCAGGCTTTATTAAAAGTGATGACTTAACTGCCACTTTGCCCTGATCACCTACCCATCTTCAGAAAGAATGGGGAAGCTACAGCCACCCTACCAGGCTTCTAAACTCACTAACTTGAGAAGAAAACTTTAAGTTGCTCTACCAGTTAAAGAAAGTCATAGAAGAAAAGGCCTTTGGGCAAAATAGTCAAATTAGGTTGTTAGACATGAGTCGTAAGGTCCCGGTATCTCTTTTCTAGAGACCCCGGTGGCACACCTGCAGAGGAGAGCCAGAGGGCACTGGGCAAATTCAACCTGGCTGGCAAGGGGGCGTCTCTGCAGCTTTCAGCAACGAGAATTGGAACCTGCTGGGTCGCAGTCTCTCTCCTACTCCACACTTCCTATTTGCCCTTTGAAGTGGGTACTGAATAGCCAGTTCCCAAGTAAAGGCCCTTTTGTACGGGCGCTACAGTCGCCTGGTGGAAACACCTCGGCAGAGTTTAGTTTGCTGCCAGGATGGGCCATTGAAGGCATCTGCGGCTGCCAGAAGCCTGGTCTGGACACGGGGACAGACACAGAGAGAGAGAGAGAGAGAGAGAGAGAGAGAGAGAGAGAGAGAGAGAGAGAGAAACTAAGAGAGAGCAGGAGGTCAGGTCAACGTTGCCCTCTCGGCACTTCCACCTGCCCCCTTCTTCCTGAGACCCGGGCCATATCAGATGTCAAACAAAAACTCCGCAAAAAAGTCCCGTGATGGGACGACTTCCACCTCTCCCTCTGCTGAGGCTACCCGAACTCCCAGAGCCTTCCCCCCCACGTCCCAGCCAGCCCTCCGTCCCCACCATGACCCCGGCCCACTCTGCCCTCCGCCCCGGCGAGGCCTGCCCCTTCTTGGGACACCCCGGCCCCCCTCTACCCCGAGGCGGACGGGCTCAGGCCCCCGGGCCGGCAGGGCTGGGGCCGGCCCAGAGCAGAGGCGGCCCGTGCGCCCAAGGCTGCCGGAGCCGGTCCTCGCCTGGGTGCCCGCGAAGAGCAGGAGGCGGCGGCTACCCGTACCTGTCAGGCCTCTTCCTAGGACCGGTGGCGGCGCAACTTCAGGAGCCCATGTCCGTCCGGGGGGCCCGGCCCCTCTCCCCGGAGGGGGGGCGCGGATCCCGGGGAGGGGGCTGGGGGACCCGGGCTGCTCTAGCCCCTTCCCATGCTCCCCGCCCGGCGCCTGGCCGGGGCCGGACAGCGCCTCCGCCCGCCCCTGCGCACCGCCTCACACCCGCGCTCACACACACACTCACACTCCCTCGCGCGCTCTCACACACGCACTCCCCTCCCTCCTCCTGCTCTGTTTATCTCCTCCAGCTGTCTGGGGACCCAGGAGAAGCCCAGCACCGCGCCTGCGCCACGCAGTCTCCGCCCCCGCCCCGCGCCTCACAGCCAGCGGCTACGCTACGGAGACAGCGCCCGGCAGTTTCCAGAATGGCGATCAGGGGCCCCCCCACACACCCTCCACTCCCCGCGCCCGGTCAACGTCTGCTGCCGGCGGCGCCCACTAACCTGCTAGTGGGGGAGCCCCGCACAGCCGCGGCCAATCCGCTTCGCCGCTCGCCAGACCGGCAGCCAGTGGGAGGGCGGAAAAGCTGGGCTAGGCCCTGGGGCATCCTGGGAGTCGTAGTTTTTCTCCGTCGAAGAACTCCCGCAGCGCGGGCTCACCCCGCCCAGTTGCCATTAGTTACCCGGACGCGCCTTCTATCCTATATCCACGTAAAATGCTCCCTGCTGTCACTTTTGGGACACTCCCCTCACCCACTGCCCCCAGAGGCCGACACAGTTTCGCAACAGCCTTCTCAAGACTTCCTCAGAGCCCCTTAATTGCGGGACCCGTCAAGGCTTGGGGCCCCAGGTCCTCCCCAAGAGCCAACTCTCGGCTCACTCCATCCTATTCTTGGGAGCTGAGCAGCGGCACATTCCTCACCGTTGTCTCCCCGCTTGAAGGAGGAGGATAAAAGGTAATCAGCCTACACCGGGTGGCCTGGAGGGGAGCCAGCCGTACAGACACTCTTGGAAACCCTCAGTCTGTTGGGAGAGACAAGATGCATCTGAGATCGGTGGAAGTACTGCTGTTCCCACCTCTGAGAGGCGGTTCCACCCTTGTGGAGTCCCAAGTCTGACGGAGGAGTCACTTCCTCTCGATAAGGAAGCTCCCAAGGTCACAAGGGAGTCATTTTGCCTAACTTATGAAGGTAGAGACCGGGCCCCACCCACGAGGAGCCTCCAGTCAGAAAAAGAAGACAAGGTCATCTTCCAAGAAAGGAAACTTATCGCTCACCCGTAGGGTGCCCTCTGTCAGACAATAACAATAATGTGCTTTTGCTGAGCATTTGCTTACTATGTCAGCACTGTAGTGAGTACAGTTCCTTGAAAAGTGAAAGTCGCACAGTTGTGTCCAACTCTTTGGGATCCCATGGACTGTGGCCCACCAGGTCCTCCATCCATGAAATTCCTCAGACAAGAGTACTGGAGTGGGTTGCCATTTCCTTCTCCAGGGGATCTTCCTGACCCAGGGATAGAACCTCGGACTCCTGCATTGCAGGGTATTCTTTATCAATTGAGCTACTAAGGAAGATGCTATTCCTTATATAGGTACTATTACTGTATCTGTTCTGCAGTAGAGGAAACTGAGGCATAAAAAAGTTAAAAGCAATTTGGCCAGGGTCACATGGATGATAAAGAACCAATCTGCTGAGAGTCTGAACTTTTGAACAGTACCTGTCCCTCCAGCGAGAACCAGGCAGCACTTGTCCTCAGGAAGAACTTATATAGATATTTAGCATTTATAGTGTTTGCCCCGTGTTTATGACTCCATGAGTTGCTTGTTTTGTCCTGCTTCTGCTCATATCGAGAGCTGAATTAGTCTGTGAGAGCTCCCTAAGTGCAATTTCTCCCCATTTGGAGGCGTTAGAGCCTGCCATTGTCAGTTCAGCTTTGTGCAATGCCTTTATCCTAAAGATGTTGTGAATCATTCCTCCTGATCTCTTACAGACAGACGTTTCACCAAATTTAAAAAAGTATAAGGGACTTCCCTGGCAGTCCAGTGGTTAAGACTCTGTGCTTCCAATGCAAGGGGCATGGGTTCAGTCCCTGGTTGGGGAACTAAGTTCCTGCATGCTGGATGGTGTGACCAAGATAATATAAAAATAAATAAATACTTTAAATAAAAAATTATAAACTTCGAGACTGGGATAAAGCTTTGAGATCACCTATATATAGCTCCAGGCTGTACATAGGCTGAAGGTGCAGGCTGAAACACTAGGTCAATTCAAATGAATAATAGCTAACATTTATTGAACATTTACCATGGGAGATAAGTACTTATCAGTGAATTAAGCAATACTGTCATGAATCATAGCTAGTTGGAATTAAGACCCAGCTTATTTGAGTCCAGAACCCCCATATTAAACCCTGTTCTATGCTGGCAATATCAGAGGATCTTAGAAATACTGATAGAGAAGTATGGTTGATGTTTCTGTGACTCTTAGCACAGTATTTTGCAGAGAGCAGACATTCAGTAAATATTTGTTGTCGGTTGTTTTGTTGATAGGGAGTTGATGATAGCAAGAAGAATATTAATAATAGCTACATCTATTATATATTATTTTCTATTAGGAGCTCACTTGTTCTCTCATGCACTCTTTTTCTTTTCTACATCTATGAATATATATGTGTATATGACAGGTTTATATATTGCACATGTATACATATATACATACATGTATCCATGTCCACATATACATGTGTACACATAGACATATACATATGTATACATACATATCACATATATACATACATATATACATGTATCTTTGTATACACACATGTATACATTCACACACACCCTAACTCATTTGATCTTCACAACAACATTATGAGGTAGGTATTATTCTTACTCTCATTTTACATAGAAGAAACAGATTCACAGGGGAGTTCAGCTCAGATGAGACCCCTCCCAGCCATAGGTGTTTTCAGATCAATTTAAGAGAGAACTTTCTAACCACTAGAGTTGGGCTACTTTGGGAGGTTTGGAGCTCTCTGTCTTTGGTAATATTCATGTATAGGATATATTATATAGTCATCTGTCCAGGATACTCTAGAAAGAATTACTTTATTGTATGCTGCTGCTGCTGCTAAGTCGCTTCAGTCGTGTCTGACTCTGTGCGACCCCATAGATGGCAGCCTACCAGGCTCCTCTGTCCATGGGATTTTCCAGGCAAGAGTACTGGAGTGGGATGCCATTGCCTTCTCCGACTTTATTGTATAGATATTTAATTATATGACCAATTCTAATATTTTCTGATTTGACTTTTGGAAGTAGACAAAGATTACACAAATATGACTTATAGTAGTGAATGCAGCGATGAGGCCCCAGCTGATCAGCTCTATAGAGGTAGTCACTGACACCACTATTTTCATGTCCTGATTGGACTCTGGGACAAAAGGGGATATAGTCAACATGAAATTAAAGATGCTCATTAAAGCATTAAAGATGCTCATATTTTACAACCCAGCAATGCAACTTCTGATATATTTTTTTACAAATTTAAAAAGAACACCACTTTCTCCCCCCGCAACTCGAGACATGTTGGATCTGACCAGGGATTGAACCTGCATCCCCTGCACTGGAAACACGGGGTCTTAACCCCTGGTGACTGTGCGTTTACTTGCACTGGCTCTTTTCGACCCTACGGACTGTAGCCCACCAGGCTCCTCTGTCTGTAGGATTTTCCAGACAAGAATACTTGAGTGGGTTGCCATTTCCTCTTCCAGGGAATCTTTCAGACCCAGGGGTCAAGCCTGTGTCTCCAGCATTGCAGGCGGACTCTCTAATGCTGAGCCATCAGGGGCTTCCCGGGTGTGTCAGTGGTAAAAAATCTGCCTGCCAATGCAGGATAAGCAAGTTCAATCCCTGATCATGAAGTACTACCCAACCAATTCACTGATTCACATGCTAACAAGATAGAGAAATCTTAAAAGCATAATAATGAGTGGAAAAAAGGAAGTTGAAAAAGATCCATTCAGTATGATATTGATGTAAAACGTAACACAAAAATACCATATGTTATAGATGCTTGCTGCTGCTACTGCTGCTAAGTCACTTCAGTCGTGTCCGACTCTGTGCAGTCCCATAGACAGCAGCCAACCAGGCTCCCCTGTCCCTGGGATTCTCCAGGCAAGAACACTGGAGTGGGTTGCCATTTCCTTCTCCAATGCATGAAAGTGAAAAGTGAAAGTGAAGTCGCTCAGTCGTGTCCGACCCTCAGCGACCCCATGGACTGCAGCCTTCCAGGCTCTTCCATCCATAGGATTTTCCAGGCAAGAGTACTGGAGTGGGGTGCCATAGATGCTTACATATGAAATAAAAGTACAAAAAGTTAAATGGGAAAAACACATAGCAATTTGGGGAAAGTGGTTACCTCTGAGGAAAAGGAAGAAAACTGAGATGAACAATGGGATTTGGTTATGCATGCCACATCATTTCAGTCGTGTCCGACTCTTTGTGACCCTGTGGATTATAGCCTGCCAGGCTCCTCTGTCCGTGGGATCCTCTAGGCAAGATTATTCCAGTGGATTGCCATTCCCTCTGTCCTTCAGGAGCACAGGGGATCAAACCTGAGTCTCTTATGCCTCCTGTATTGGCAAGTGGGTTGTTTACCGCTATTGTTACCTGGGAAGCCGGGTTTTGGCTATAGTGCTAACTTATTTCTTAAAAAAGAGGTCAATAGTAAACATAGCAAAATATTAAACATCACTTTTATCTTAGTGGTTATATTATTATCTATATTTTCTGAATGTTTGAAATAGTTTGTAACTGAATATTTTTTTAAAAAATGTACTCCCCATCAGGGGCTTCCGTGGTGGCTCAGACGGTAAAGAATCTGCCTGCAATGCAGGAGACCCAGGTTTGATCCCTGGGTTGGGAAGAACCCCTGGAAAAGGAAATGGCAACCCACTCCAGTATTCTTGCCTGGAGAATTTCATAGACAGAGGAGCCTGGGGGCTACAGTTCATGGGATCACAAAGAGTTGGACATGACTGAGCGACTAACACACTCCCTCCTAATATTTTCTTCAGGACTTGTGGTTGCAAAGCCTTTGGGAGTGCCTTCTAGGTCGCTGTGAGAAAATTTCAGACCCACTGATTTCGGTTAGTCCTTTCATTTTACGGAAGAGAAAACTGTGATCTAAAACAGTCTGGTGATTTGCCTAAAGTCACAGACCCTCAAGGGCCCAAACTGTCCACTCCAGTCCAACTAGTCCATCAAGAGTATCCCAAGTCATCTTGAGGACACTGCACCTTTGGTCAAGTTATTCACTCCACTTGGAAGCTTCTTTCTGCTCCCATTTATCTTACTGATCTTCTGTTCCTTCTCTAAAATCCTGCTTAGCGAAACAGAAAGAATTGGCCAATCTCATGCCCCAGACTAGGATCTGAATCTTAGAGTCAACCAAGGCCTAATCTGCTTTCCTGCTTGGCATCCTCAGCTTTCTGCTCAGCCCTTCCCAGGTGAGCAATTCTTCCTCTCACGGGACAGCACATTTCCTTGTTTGCATTATTCTGATCACTAGAAAGTTCTTTGTAATGAAGTTCTTACTTCCACTTATTTGTCTCAACTCTGTTCTCTGTGGCAACATAGATTTTGTGTATTAAGTGAGGTGATATTTACATAAACTGTAAAGTGTCAATTTGATTAGGAGTGATAGTCAAAATGATCCCTTTTTCTCTTAAAAAACCTTTAGGGACTTCCTGATGGTCCAATGACTAAGACGCCTGATTCCAATGCAGGGGGCCTGAGTTTGATCCCTGATCTGGGAATTAGGTCCCACATGCCACAACTCTAAAGGTCCCATGTACTTGAGTGAAGATCAAAAATCCCTTGAGCAGCAACTAAGAACTGGTCCAGGCAATTAAATATTTTTTTAAAAAAGCTTTAGATAATGAATACAACTCTCGTGTCCCCACTGAGTCTTCTCTTTCCTAAATGAATTATCTTCATTTTTTTTTTCTTTAAATTCAGCCAAAGAAGGGGCAGAGATCGCCACTGATGGGAATGTTCAAGAGAATATCTCAAAGAATTCTATGGTAGGAATTCCCTGATGGCCCAGTGGTTAGGGCTCCATGATTTTACTGCTGAGGGCCTGTGCAAGCTGAGTGGCACAACGAAAAAAAAAAAAAAAGGAATCCTAGATCATTTCCAAAAGAAGCATTCCAGAAATGTCTACCCAAAGATGGCCCCACTAGAATAGTTGGCAGATTAACTGAGACTGTTAGAAGATTAATTGAGATGGTTTTCAGTGGCAAGTAATAAATAACCTGACCAGCAGTGGCTTTAACACTTGAGATTGTTTTCACGCTTAACAAGAAGTCCTGAGGTAGGTGATGGTTGTAATTAGTCCACCTGTTCAACATAATTTTTTTCTATTTTTTCTGCTCCAACGCTTAGTTTTAATTTTTCAGTGTAATAAAATGGCTGCTGCAGCACCAAGCATCATATCTATGTTCAAGGCAGGAAGAATGGGGAAAAGGAAACAGCTAGCTGTCTTGTATTAGAAAGCAAAAGTTTTTTAGAAGCCTCCAACAGATTTTTGCTTATATCTTACTTGTTGGAACTATGTCTTAGAACTACCTACAAGGTAGGTTTGGAAAAGTCCAGAAAGCAATTATTTAGCATCCCAAGAGGAGGCAAAGGAACAGAGATTAATAAATGGATTTGGGGGCTACCCACTCCAGTGTTCTTGCCTGGAGAATCCCAGGGACGGGGGAGCCTGGTGGGCTGCTGTCTACAGGGTCACGCAGAATCAGACACGACTGAAGCGACGCAGCAGCAGCAGCAGCAGCAGCCAGGAGTATCCACTGAAGAATCTTTCAAGGTGATAGATTTGGGCAGAACTCAGAGTCCAGGAGACAAGCCCAGTTTTGTACAGTTAGACTCTCGGTGGTATCAGGATTCCTGGTATCAATCAAAATTAGGCAATAACTCTTGCAAATCAAACTCACAAAAGATAGATCAAATAGAATTCCAGTGTTTTCAGGGCTTCCCTGGTGGTCGAGGAATTAAGAATCCGCCTGACAATGCAGGAGACCTGGGTTTGATCCTGCATCCCGGAAGATTCCCACATGCTGCAGAGCAACTAAGCCCATGTGCCCCAACTACTAAGTCTGCGCTCTAGCGCATGGGAGCCGCAACTACTGAGCCCAAGGGCTGCAACCACTGAAGCCTGAGAGCCCCCGAGCCCGTGCTCTGTGACAAGAGAGACCACCACAGTGAGAAGGCTGTATAGCACCACTCGAGAGTAGCCCCTAATCTCCGCGACTAGGGAAAAGCCCGAGCAGCAGTGAAGACCAGTACAACCCAGAATGAATAAATAAAAGATCCGCTTGCCAATGCAGGGGACACAGGTTTGATCCCTATGCTTCGAGGCAACTAAGCCCAGGCTCCACAACCACTGAGTCTGTGTTCTAGAGCCTGCAAGCCTCAACTACTGAAGCCTGCACACCTAGAGTCCATGCTCTGGAACAAGAGAAGCCACCTCAATGAGAAGCCCTCGAACCACAACTAGAGAAAGCCCTTGAACAGCAATGAAGACCCAGCGCAGCCAAAACTAAATTGTTTAAAAAAGAGTGGGGGACTTCCCTGGTGGTCTAGTGGCTAAGACTCTGTGTGCCCAATGCAGGGGGTCTGGGTTCTATCCCTGGTCGGGGAATTAGATCTCGAATGTCACAAATAAGACCTGGTGCAGCTAAATAAATATTTTTTTTTAAAAAGAAAGAATTCCAATGTTTTCATATGTAATGAGAAGTAGTTGTTAACCTTGCAGACATAGAACCCAGAAATAGGTCTTCACAAATATAGTGAACTGGCCATTGACAAAGGGGTAAAGATTATTCAATGGAGTAAAAGTAATCTTTTAAATAAATACTTCTTGAATTATCGGACATCCACATACAAAAAAAATAAAGAATCTAGATACTGCTCTTACATCTTTCATAAATATTAACTTATAATGGAAATATTAACTTAAGTGTGAAACTATAAGACTTCTAGAAAATAAAAAAAGAGAAAAGTTAAATGGCCCTGAGTTGGGTGATGAATTTTCAGGTTAATGAAAGGAAAAACTGGTAACCCAGACTTCATTAAAATTAAAACCATCTGCTCTATGAAAGACACTTAAGAGGTTAAAAGGGTAAGCCACAGACTGGGGGGAAATATTTGCAAAAACACCTGTCATGTAATGGACTTGTATTCAAAGCATACGAATATCTCTTAAAAATCAACAATAAGAAAACAACCCAATTTAAAAATGGACAGAGTTCTGGATAGCTCACCAAAGAAGATACATAGGTATCAAATAAGCATATGAAAAGATGCTCAACATCAGATGCCATTTGATAAATGCAACTTACCTATTAGAATGGTTAAAATAAAAAAAAAAAAAACTAACAATACCCAATGCTGGTAAGGATGTGGATGGAGCAACAGTAAATTTCATTCATTGTTGATGGGAATATAAGATGGCATAGCCGCTTTGGAAGACAGTCTGGTGGTTTCCTACAAAGCCAAACTGAGTGTTGGATGCATGTGTGCTAAGTCAATTCAGTTGTGTCCTACCCTTTGCGACCCTATGTAGTCTGCTGCTGCTGCTGCTGCTGCTGCTGCTGCTGCTGCTGCTGCTGCTGCTAAGTTGCTTCAGTCGTGTCCGACCCTGTGCGACCCCATAGACGGCAGCCCACCAGGCTCCCCCGTCCCTGGGATTCTCCAGGCAAGAACACTGGAGTGGGTGGCCATGCCCTCCTCCAGGGGATCTTTCTGAGCCAAGGATCAAACCAGTGTCTTTTAAGTCCCTGGCATTGGCAGATGGGTTCTTTATGACTAGTGCCCTCTGGGAAGCCCTAGACTTAGTCTTACCACCTAGTTATTCACCCAAATGGGCTTCCCTGGTGGCTCAGATGGTAAAGAATCTGCCCGCAATGCAAGAGACCCGAGTTCGATCCCTGATTTGGGAAGATCCCCTGGAGAAGGGAATGGTTAACCCCTCCAGTATTCTTACCTGGAGAATACCATGGACAGAGGAACCTGGAGAGCTAGTCTATGGGGTCACCAAGAGTCGGACATGACTGAGCAACTAACACACACACATATATTCACCCAAAATGAATTGAAAACTTATGTCCACACAAAAACCTGCACACAGATATTTATAGAAATTTAATTCATAATTGCCAGGAGCTGGAAGTAACCAAGATGTCTTTCTAAAGGTGAGTGTATAAAAAGCTGTGGTAAATCCATACAATGGAATAATAATCAGTGATAAAGGAAATGAACTATTAAGTTACAAAAAGACATGAAGGAAACTTAAATGCATACTACTGAGTGAAAGAAGCCAAGCTACTTACATGATTCCAACTACATGATATGCTAGAAGAGGCAAAACTACAGCAACAGTAAAAAGATGAGTGGTTAGCAGGGGACTTAAAGTAGAAGGAAGAAGGGAGGGAGGAAATAGGACGTTTAGGGCAGTGAAACTATTCTATATGATACTGTAAAAGTGGATATATGACATTATGTCTTTATCAAAATGCCTATTGCTATACAACACAAAAAAATGAAGCTTATGTCAAAACTATGGACTGTAAAAAAAAGAAAAACAACTCTGCACTATACTTAATGTATCAATATTGCCTCAATTATAACAAATATGCTACACTAAAGAAAGGTATTAGTATTAAAGGACTGGAGGTAATGGAAAGGGGGTATATGGGCCTTTCTACTATCTGCTAAATTTTCTATAAACCTAAAACTGCTCTAAAAAATAAATAACACTTATTAAAAAATAATAACAATGAGGAACTTCCCTGGTGGTCCAGTGGTCAAGAATCTGCCTTGCAATGCAGAGGACATGCTTGGGAGCCTGTGCCAAAACTAGAGTCCTTGGGCCACAGTGACGATTCTGTAAGATGCAACTAAGATCCAGCGCAGCTGACTATGAAATACCTTTGGGTAGAATTTTCTTCTTTTTTTTTTCCAAATTGCATTTTGATGCTAACAAAGATGGGGAAGGATGGGCAAACTCACAGATCACCCAAATTAAGCAGCAGTCTACAAGGCAGGAGAAGATATTTGCAATATATACAAATGAGAAAGGCTTGTGTTCTGAATATATAAAGAATTACTATAAACCAATTAGAAAAGGACAGACCACCTTTACAATAAAAGGTAAGATAAAAATAGACAAAATGCCTGAAGAGAAGCATACTGAGAAAAAACTCACATGACCATTAAACGAGAAGCTGCTAAACCTCAAGTATCAGGGAAATGCAAATTAAAACTTCATGAGCTTGATTCCTCTTAAATCCTGTTGGGATAAATTCCCGAACTAGCCCCTATTCAGAATCAGCCAGGAGCAGGAGGACATGGAGACAAAGCTGTGGTTGGACTGTGCCTGAAAACTTCAACTTCCCCTTGCAATTTTACATAGAAGTGGCCCAGGAGGAGCTCATGTTTGTCCTCCTGGAGGCCAACCTGCACCGCATTGAGCAAAGGCAGACCACCCCATCCAGCTGAAGAGGGGTGTTGCCACCACAGGCCTGACGCACATCCTTGTCATCAAGTCGTTTGAGTGGAGGCAGTGGCTGTTACACGGAACTGGAGCACTGAGAGCTGGGGCCCCCAAAGCTGGCCCGAGATCCTGTGGCTGGTGTGGAGCCAGCCCTTGATTGCTCCCAATCTGGCCACCCCTGGTCATCGTGCTGGACCCACTGGGCTGGTTTTTGTCCACCTCTCTTAGGCCTTCTCAGGCTTGCCTCCACCGAATGTTTGGTTTTAGATGTCTTTAGACTTTGCTTTATCAGGAAGAAGATTTTGCTCTCCCCTGGGCAGTTAAGAGGTGAGGGGAAGTTTTGGCTTATGCATTGGTGAGAAGGGCATTGATACAAGGTTGAATCTGTGGATCAGTCTTGTCCCTTCCTGTGGCTCAGCTGGTAAAGAATCTGCCTGCAATGCGGGAGACCTGGGTTTGATTCCTGGGTTGGGAAGATCCCCTGGAGAAGGGAAGGGCTATCCATTCCAGTATTCTAGCCTGGAGAATTCCAAGGGGGTTGCAAAGAGTCAGACAGGATTGAGCGACTTATACTTTCACTTGTCCCTCAAAAGCCTTCTAGGCACATGTCTGAGAGACATGTAAGTCTCTTGGGTGTAACAAAGTGGTCTACCAGCAAAGATCCTGTAAAATAAATGACTCCCCAAATCCCCAAAACCAAAAATCTTCATCAGATCTCACTACTCACCCTTAAAATGGTTAATTTAAATTACTGATGTTAGCAAGTTTTTTGTGTTTTTTTTTTTTTTTCCGGCCAAGCCAAGGCTTGCAGGATCTTAGTTCCTAACTGGAAATCCCAAAACAGGGATCAAATCTTTGCTCCCTGCAGTGCAAGTGTGAGGTCCTCAGGGAATTCTTGATGTTACCAAGTTTTGGTGACAGTGTGAATCAACTGGAAACTCATTCATTATTGGTACGAATGTAAAATGGTACAACCATTGTGGAAATTGATTTTGAAAATATCAATTAAAGCTGAATGTATACTCAAATCCTCCACTCTACGTGGATCATGAACATATAAGCATAGTTTATGCACAAGAATATTTATAGCAGATAACAGAATCATAACCGAAAAGTGGAAACAACCCAAATGGTCATCAATAGTAAAATGGATGTATTTATACAGTAGAATACTATTGATATATAGCAAGGAGAAGGAGCAAACCACTATCACAAGCAACAACCTAGATGAATCTCATGAACATAACACTGTAGAAAGAAGCCCAGCGTGCAGTAAAATTCCATTTAAAATTTATTCAGGTTAATATATCTAGATCTAGCTCATTTAATAGCTATGTATTTTGCCACTAAATAAACTATATTGTTGTTTAACCATTCCTATATTGGTAGGCATTTAGGATATTTTAAGTCTTTTTATTGCTGTTTAAAATTCTTTAAAAATGTTTTACTTTATATGGGCCTATAGTTGATTTTCAGCGTCGTATTATTTTCAGGTGTACAGCAAAGTGACTCAATTATACGTACACATATATCTATTCTTTTTCAAATTCTTTTCTCATCTAGTTTATTATAGAATATTGAGCAGAGTTCTCTGTGCTATACAGTAGATCCTTGTTGGTTATCAATTTTTAGTGTAGTAATGTGTTTATGTCAATCCCCAACTCCCAGGTTATTCCTCCCCTCACTTTTCCCCCTTGTTGACCATAAGTTTGTTTTCTATGTTTGTGAGTCTTTCTGTTTTGTAAATAAGTTCATTTGTATCATTTTTTGATTCCACATATAAGCAATATCATATGATAATTGTCTTTGTCTGACTTACTTTACTTAGCATGATAATCTCCAAGTCCATCCATGTTGCTGCAAATGGCATGAATTCATTCTATTTAGTGGCTAAGTATTCTACTGTATATATGTATCACATCTTTCTATCCATTTGTTTAAATTGCTTCCATGCCTTGGCTATTGTAAACAGTGCTACATTGAATTTTAGGCTACATGTAACCTTTCAAAACATGTCCCCCCACCCCCAGGAGTGGGATTCTTTAGCTATTTTAAAACAATGCTGCAGTGGGTTGATATCATGCAACTTTCCAAACCAGATAATTTCTTGTGAGGAAATATTAAACATTTACATATTGATAGGTAAACAGATACATTTCTTCTTTCTAAGAAACATACATTTGATTTCAGTATTTCAGCTGATGGTCAACAGCACAGACAAAGGCCTGGCATTTAGACAGAGTTTGGCAGACTGGCTCTAATTAGGAGACTATCTTGGCTACAGCCAAATTTCCCAGGGTATCAGTTTGGATAGGGAAGTTGAGGTAAAATGGGGAAAATTGGAAGGTCCATATGAGTGTAGACAGAACCCTCACAGACACTGGAGAGTCTTTGAAAATTCTTGATCAAGAGAAATACACTCTGTCTTCAGAGATTCACTGAACACTCATACTGCATTAAGCAGTATGAATTGGATAGACATTAGGCTTACAAAAGCAAAAGGCCTTGCCCTATTCACTCAAAATATAGTGAGAAAAGATAAATGTGTCTATGTTCAAAGCGATACATTTGGTAAACTTGTAGAGGCTTATGCAGAGTTTGCCAATAGAAAGGAGCAACCAATTCTGTTTTGTTGGGGGAGAGCCAGGGTTCAAGGTGAGCCTGGAGTTTGACAGACAGAAAAATTAAGAGATGACATGAAATGAAAAACTTTTGAGAGCTGATATTTGAGACATGGCTACTTCTAAGGTGAGGGACAGGATGCTCTGAGACAGAGAAGGGAAGGAGATTTACTTTTCATTTTATATCTGGTAGTACTTCTGAATTTTGCATCAGTTCAGTTCAGTTCAGCTCAGTTCAGTTGCTCAGTCGTGTCCAACTCCTTGCGGCCCCATGAATTGCAGCACGCCAGGCCTCCCTGTCCATCACCAACTCCTGGAGTTCACTCAGACTCACGTCCATCGAGTCAGTGATGCCATCCAGCCATCTCATCCTCTGTCATCCCCTTCTTCTCCTGCCCCCGATCCCTCCCAGCATCAGAGTCTTTTCCAATGAGTCAACTCTTCGCATGAGGTGGCCAAAGTACTGGAGTTTCAGCTTTAGCATCATTCCCTCCAAAGAAATCCCAGAGCTGATCTCCTTCAGAATGGACTGGTTGGATCTCCTTGCAGTCCAAGGGACTCTCAAGAGTCTTCTCCAACACCACAGTTCAAAAGCATCAATTCTTTGGCACTCAGCTTTCTTCACAGTCCAACTCTCACATCCATACATGACCACTGGAAAAACCATAGCCTTGACTAGACGGACCTTTGTTGGCAAAGTAATGTCTCTGCTTTTGAATATGCTATCTAGGTTGGTCATAACTTTCCTTCCAAGGAGTAAGCGTCTTTTAATTTTGCATATCCGTGAGTAACTTCCCCATAGCTCTATAGCAAGGTCATGTAACTGCAACTTAATGCTCTTAATCATTACAGCACCTCCCAAATAATAATTCCAGGTCCACTTGGAAGAGAGAAGAGAGGTAGATGTCTGATGGATGAAGAAAACAGGACTCAAACAGAATCCTTAGAGAATTCCTTGGCAGTCCAGTGGTTAGAACTCTGTGCTTTCACTGCCAAGGGACTGAGTTTGAGGCATGGCAAACAAAAAAAAACAAACACAAAACCAGAATTCTTAGTTTGAAACCTGGATCACTGAAGGAGAGTAGTGCCAATGACTAAACAGGCATTCTGGGAGAGTCTATTGATTAAATAATGAGTGTGTTTTGGAAAGCGTGAGTTAGAAATTTGGCAGAAACATTTAAACAGATATCCTGTAGACCATTTCCCACGAACCTTTCAGAGGGTCTGTACATTCAAAACAATATCCATAAGAGTGCAAAAAAGCTACCTGCTGGATTTCCCTGGTGGTACAGTAGATAAGAATTTACCTGGCAGTGCAGGGGACACGGGTTCGATCCCTGGTCGAGAAAGATTCCACATGCCACAGAGCAACTAAACCTGTGCACCACAACTACAGACCCCAAGTTTTAGGGCCCGTGACCCAAAACCACAGCTTGTCACAGCTACTGAAGCCTGTGCGTCTAGAGCCCGTCTTCTGCAACAAGAGAAGCCACTGCAATGAGAAGCCTGCGCACAGCAACAAAGAGTAGCCCCCGCTTGCCCCAACAAGAGAAAGCCCATGTACACCAACGAAGACCCAGCTCAGTAAAAAAAAAAAAGTTACCTGCCTTTTCCGCTGTATATTCCTGTGATCTAAAATTTTCTCAGTATTTTATTTTCTAACATGGTAAATATCAATAGACAAAACCTACAAAACAAGAATTTTTTCTAAGGTTCTCAATAATTTTTAAGCATCACTAACTCAAAAAACATGAGTTTGAGCAAACTCCAGGATATAGTGAAGGATAGGGAAGCCTGGCCATGCTGCAGTCCATGGGGTCGCAAAGATCCTCTGTTGGTCAATGGCTTTCAAACTTTTTCAACAAAGTCTTTCAGAGGAAACTCCATTTTTCATCATGATCCGTATCAACATATATATGCAGCTGTGTAATTAAATGAGAGTTTCACAAATTCTGGCTCACTATTTGGGATGCACTCAGAGTTTTCTGTCTCATTTAAAAAATTAAAATGCTGTTAACAGTTTATGAAATTGATCTCATGACCAACTAACAGGTAATGATCTGCAACTTGAAAGGCATGTCTCGTCATTTTAAGTAGGGAAGAAAGCTGAAGCATTAGGAGAAGTCCCTCTCAACACAACGTAGTGTCCACTTAATATTTGTTGAGGAAATGAATAGAGCAAATGTATTATTCTTCAAGCTTCCGGTTCTCCAATTTTGTATCATTTGTATAAGGCAAAGTGTATCAAATAAGGAGGATTCCTTATTTCTTATTGCGAGGATCAAATAAGAAAAATGTAGGTGAATTCTCTTTGCATATTGCAAAATACTACAGAGATAGAAGGGTTTGTTGTTATAAAAACTGACTGAAGGTTACAAAGACCAGTTGATTGAAGTGTACCAGTAGTTTTTAAAATCAGAAAACATAGATGTAACTCCCAGCTCCATCATTATCAACTCTGTGACATGGGTATTACTAATAATAACTAATATTTATTGAGTGCTTACTGTATGACTGGTATGGTGCTAAGCTTTATTAAATGTTTATATCATTTAAAACTTACCTTGACTTTACTCTATGGGAGCTATTTTTTTTTTTTTTTTTGGCTGCACCACCTTGAGGCTTGTGGGATCTTAGTTTCCTGACCAGGGATTGAACTCAGGCTGGTGACTGAAAGCAGTCCTAACCATTGGACTGCCAGGGAATTCCCAGTGGGCACTGTCTTATATATGAGATGGCTGGATGGCTTCACTGACTCCATGGACATGAGTCTGAGTGAACTCCGGGAGTCGGTGATGGACAGGGAGGCCTGGCGTGCTGCGATTCATGGGGTCACAAAGAATCCGACACGACTAAGTGACTGAACTGAACTGTCTTATATTGTACTCATTAGACATAAACAAATGGACACTGAGGCCTGGCGACTCTAGATAATTTACAAACTTAATATAGAAGATTTTTTCTTTTTGTTTGCCCTTCCAGTGCTGTGTGCTTAGTTGCTCAGTCGTGTCCGACTCTGTGCGACCCCATGGACTGTAGTCCACCAGGCTCCTCTGTCCAGGGGGATGCTCCAGACAAGAATACTGGCATGGATTGCCATGCCCTCCTTCAGGGGATTTTCCCGACCCGGGATCGAATCCAGGTTTCCCGCATTGCAGGCGGAATCTTTACCATCTGAACCACCAGGGAGGCCCTTCCGGTATCTAATGCTTTTTCTTCTTCTAAGAACACTGGATATTCCTCTGAGAACCACCCCTCCTGCATATTTGGTCCAAGGTTTTGTGGAAACTCACTCCACCTCTTGAAGTCAGGGTTACATTTGTAACTGAACTGACTCAAGTAGTCCTCCCCATGGGCCACAATGATTGGTTGAGGTGTGGTCATGTGACCACAGCCGTGTCCGGCTCTTTGCGACCCGTGGATTGTAGCCCACCAGGCTCCTCCGCCCATGGGATTCTCCAGGCAAGAATACTGGAGTGGGTTGCCATTTCCTTCTCCAAGGGATCTTCCCGACCCAGGGATCGAACCGAGGTCTCCCGCTTTGAAGGCAGACGCTTTAACCTCTGAGCCACCGGGGAAGCACAGTGTGACCTAAGCAGGCCCAATAAGAACTAATAAAGCGGCTTTTCCCACAGCAACGGAAAGGAGGTGTCTCTTCCGTTTGGCATGGGAGCTGTGAGCTCTGTCAGGTTCCTCTAACTCTGGACCTGCTGTGGTCACCTTGCCAACAATGGTTGAGAGGTCACCTGGGGATGAGTCAAGGCAAGGTAGAGCTGAGATGTGGAGCCAGTGGGAGGAGTAAGGGAGGGAAGGAGTGAGAGAGAGAGAGAGAGACAGAAGTAACGGTACACTCTGAGCCCCTGGATCCAGACTGAAGACAAACATCAATGAACGTTTCAGTTATAAAAGGCAATACATTCCCTTTTATGCTTAAGTAAGTTGATTTAATTTAGTTGTTTAATTATATAGTACTTACTAAGTGCCAGGAATTCTGCACACTTTACCAATATTCACTGATTTACTTTTCATAGGGAAAAGTAAAAGTACTTTTTTGGCCCCTGGAACTGGTCAGGATTCGATCTGACTCCAGACAGATCCAACACATTTACTCCTTGCCAATATTTCTCAGTCTCTCCTCATTTACCTCTCATCTTTATCATTATTACAATATTTACAAACCTTTTATATTAAAAGTTTCCCTGGTGGTCCAGTGGTTAAGAATCTCCCTGCTAATGCAGGGGACATTGGTTTGATTCCTGGTCTGGGAAGATTCCACATTCCTTGGGGCAACTAAGCCCATGAGCCGCAACTACTGAGCCTGTGTTTAGAGCCCGTGCTCTGCAGCAAGAGAAACCACTGCAATGAGAAGCCTGAACGCAGCAACTAGAGAGTATCCCCCACTTGCTGTAACGAGGGGAAGCCTTCAGTTCAGTTCAGTTCGGTCGCTCAGTCGTGTCCGACTCTTTGCGACCCCATAAATCACAGCACGCCAGGCCTCCCTGTCCATCACCAACTCCCGGAATTCACTCAGACTCACGTCCATCGAGCCAGTGATGCCATCCAGCCATCTCATCCTCTGTCATCCTCTTCTCCTCCTGCCCCCAATCCCTCCCAGCATCAGAGTCTTTTCCAATCAGTCAACACTTCGCATGAGGTGACCAAAGTACTGGAGTTTCAGCTTCAGCATCATTCCTTCCAAAGAACACCCAGGGCTGATCTCCTGAATAGAGTGGTTGGATCTCCTTGCAGTCCAAGGGACTCTCAAGAGTCTTCTCCAACACCACAGTTCAAAAGCATCAATTCTTCGGCACTCAGCTTTCTTCACAGTCCAACTCTTACATCCATACATGACCACAGGAAAAACCATAGCCTTGACTAGATGGACCTTTGTTGGCAAAGTAATGTCTCTGCTTTTGAATATGCTATCTAGGTTGGTCATAACTTTCCTTCCAAGGAGTAAGTGTCTTTTAATTTCATGGCTGCAATCACCATCTGCAGTGATTTTGGGGCCCCCCCAAAATAAAGTCTGACACTGTTTCCACTGTTTCCCCATCTATTTCCCCTGAAGTGATGAGACTAGATGCCATGATCTTCATTTTCTGAATGTTGAGCTTTAAGACAACTTTTTCACTCTCCTCTTTCACTTTCATCAAGAGGCTTTTTAGTTCCTCTTCATTTTCTGCCATAAGGGTGGTGTCATCTGCATATCTGAGGTTATTGATATTTCTCCCGGCAATCTTGATTCCAGCTTGTGCTTCTTCCAGCCCAGTGTTTCTTATGATGTACTCTGCATAGAAGTTAAATAAGCAGGGTGACAATATACAGCCTTGACAGACTCCTTTTCCTATTTGGAACCAGTCTGTTGTTCCATGTCCAGTTCTAACTGTTGCTTCCTGACCTGCATATAGGTTTCTCAAGAGACAGGTCAGGTGGTCTGGTATTCCCATCTCTTTCAGAATTTTCCACAGTTGATTGTGATCCACACAGTCAAAGGCTTTGGCATAGTCAATAAAACAGAAATAGATGTCTTTCTGGAACTCTCTTGCTTTTTCCATGATCCAGTGGATGTTGGCAATTTGATCTCTGGTTCCTCTGCCTTTTCTAAAACCAGCTTGAACATCTGGAAGTTCACAGTTCACATATTGCTGAAGCCTGGCTTGGAGAATTTTGAGCATTACTTTACTAGCATGTGAGATGAGTGCAATTGTGCAGTAGTTTGAGCATTCTTTGGCATTGCCTTTCTTTGGGATTGGAATGAAAACTGACCTTTTCCAGTCCTGTGGCCACTGCTGAGTTTTCCAAATTTGCTTGCATATTGAGTGCAGCACTTTCACAGCATCATCTTCCAGGATTTGAAATAGCTCAACTGGAATGCCATCACCTCCACTAGCTTTGTTCGTAGTGATGCTTTCTAAGGCCCACTTGACTTCACATTCCAGGATGTCTGGCTCTAGATGAGTGATCACACCATCGTGATTATCTGGGCCTTGAAGATCTTTTTTGTACAGTTCTTCTGTGTATTCTTGCCACCTCTTCTTAATATCTTCTACTTCTGTTAGGTCCATACTATTTCTGTCCTTTATCGAGCCCATCTTTGCATGAAAGGTTCCCAAGGGAACCTTGGTGTCTGTAATTTTCTTGAAGAGATCTCTAGTCTTCCCCATTCTGTTGTTTTCCTCTATTTCTTTGCATTGATCACTGAGGAAGGCCTTCTTATCTCTTCTTGCTATTCTTTGGAACTCTGCATTCAGATGCTTATATCTATCTTTCCTTTTCTCCTTTGCTTGTCTCTTCTCTTCTTTTCACAGCTATTTGTAAGGCCCCCCTAGACAGCCATTTTGCTTTTTTGCATTTCTTTTCCATGGGGATGGTCTTGATCCCTGACTGAGGCTGGGTCAGGATAATGGAGAAACCCACCTTAGGTCTTACCATCGTGACCTGCATATCATCATGTAAGAGGCAACCACAGGCTGCCCCCAGGAGAGCAGGGAGAGCATGGAGAAGAACCCCTGCTGGGTTGCATGGGTGCAGGGGTGGCTGAAAGCTGAGGGGGCAACGGACAAAAGCTGGGGACATCCATTGTCAGTAGACCTAACAATAAGAAAAGGTAATGGAAGTTCTTCTGGGAAGAAGGAATATGATACCTGAGGGAACTTGGATATGTACAAAGAACTGAGAAGTATTGAAAATGGTAAAATAAATAAATAAATAGAAAAGACACTTTCAATCTATTTAAAAAATAATTGTCTGACTAGGACATCCCTGGTGGTCCAATGGTTAAAAGTCTGCCTGCCCATGCAGGGGACACAGTTTTGATCCCTGGTCCAGGAAGATCCCGCATACTGCGGGGCAACTAAACCACAGCTACTGCACTCCAGAGCCTGACTGCTGCCACTGCTGAAGCCTGCATGCCCCACAGCCTGTGCTCTGCAACAAGAGAAACTACCGCAACGAGAAGCCCGCACACCGCAACTGGAGAAAGCCCAAACACAGCAACAAAGACCCACCGCAAAAATAAAAAGAAATAGAAATTTTAAAAATAGCTTATTGAACAAAGGAATTGGCCAACTAAACCAAAATAGGCACTAATGTATTGCGTGGCGTTTATAACATGTATAAAAGTAAAAGCATGATGATAACAGTGTAAAATGTGCTCAGAAGGAACTGGAAGTTTACTGTTGTAAACTTACTGTATACGTTTATTGTTGCAAACATTGTATCAGAGAAATGGTAGAATATCATCAGAAGGTAAACTGTGACAAAAGCTTCCCTGGTGGTTCAGCTGGTAAAGAATCTGCCTGCAATGCAGGAGACCCAGGTTCGATCCCTGGTTGGGGAAGGTCCCCTGGAAAAGGGAATGACTACCCACTCTAGTATTCTTACCTGGGAAATCCCATGGAACGAGGAACCTGATTGGCTAGAGTCCATGGCTTAACCACCAGCAGAGAAGTCCCTCTACTTTGTACTTGAGCTTCCCTGGTGGCTCAGATGGTAAAAGAATATGCCTGCAATGCAGGCAACCTGGGTTCGATCCCTGGGTTTGGAAGATCACTTGGAGAAAGGAATGGCAACCCATTCCAGTGTTCTTGCCTGGAGAATTCCCTGGACAGAGGAGCCTGGCGGGCTACAGGCAGTCCATGGGATCACTGAGTTGGACATGACTGAAATGACTGAGCATGGACTAAATTGTTATTTTTCTTATTGCGTTAATGTGAAATTATTTTCATATGGATTAAAAATTATGCTCCAGAGACTATGGATTGAAATAGTATATAATAGTCTAATATCCTACATCTGGATTTCCTAATGATATTTATTTTGAAAAAATTATGCAGGGTAGCATTATTGGGGTTCTAACACAGGGTGAGTTGGGTAGAGAAAAAAAGAATCGAAGTAATAAAGGCAATTAAGAAGTATTTGTCAGTAGCCACTAACAGTCTCCAAGGGACCATTTACATAGTAACCTCAAACTACCCCTCCACAGGTCCTGGGGCACAAAGCTGTGGTTTTTAGATTCAGTATCTTAGGCTCATTAGAATGTCAACTCCATTAAGGGAGGATTTTTATTCATCTGATTCTCTTCTGTATTCCTTGTATGTGGTTAAAAACTCAGGCTGAGAGCTGGAAAACCTTATGCATTTAACCCTATACCCTCATTGCTCTCACAGAGGCTCTCTAGGATGCTAAAAGCTTGAACCTTAAATACCAACCAATCCTATTAGAACTATCTGCAATAATGGAAATAATCTATATTTATGCTGTCCAATACGATAGCCACTATTCACAATTGTCTACTGAACACTTGAAATGCAGTTATTGTGATTAATAATTGAATTTTAACTTTTAGTTTTAATTATGCTTTCCTGGTGGCTCAGATGGTAAAGAATCTGCCTGCAGTGTGGGAGACCCAAGTTCAATTCCTGAGTCAGGAAGATCCCCTGGAGAAGGGCATGGCAACCCAATCCAGTATTCTTGCCTGGAGAATCCCATGGACAGAGGAGCCTGGTGGCCTACAGTCCACAGGGTCACAAAGAGTCGAACATGACTGAGCAACTAACGCTACTACTACAATTAACTTAAATAGCCATGTGGCTAGTGGCTCCATTGACATCATGGATCTAGACTAATTCATTATTCTCTGCACAGAAGACATCAATGACTTGAGTAAGATCACACCATGAGTAGATGGACATTTCAATGGAATTTGATGAGCATTAAAGATGAAGTGCACTCAACTTAGAAGCAGGCCGTATTTGGCCTCTCGTACCTAGACAGCATATTAAAAAGCAGAGTCATTACTTTACCAACAAAGGCCCGTCTAGTCAAGGCTATGGTTTTTCCAGTAGTCATGTATGGATGTGAGAATTGGACTATAAAGAAAGCTGAGCACTGAAAAATTGATGCTTTTGAACTGTGGTATTGGAGAAGACTCTTGAGAGTCCCTTGGACTGTGAGGAGATCCAACCAGTCCATCCTAAAGGAAATCAGTCCTGAATATTTATTGGAGGGATTGGTGCTGAAGCTGAAACTCCAATACTTTGGCCACCGGATGCGAAGAACTGACGCATTTGAAAAAATCATGCTGGGAAAGATTGAGGGCAGGAGGAGAAGGGGACGACAGAGGATGAGATGGTTGGATGGCATCACCAATGTGATGGACATGAATTTGAGTAAACTCTGGAAGTTCGTGATAGAGAAGCCTGGCGTGCACGGGATCGCAAAGAGTTGGACTCGACTGAGCGACTGAACTGAACTGGTTCAGCCACAAAACTAGGACACTTGGATAACTTCTCTGGGTCTCACATGTCTTCCATAAAAGGAGACATTTACTTTATGGCTTGCTTGCTCTAAAATCCCTTCTACTGATTCTTGTGAAAGGTTCTGATTGCAGAATTTGTGCGCCCTCTCCGCGCACAGTGCCACCTAGTGGTGGACTATGAACTCCGCGTTTCCTCCTCCTGGATCAAGTTCCTGGACAAGGAAAATGGGAGCGGTGGCTCAGACAGTAAAGCGTCCGACTACAATGCGGGAAACAGTGGAAACAGTGTCAAACTTTATTTTGGGGGGCTCCAAAATCGCTGCAGATGGTGACTGCGGCCATGAAATTAAAAGACGCTTACTCCTTGGAAGGAAAGTTATGACCAACCTAGACAACATATTAAAAAGCAGAGACATTACTTTGCCAACAAAGGTCGGTCTAGTCAAGGCTATGGTTTTTCCAGTGGTCATGTATGGATGTGGGAGTTGGACTGTGAAGAAGGCTGAGCGCTGAAGAATTGATGCTTTTGAACTGTGGTGTTGGAGAAGACTCTTGAGAGTCCCTTGGACTGCAAGGAGATCCAACCAGTCCATTCTGAAGGAGATCAACCCCGGGACTTCTTTGGAAGGAATGATGCTAAAGCTGAAGCTCCAGTACTTTGGCCACCTCATGCGAAGTGTTGACTCATTGGAAAAGACTCTGATGCTGGGAGGGATTGAGGGCATGAGGAGAAGGGATGAGGAGAGGATGAGATGGCTGGATGGCATCACGTACTCAATGGACGTGAGTCTGAGTGAACTCCAGGAGTTGGTGATGGACAGGGAGGCCTGGCGTGCTGCGATTCATGGGGTTGCAAAGAGTCAGACATGATTGAGCGACTGAACTGAACTGAACAATGCGGGAGACCCAGGTTCCATCCCTGGGTTGGGAAAATCTCCTGGAGAAGGAAACGGCAACCCACTCCAGTACTCTTGCCTGGAAAATCCCATGGACAGAGGAGTCTACAGCTCTCTGTATGGACAGAGGCTACAGTCCATGGGGTCACAAAGAGTCGGACACGACTGAGCGGCTTCACTTTCACTGTGAGCTGATCATCCTCTTGCTGTGAGTGACTTTGCCATCAGAGCACACTTCTCTCTTCTCTCTACGCTCCTCAGGTAGGTGTAGGCAGCTATTCAGTGCTGACACTTTTAGATGTCCCAGGGCTTTTGCTGACCACTTCTCACACACTGCATCCACAAGACCAAGGCTTTGTGACTGCCTTTGGTGGAGCCATACCTAACTTACTTGCCAAAAGTCTCCTGCCCCTGTGTCTGGTCCATGACATGGCAGCCACCTCCTCTGACCAGCCTCTAGTTTGATTTTTTTTTTTTCTTTTTCTTCGACACAGCTCAGTTGTGGCCGAAGAAGACTGAATAGGTGGAAAGCCACCAGCCCCTTAACATACATCTGGGGATAGTGCCACAAGGACTCTCAGCGCCTCTGCCCCCCTGGTCCTAACAGCTCTGTGACCTTGGACAAGTTATTTAATTTATCTGACCCTTAGTTTTCATAGTGGAAATAAAAATACCTATCTCTCAGGTAGTTCTGAGAAATAATATATACTGAGTGCTTAATAAGCAATCAATAAATGGTACTGTGTTACAATCATAGTAATAAAACACACCTTCTGTTAGCTCAGCACTGATCTCTGAACTCTAGGGGCTGCAGAAGGGCTGTAAGAGATGCGATCCCAGTTGGCTTCTGCACTGGGGTAAACAGTAGGCTACCACACGGGAACGAGAGCAGATCGTTGGAGACAGGGTATAATTAAGTGCAGAATGGTAGGGCATGACCTGTGAGTGCCGCAGGAGCACAGTGCCCAGAAAGATGATAATCATTCTCATGTCTACACAACACTTCAGTGTTTATACTGCTTTTTAACATCTATAATTTTACTTATAACAACCATGAGGTAGATTGTAATGTTATCATCTGTGTTTTATAGAGGGAACTGAGGCTCCCAGGGGCAAAGTGGCATGCCCACAGTCACACTAGGAATTGGCAATGGGAAGACTAGAGACATCCGAACTCATAGGCAGCCTTCTTTTCCCTCTCTGGAAATTTTTCTAGATGAATCTGAACTTGAGATGGGTCTTGAAAAATGAAAAGCATTGGAGAAGTAATGGAGGCTGTTCAAGCAGTGACACCCAGAGGGATGCAAGGGAAGAGGGTGGGAAATTGGACCAGGTGACCACTGAGATCATTCAGGGTAGGCAAAATGCCTTGATTCTACGCACTAAGGATTCCTAACCCAGCCTGGTGGGGAGGAAAAGGCTGGGGAGGGCTTCCTGGAGAAAGTGACGTTCAGGCTAAGATCTGAATGACAATCAGGAGTTGGCCAGAGTGCCCAGGCAAAAGAAATGTCATGGACACATTTGGGGAAACAAAAAGTGTTTCAATCAGACAGGAGCAGAGTGTGGTTGAAAGTAAAGCTATGCACACAGGGCAGAGTCTTACATTCCACGTTAAGATCTTGGACTTTATTTCAGGTCACCGAGGACTCAATGGGATGCTTACCCAGGCGATTTGAGTTTTAGGCTAATCATTGTGATTACAACATGCAGGCTGAATGGCAAGGGCCTAACCGGAGGCAGAGGAGGCTGATGCAGCAACCTAGGCAAAGTAGGAGAGCTGCCTGGAGGAGGGAGCATAGCAGGGACCGGGAGACTCGGCCTATCTGGGGGACAAGTAAAGACATAAAATGGACTGGAGTTGGTGATTGATTGGAAACTGGGGGTAGTGGCACAGGGCAGACAGAAAGGAGGCGTTGAGGATGACTTCTGGTTTCTGGTTGGAACAACTAATTGGGTGGCTGTATCAGTCCCTAGGCTAGGAAAGGTGAGAGAGAAGCAGTCCCTAATGGGAAAGCAAAGGAGTGAGGCTTTGAAGTGGGGAGAGAATTCAGCAGCTGATGGGGAATAGGAGTCAAGTACTCAGTGGAAGAAGGCAGAATTTCTTCTTTTTATTCATCCAACACAGTATGGGGCTACTATATCAGACACTAGGAATACAGCAGTGAATCAAACAGACCAGGTCCTGATCTCATGGAGTTTATATTCTCGTGGATGGATACAGACAAGCAGAGAAATAAGTACAGAAATATGCCAGGAGGCGGTAGGTACTATGATGACACCTGAGCATGTGTAAGGGGATGTGGATGGTGGCTGAAGTCATGAAATTAAAAGACTCTTGCTCCTTGGAAGAAAAACTATGACAAACCTAGACAGTGTATTAAAAAGGAGAGACATTACTTTGCCGACAAATGTCCGTTTAGTCAAAGCTGTGGTTTTTCCAGTAGTCATATACGGATGTGAGAGTTGGACCATAAAGAAGGCTGAGCACTGAAAAACTGATGCTTTTGAACTGTGGTGTTGGAGAAGACTCTTGAGAGTCCCTTGGACTGCAAGGAGATCCAACCAGTCATTCTTAAAGGAAATCAGTCCTAAATATACATTGGAAGCTGAAGCTCCAATACTCTGGCTACCTGATGCAAAGAGCCAAGTCATTGGAAAAGATGCTGATGCTGGGAAAGATTGAGGGCAGGAGAACGGGGCGACAGAGGATGAGATGGTCGGATGGCATCATTGACTCAATGGGCATGAGTTTGAGCAAGCTCCAGGAGATGGTGAAGGACAAGGAAGCCTGATGTGCTGCAGTTCATGGGGTCTCAAAGAGTGACTGAAGGGGATGTGGGCTCTGCATAGGGTGAACAAGGATGGCGGCTCTGATTTTTAGGCCCAGACCTGAATGAACGATTTGGAGGGACACCTTTAGAAAGAAGGGCAAGGCTTTAAGACGTTCTATAAATGCTGTGGCTACTTCAGACATTATAGAGGTGAGGTCAGAAGTGGAAGCTAGATACCTTGTAAGAAATTTGGATTTTACCATAAAACCATCTCCTTGCTCTACACTGAAAGGTAAAATTCCCTAAGATCCTTTTCAAGCCCATGCTTCTAAAGACTTGAACTGGCTTTGCTCTCTCCCTGCTCTGCTACCTCTCAGCTGCATAACCTTGGGCATGTCACTTACCTTCTCTGAGCCTCAGCTTTCTATCTATAAAATGGGTATAATAATAGAGTTGTTATGAGGACCAAATGAAGTTGTGCATAGTGCCTAGCACAGAACAGATTGCTCAGTAAAGTTAAAGTTTTGTATTCTCTTCCACAGAGGGAAAAGATACAGGATTAAAGATACAGGATGAGAAAACTGGCATGATTGAGGTGTGGAAATTGATAAATTCTAACACTGAGTTATCATAGCTACCACTGCTGGCAGGAGAAGTCCTCCTTCAGTGTCCTTGGGGGATTGGTTCCAGGACCTCCTGCCAACACCAAAATGTGTGGATGCTCAAGCCCCTCACACCTATAAAATAGCACGCTGTGTGCTTAGCTGCTCAGTCGTGTCCGACTTTCTGTGACCCCATGGACTGCAGCCCACCAGGCTCCTCTGTCCACTGGGATTCTCCAGGCAAGAATACTGGAGTGGGCCGCCATGCCCTCCTCCAGGGGATCTTCCCAACCCAGGGATCGAACCCAGGTCTTGTGCATTGCAGGCAGATTCTTTACCTTCTGAGCCACCAGGGAAGCCCAAGAATACTGGAGTGGGTAGCCTATCCCTTCTCCAGCGGATCTTCCTGACCCAGGAATCAAACTGGGGTCTCCTGCGTTGCAGGCGGATTCTTACAAAGAGAAGCCTGTGAGCTGCAACTCGAGAAAAGCCCACATGCATAGCCAGCATAGCCCAAAACATCAACCAGTCAATCATCTCTAGGTTACTTATAATTCCTGATACCATGTAAATGTTGCATAAATAGTTGTCAAGAACATTGTAAATACAATGTAAATCATTGCCAGGGCTCAACAAATTCAAGTTTTGCTTTTTGGAATTTTCTGGAAATGTCTTTTTCTGAATATTTTCTATCTGCAGTTAGTTGAATCCACAGATATGGAGAGCAAACTATACAGCTACCTTTTCTCTCCCATTTTCTTCCCCATCCCTGCCCCCAGCTTCTGACCTGGACATATTTGTGTTTCCAAGCAGGTCATCGAAGAAAGGCTGATAACAATCTTCCTGGTGGCAGTCTAGAAGGTTCAGTATTGAAGCTGCCTTTTGCTTCCCTCTCCGATGGACTGCTTTCCTTTCACCAGAGGAAGAGAGAGGAGAGGGAGGGGAGAGAATGTGGTGGAAATGACTCCACTAAGAGCTTATGGGATTCTTATATGAGTCCCCATCCTGCACCTCCCTGCCCAGGGGTCTCTGCTGGGTGGGATGAAAGGTGGCTCTGGCCCTTAGCAGGTGTGGCAATGCTGAGCCTCTAAAGACCACTGAACCAGGATAGGGTGGAGGTAGGAGGGTGAGCAGTGGAGGAGATCATCTCTGTGCTAATGACTTAGATTCCAGCCAGAGTCTGGCCTCTACAGGCAAAGAGTAAAGAGCTCATGGAAAGAAGGGATCTTGGGTAGGGGAGGGTAGAAAGGGGCCTGGGTTAGCTGAACAGGATGACTTTGGCTGAGTCATTCTGAAATCAGCCGCACCCTTGAAGTCAGGCTACGTAGCCTTCAATGGTTCCCCCACTACCATGAGATAAAGTCCCAAAGGCTTAACCCTGACCTGACCAAGAGTCTCCACTGGGTCTGCTATTCCACTCCACCCCTTCCCCATGCTCCCTGAAGTGCAGCCTCCTCCGAGGTTTCTGCTTCTAGTAGGCAAGACCTTTCTTCCTTCCTCCCTTTCTTTTCTGATGTCTTTCTCCCCTAGCTTTGAGGGGTTCCCAGGTCGCTCAGTAATATAAAGAATCCGCCTGCCAATGCAGAAGCCACTGGAGACACGGGTTTGATCCCTGGGTCAGGAAGATCCCATGGAGGAGGAAATGGCAACCTGCTCCAGTATTCCTGCCTGGAAAATCCCAAACTCCAGACTTTAATCGGATTTCACCAATTTTCTTTTTCTGTTCCAGAATCCCAGCCAAGACACCACCCTGCATTTAGTTCCCCTGTCTCCTTAGTCTGCTCCGGCCGGTGACAACTTACTAGTCTTTCCTTATTCCTATGACCTTGAAAACCTTGAGGAACACTGGTTAGGTATTTTGCAGAAGGCCCCTTAATTTGGACTTACTTGATATTTGCCTCATGACTAGACTGAGGTTATGGGTTCGGGAGAACAAATAGCCACAGAGATGAAGAGCCCTTCTCATCACACCCTGTCATGGGTCACATGCTACCCACATGGCTTATTACTGGTTATGTCAACTTCCACCGCTTGGTTATTCTACCACCCCTACTCACTAACCACCACCCCTGCCCCCACACCTTTCCACAGTCTGTTCTATAGCAAGTCACTAAATCCAGCTGACACTCAAAGGTTAGGGAATGGGATTAAATTCTGCCTCCTGGAGGGGGAAGCATCTACATAAACTATTTGGGATTCTTCTTTAAAGAAGATTTGTCTCTTCTCCCCCATTTATTTACTTATTCAATTACTTATTGTTATTAACAGGGACTCATGTAATATTTATTTTACACTTTGGGTTATAATCCAATACTATGTTATTTCTTCTGTAGCTCAAATTGTCCCAGCTTTGCTCATCGCTTGCTCTTTCAGGTTATCGGGTTCTGGTTTTTTAATCCTTTCTTACTTTCTGGCACTGCAAGATGTTCTGAGCTAATCTTGTCTTTTCTCTGGAAATTGGAAATTTTTAGTCACTCAGTCCTGAGACCCCATGGACTTTAGCCCGCCAGGCTCCTCTATCCATGGAATTTTCCGGGCAAGAATACTGGAGTGGGTTGCCATTTCCTTCCCCAGGGGATCATCTTCCCGACACAGAAATTGAACTTTGGTTTCCCCACACTGCGGGCAAATTCTTTACCATCTGAGCCACCAGAGAAGCCTTTTCTTTTCTCTATGCACCATAAAATCATCTACTTCTCCAAAGACCCCTGGTTCTTCTATTGAAGATGATTTTTAGAAGCCAAAATCTGGACACTGGATCATTGCTCATTGCTACTGGGAAAAAAAGCTTCTGTTTTTAAATTGTGAGATAAATCATATACAGAGGAATACATCAAACATATAAGTATGGTTTAGAGAATAATTACAAGCTGGATATAGTCAAATCTCTTTTCAGCATCAATTATTTCCATTCCTGTGTATCTTCCTCCTGAAACCTTCTCTGACCTACAAGGCCAGGATGAAGCACCCCTAACATGAGCAACCGTAACACCTAGTACTTATTCCTATCCTAATTCTGTATTAGTGCATGTCGATGATAAACAAGTTGAAGATACAAATGTTTAAAGAAGAAACCAAGTCAGCATTATTCTATCACCCAAGGGAAGATGTCTAACCACCAAAAGTGGTCCAAGAATATAATGGGTTCCCCCTGGATTTGTGCTTTATTCACTAGTCACGTGGGGCCACTGAGCAAGTGAAATGTGGCTGACCTGAAATGGGATGGTTTAGTACAGAAAAAGAATGTATAATATCTCAGTAACTGTTTTTATTTTGATTTCTGGTTGAAAGGATAATATTTTGGATGTGTTGAGCTAAATAAAATACTATTGAAATTAATTTCACCTGTACACATGACAAAACATATACATTTAAAATTAATTAATTTTATGATATGCAGATTAATAATGGGGAACTTCCCTGGTGGTGCCCTGGGTAAGATTCCGCCTTGCCAGTGCAGGGGACATAGGTTTGATTGTGGTCTGGGAAAAATATACATGCCGAGAAGCAACTAAGACTGCACCCACAGCTACTGAAGCTCATGTGCTGCAGCTCCTGAAGCCTGAGCCCCCTTGAGCCCGGTGGTCAGTAACAAGAGAAGGCACCACAGTGAGAATCCTGAGTACCAATGGAAGAGTAGTCCCTGCTCCCCGCAACTAGAGAAAGTCCACTGCAACTAGAGAAACCCCCGCTCAAAGCAACAAAGACCCAGCACAGCCAAAATAATAAAGAAATCATAAAAATACATTAAACATTGTTTAAAACTGAATAATAGGCTTCCCTGGTGGCTCAGAGGTTAAAGTGTCTGCCTGGAATGCGGGAGACCCTGGTTCTATCCCTGGGTCGGGAAGATCCCCTGGAGAAGGAAATGGCACCCCACTCCAGTACTCTTGCCAGGAGAATCCCATGGAGGGAGGAGCCTGGTAGGCTACAGTCCATGTGGTCGCAAAAAGTCGGACACGACTGAGCGACTTCACTTTCACTTTCAATAGGGATTTAAATATTCCAAGAAAACAAAAAATGCTTAATTTCACCTGTTTCTCTCCCCCCCGCCCCGCCCTGACTTTTGGTAGTTACCAGAAAAATATAAATTATACATGTGGCTTGCTTTATATTTCCAATGGACGGAGCATTATGTAAAGCAGGGGTCCCCAGCCTCTGGGTCACAGAAAAATGATTGAATCACTGCCTAAACCACCCCTCTTACCCCTGCATTCCTGTCTGTGGAAAAATTGTCTTCCACAGAATCGGTCCCTGGTACTAAGAAGACGGGAACCGCAGCTCTGAATAGTGAACTCCTAAGGACTAGATGTTTTACAGCACTGAGTGGATTTTCTGTGAGCATGGTTTCACTTTCAGTGTGTCTGCCCTTTTGCAACACCTACTGTCTTACTTGGGTTTCTCTTACCTTGGACATGGTGTATCTCTTCACGGCTGCTCCAGGAAAGTGCACCCGCTGTTCTTTCCCTTGGACGAAGGGTATCTCCTCACCGCCGCTCCTCCTGACCTTGAACATGGAATAGCTCCTCTAGGCCCTTGGCGCCTGCACAGCCACTGCTCCTTGAACGTGGGGTCGCTCCTCTTCTTCCAACAACACAAGAGAAGACTCTACTCATGGACATCACCAGATGGTCAACACCGAAATCAGATTGATTATTTCTTGGCAGCCAAAGATGGAGAAACTCTATACAGTCAGCAAAAACAAGACCAGGAGCTGACTGTGGCTCAGATCATGAACTCCTTATTGCCAAATTCAGACTTAGATTGAAGAAAGTAGGGAAAACCACTACACCATTCAGGTATGACCTAAATCAAATCCCTTATGATTATACAGTGGAAGTGAGAAATAGATTTAAGGGACTAGATCTGATAGATAGAGTGCCTGATAAACTATGGATGGAGGTTCATGACATTGTACAGGAGACAGGGATCAAGACCATCCCCATGGAAAAGAAATGCAAAAAAGCAAAATGGCTGTCTGGGGGGTGCCTTACAAATAGCTGTGAAAAGAAGAGAAGAGACAAGCAAAGGAGAAAAGGAAAGATATAAGCATCTGAATGCAGAGTTCCAAAGAATAGCAAGAAGAGATAAGAAAGCCTTCCTCAGCGATCAATGCAAAGAAATAGAGGAAAACAACAGAATGGGGAAGACTAGAGATCTCTTCAAGAAAATTACAGACACCAAGGGAACGTTTCATGCAAAGATGGGCTCGATAAAGGACAGAAATAGTATGGCCCTAACAGAAGCAGAAGATGTTAAGAAGAGGTGGCAAGAATACACAGAAGAACTGTACAAAAAAGATCTTCACGGCCCAGATAATCACGATGGTGTGATCACTCACCTAGAGCCAGACATCCTGGAATGTGAAGTCAAGTGGGCCTTAGAAAGCATCACTATGAACAAAGCTAGTGGAGGTGATGGCATTCCAGTTGAGCTATTTCAAATCCTGAAAGATGACGCTGTGAAAGTGCTGCACTCAATATGCCAGCAAATTTGGAAAACTCAGCAGTGGCCACAGTACTGGAAAAGGTCAGTATTCATTCCAATCCCAGAGAAAGGCAATGCCAAGGAGTGCTCAAACTACCACACAATTGCACTCATCTCAATGGCACCCCACTCCAGTACTCTTGCCTGGGAAATCCCATGGATGGAGGAGCCTGGTAGGCTGCAGTCCATGGGGTCACAAAGAGTCGGACACAACTGAGCGACTTCACTTTCACTTTTCACTTTCATGCATTGGAAAAGGAAATGGCAACCCACTCCAGTGTTCTTACCTGGAAAATCCCAGGGACGGCGGAGCCTGGTGGGCTGCTGTCTAAGGGGTCGCACAGAGTCAGACATGACTGAAGCAACTTAGCAGCAGCAGCAGCACACGCTAGTAAAGTAATGCTCAAAATTCTCCAAGCCTGGCTTCAGCAATACGTGAACTGTGAACTTCCAGATGTTCAAGCTGGTTTTAGAAAAGGCAGAGGAACCAGAGATCAAATTGCCAACATCCGCTGGATCATTGAAAAAGCAAGAAAGTTCCAGAAAAACACCTATTTCTGCTTTATTGACTATGCCAAAGCCTTTGACTGTGTGGATCACAATCAACTGTGGAAAATTCTGAAAGAGATGGGAATACCAGACCACCTGACCTGCCTCTTGAGAAACCTATATGCAGGTCAGGAAGCAACAGTTAGAACTGGACATGGAACAACAGACTGATTCCAAATAGGAAAAGGAGTCTGTCAAGGCTGTATATTGTCACCCTGCTTATTTAACCTCTATGCAGAGTACATCATAAGAAACACTGGGCTGGAAGAAGCACAAGCTGGAATCAAGATTGCCGGGAGAAATATCAATAACCTCAGATATGCAGATGACACCACCCTTATGGCAGAAAGTGAAGAGGAACTCAAAAGCTTCTTGATGAAAGTGAACAAGGAGAATGAAAAAGTTGTCTTAAAGCTCAACATTCAGAAAACGAAGATCATGGCATCTGGTCCCATCACTTCACGGGAAATAGATGGAGAAACAGTGGAAACACTGTCAGACTTTATATTTTGGGGCTCCAAAATCACTGCAGATGGTGACTGCAGCCATGAAATGAAAAGACGCTTACGCCTTGGAAGAAAAGCTATGACCAACCTAGATAGCATATTGAAAAGCAGAGACATTACTTTGTGAACAAAGGTCTGTCTAGTCAAGGCTATGGTTTTTCCAGTGGTCATGTATGGATGTGAGAGTTGGACTGTGAAGAAGGCTGAGCGCCAAAGAATTGATGCTTTTGAACTGTGGTGGGAAGACTCTTGAGAGTCCCTTGGACTGCAAGGAGATCCAACCAGTCCATTCTGAAGGAGATCAGCCCTTGGATTTCTTTGGAGGGAATGATGCTAAAGCTGAAACTCCAATACTTTGGCTACCTCATGCGAAGAGCTGACTGATTGGAAAAGACTCTGATTCTGGGAGGGATTGGGGACAGGAGGAGAAGGGGACAACAGAGGATGAGATGGCTGGATGGCATCACTGACTCGATGGACATGAGTCTGAGTGAACTCCGGGAGTTGGTGATGGACAGGGAGGCCTGACCTGCTGCGATTCGGACACGACTGAGCAACTGAACTGAACTGAACTGAACTGAACTGAGTGGATTTTTGTGGCGTGCTGGAGATAACAGTGGAGATTAGATAAGATGGCTCTTAAGATTTTAGCCTTGAGCGTTTATGTCTCTGCCTTTTCTACAACTCTTTGCCCCTGTCTACACTCTGCTTATTTCCCAAACATGCTCACATGTCCTATGTCTTCCATTTTTATTCTTTTGCCTTATGGCTTCTTATCTCTGTGCTTTTGTTTATTCAGTGCACTCCACCTTGAATGTCCTCTCTCCTATGTTTTCTGTCAAAATCCTACCCAACCTGAAAAGCAGCTGACATGCCACTTCACCCACAAAGCCTTTTTAGGCCCCCACAGCAAAAAGTACACTCCCTGAACCTCTCCATCACTACTCACCAAGCCTTCAGCACGTTTCTCTAACTCCCCTTGCTGCTGCTGTTGTTCAGTTGCCAAATAGTGTCTGACTCTTGCGAACCCATGGACTGCAGCATGCCAAGCCTCCCTGTCCTTCACTATGTCCTGGAGTTTGCCCAGATTCAGCTCCATTGAGTCGGTGATGCTATCTAACCATCTCATCCTCTGCCACCTTCTTCTCCTTTTGCCCTCAATCTCTACCAGCATCAGAGTCTTTCCAATGAGTCCACTCTTCACATCAGGTGGCCCAAGTATTGGAGTTTCAGCTTCAGCATCAGTCTTTCCAATGAATGTTCAAGGTTGATCTTCTTTAGGATTGACTGGGTTTGATCTCCTTGCAGTCCAAGGGACTCTCAAGGGTCTTCTCCAGCACCACAATCCGAAAACATTAATTCTTTGGTCCTCAGCCTTCTTTATGGTTCAGCTTTCATGTCCTGTCCATACATGACTACTGGAAAAACCATAGCTTTGACTATGCAGACCTTTGTCAGCAAACTTCTGCCCCTGACTAAATTGGACATGCCTGGAGGGCAAAGGTGCATGGTACAGGTACTTCTAAGAATTGATCCTCAAACTCTTTCATGCTCTTTGCTAAGATTCATCTTCTGAAGAAGAGGCTCTTTGGTCCAGGTCCATCTTTTTCTTTCCCACCCACCCTTTTTAACTTTACAAAAGGCTCTAAGCCCTGGTTTTTACCCACAATCTTACCCTGGGGGTAAATACCTTCAGGATATGAACAAAAGGTAAAGAACTCTGAAGACTGGGTAAGGCATTTTGCAAGTGGAGCAATTGCCAGTTTTTTGCTTTCAAAATAGAGTTGAAGGAGGTTCTGATTTTGTTGTCATTAAAAACAACTTTAAAAGAAATTTCTGGTTGTACCCCACAGCATGTGGGACCTTAATTCCCCGACCAAGGGTCAAACCCCTGCCCTTTGCTTTGGAATACAAAGTCTTTACCACTGGGCTGGCAGGGAAGTCCCCCCAGAATAACTTTTGATCATTTTCAAAATAATCACTATGTAATTTTTTGGCTTGAAACTCTAAGGATTAAAAAAGTTAAATGACATTATTATAACAAAACTCCCTTCATTTTTATCTACTTATTTATTTGAACATGGTTTCTCAGAGCTTCTATTTTTAAAAGTTAAAAACAGATATAAAACTGATGCTGAACCCAGCTTCATTCCAGTAGTAACATTTATCCATAAATTCACAATTGGAAAAAAATCTATTTCAGTAAGAGACATATTTCCAATATTGTTTCACTCTTTGTTTAATAATTATTTTCCAAAAGATATGTGTTATGTTGCTTTGATCAGTTGTATATTAGTACAATAATAAATGATATTTCAATCCAGAAGCAATTTTAAAACATAGAAACTTAGAGTCAAAGGAAAATTTAAATTATTTAAATTTCAAAATTTCTTAAATTGCAATCATATATACAAATTTATATCGGAGTATGAATAAAGTAGTCAATAACAGACTTTCCAGCATAAAATATATTACCTTAGGATAACATTCTGTGAAAGGAAGCAAAATGATGTAGCATTTCTGCCTGTTAAAGTAAGCTTGTTCTGGTATTTTCTTGAAATGAAGTGAAGTCACTTGGTCGTGTCCGACTCTTTGCAACCCCATGGACTGTAGCCCACCAGGCTCCTCCTTCCATGGGATTCTCCAGGCAAGAATACTGGAGTGGGTTGCCATTTCCTTCTCCAGGGAATCTTCCCAGCCCAGGGATCGAACCCAGGTCTCCCGCATTGCAGGCAGATGCTTTAACCTCTGAGCCACCAGATGGACCTTCTTGAAATAAAAGATAGTATCAAACCCTGATGATATTTACATTCAGCTGATGATGGAACAGTTTTAACCCTGATGATATTTACATTCAGCTGATGATGGAACAGTTTTATTTAGCAAGTGTATCCTTTTTTTTTTTTTAAGTTTGGGCTACACTGGGTCTTTGTTGCTTTTGTGTTTTTGTTGCTTTTTGCTTTGTTGGGGCTAAGTTTGGGCTACACTGGGTCTTTTTTTGTTGCTTTTTGCTTCGTTGTTTTTTCTCTAGTTGCAGCGAGCAGGGGCTGCTCCTTGTGCTGCTTGGGCTTCTCGTGGCAGTGCTTTCTCTGGCTGTGGAGCACAGGCTTCAGGCTCTCGAGCTTCAGTAGTTGTAGCACACAGGCTTAGTCGCTCCATGGCTTGCGGAATCTTCCTGGACCAGGGGTCAAACCCACGTCCCCTGCATTGGCACATGGATTCTTAGCCACTGTGCCACCAGGGAAGTCCAAGCAAGTACACCTTTCGCAGTGGCTTATATTTAAGATGTTTCAGTGAACAATATTAAAATGTGCCACCTAGCCTGCATGTGGACCAGCAGATCCATTCTCCAACCTACCTCTCCCGTCTTCTCTCCCCTGGTTTGCTGACTTGGTTGGAGGACATCAAGGGCTCTGTGCCTCTAGCCTCAACTTGGATTTGGTCATTGGGAAGCCCTGGCAGGAGATAGGATGGAGGGAGGAGCAAGATTAGGATCTTTATTCCCTTTGTTCTCGTCTCTCGACATCTAGTCATTCTGGCCCTGTCCCTGGCTGGAAAGTTATTGCTCCTCTTAAGGCAGAAAAATTGCCCTTTAGACCTTAGGTGGTAACACCCTAGCTGCTGCTCTTCCCAGCTTCCTGCATAATCCCTGGTGATTTCCCTACACCTTGACCGCACCTTCTAAATTAGCTCCTTTGTACATATGACCTGCTTGAATTATCTTAGACTGTGTTATTTGTTTCCTGTTGGAATCCTCACAGCAGAAGCAGTTTTAAAAAAATTCTTTAAGTTGGCACGAGAGCAAAAAGTCTGAAGACCACTGATTCAGACTGCTGCAGGAAGGGGGACGGTTTCTAGGGCCCAAGAGTGGGCTCTTGTCTAACACTTGGAAATGACTTGTTCAAGGAAATACACATGCTGACAAAGCCAGAGGCTTGTGCTGGGAAGGGGGCCCAGGTGGAGAGCAGCAGGGGAGGGAAGTGAAAGTTGCTCAGTTGTGTCCGATTCTTTGCGACCCCATGGACTATTGCCTGCCAGGCTCCTCTGTCCAAGGAATTCTCCAGGCAATTCTACTGGAGTGAGTAGCCATTCCCTTCTCTGGGGATGGTCTCCAGCATTGCAGGCAGATTCTTTACCACCTGAGCCACCAGAGAAGCCCAAGAATACTGAAGTGGATAGCCTATCCCTTTTCCAGGGGATCTTCCTGACCCAGGAATCAAACTGGGGTCTCCTGCATCACAGGCAGATTCTTCATCAGCTGAGCTACTAGGGAAGGGCACCCACGTGGAGAGTAGCAGGATAAAGGAACCCGAAAGAACTGCTCTGCCATGTGGCCTCTGGTTTTATGGTGATGGGATTAGCTCCTGGGTTGAACCTATATGCAGATCAGGAAGTAACAGTTAGAACTGGACATGGAACAACAGACTGGTTCCAAATAGGAAAAGGAGTACGTCAAGGCTGTATATTGTCACCCTCCTTATTTAACTTCTATGTAGAGTACATCATGAGAAACGCTGGGATGGAAGAAGCACAAGCTAGAATCAAGATTGCCAGGAGAAATATCAATAACCTCAGATATGCAGATGACATCACCCTTATGGCAGAAAGTGAAGAGGAACTAAAAAGCCTCTTGATGAAAGTGAAAGAGGAGAGTGAAAAAGTTGGCTTAAAGCTCAACATTCAGAAAACTAAGATCTTGGCATCTAGTCCCATCATTTCATGGGAAATAGATGGGGAAACAGTGGAAACGGTGTCAGACTTTATTTTGGGGGGCTCCAAAATCACTGCAGATGGTGATTGCAGCCATGAAATGAAAAGACGCTTACTCCTTGGAAGGAAAGTTATGACCAACCTAGATAGCACATTGAAAAGAAGAGATATTACTTTGTCAACAAAGATCAAGGCTTTGGTTTTTCCAGTGGTCATGTATGGATGTGAGACTGTGAAGAAAGCTGAGTGCCGAAGAATTGATGCTTTTGAACTGTGGTGTTGGAGAAGACTCTTGAAAGTCCCTTGGACTGCAAGGAGATCCAACCAGTCCATCCTAAAGGAGATCAGTCCTGGGTGTTCATTGGAGGGACCAATGCTGAAGCTGAAACTCCAATACTTTGGCCACCTCATGCGAAAAGTTGACTCATTGGGAAAGACCCTGATGCTGGGAGGGATTGGGGGCAGGAGGAGAAGGGGACAACAGAGGATGAGATGGCTGGATGGCATCACCGACTCGATGGACGTGAGTCTGAGTGAACTCCGGGAGTTGGTGATGGACAGGGAGGCCTGGTGTGCTGCGATTCATGGGGTCGTGCAAAGAGTCAGACACGACTGAGCAACTGAACTGAACTGTCCCTGGATAATCATTCTGACTCAGAGTCCTTCTTAGTAGCACACACATTGCTCAGCCAAGATGGATTCCAGCGAGAAGGATCTGGGAGGTTGGTAGGATATATGGCCTGGCATCTACTGTCTCCTTTTGACCTTTCCTGAATTCTGCTGGTTGGTGGTAGCTTGTTAGTCCCACATTTTTAAATAGGATCTCTTGTTCTAAGGTAATTCATACAAGTAGCTATATTTTGCCTGACCAGGCCAAGTGGCTTCAGTGTTTCCCCTAACAAGACTGTAGCCTCATTTGTTCACTCAATAAACACTGATTGCATCATGCCCAGTGTTCATTTACAGAGATGAACTAGTTGGCCACCTCACAACCATTTGTATGGTTATTATCAAAAACACAGAAAACAACTTTGTTGTACAGCAGAGATACAATTAATTCAATTAAAAAATTTTAAAAACACAGAAAACAAGTGTTGGCAAGGATGTGGAGAAATCGGGACCCTTTTGCACTGTTGGTGGGAATGTAAAATGATGCTGAAGCTGTGAAAAATAGTATGGAGCTTCCTCAAAAAGATTAAACATAGAATTACCCGATGGCCCAGCAACTCCACTTCTTGGCACAGGGTCTCAAAGACACCCTCCTGTGCACACCCATGTTCATAACAGCATTATCCACAATAGCAAAAGCATGGGAGCAACCCAACTGTCTGGCCACTGAAATGGGTTATCAAAATGCAGTATATTCATACAATGGAAGCATATTTGGCCTTAAAAAAATTCTGATCCATGCTCCGAAATGAATGAACCCTGAAGATGTAATACTAAGCGAAACAAGCTAGTCACAAAAGGACAAAAAATACATGATATGTATGATTCCACTTATATGAGGTACTTAAAAGGCAGAAAGTAGAATGGGGAGTTGCTGGGGGGCATTGGAGAAGACCCTGATACTGGGAGAGATTGGGGGCAGGAGGAGAAAGGGACAACAGAGGATGAGATGGCTGGATGGCATCACCGACTCGGTGGATGTGAGTTTGGGTAAACTCCAGCAGTTGATGATGGACAGGGAGGCCTGGCGTGCTACGATTTATGGGGTCGCAAAGAGTCGGACACGACTGAGCAACTGAACTGAAATGAGGGGAGGGCGGAAGGAGGGGTTATTGTTTAATAGATATAGAGTTTCAGATTTACAAGGAGAAAAGAGTTACAGGGATGGATGGTGGTGATGGCTGCACAACAATGTGTTTTATGTTTTTATTTGGCTGCGCTGGGTGTTAGTTGTGGTCGGTACGTGGCATCTTTGTTGCATCATGTAGGATCCTTTGTTGCGGAGCGTGGATTCTCTAGTTGTGGAGTGTGGGCTCAGTAGTTATGCCCTGTTGCTCTGCAGCAAGTGGGATCTTATTCCCCAACTGTAACAGGAGGGAAAGGTGCAGGGCATAACTTTTGAAAGAGTGACATAGCCCAAGGACACAACATAAACTGATTAGAATCAAGTGGGACCTAGATGGCAGACAAGACTAGACCTTGATCCTCAGTCAGCAAGTGAAATGACACACCCAGAGGTGCCTTGACATTTCCAAGGCACTGATAAAAGACCAAGGAGTGGGTAGTGGCCCAAATCCTGGGAATCTCCACCCCTTCCCAAAAATAGTTGGAATAGTCCTCCCATGCCTGCCTGCTGTCACTCTCTGCAACCCTATGCACTGGAGCCCGCCAGCCTCCTCTGTCCATGGGATTCTCCAGGCAAAAATACCAGAGATAGTCCTCCCACTCATTTGCATATGAAATTGCCCAGCCTGTAAAAACTAACCACTCCACATTTCCAGGCACCACTCACCCTCTGTGATGGCCCACACATTGTCTGTGGAGTGTGTTTCTCTCTGAATCGGAATAAACCCACTTCTTCCCTATCACTCTCTCTCACTGAATTCTTTCTGTGATGAGACATCAAGAACCTGAGCCCTGAAACCAGGTACTGTGGGTTTGGGCTGGGTTCAAGTCCCAACCATGTGGGTTCAAGTCCCAGGTAGAGTTTCGGCTGGGTTTGAGTCCCAGTCACCTGGGTTCAAGTCCCAGGCAGGGTTTTGACTGGGTTCAAGTCCCAAGCTGGGTTTGGCTGGGTTCTAGTCCCAGGGTATGGGTGCAAGTCCCAATATGAGGTGAATGGTTTCACAACCAGAGATCAAAGCAGTGTTCCCTGCATTGTCAGGCATTTTCTTAACCACTGGACCACCAGCAAAGTCCCAATAATGTGTTTTTCATACCATGAACTGGCCCTTTAAAAATGGCTAAGGTGGTAAATGTTACGTATATTTCAACACAATAAAAAAAAGAAAGATGAACTACATGGGGTTCCACTCCTCATGTAATAATTTAGTGTGAGAGAAGACATACAATTAAGCAAAAAGCAATATAACAATATAATTTGTACTTTATTTATTTACTAAGTCATTTTTTATTTGGCTGCACGAAGTCTTAGTTGCAGCATGAGGGATCTTTAGTGACAGCATGTTAACATCTGGTTTTCTGACTAGGGATCAAACCCCAGCCCTCTACATTGAGAGCCTGGAGTCTTAGCCATTGTACCACCAGGGGAGCCCCCAAGATATGTACTTTAGCAAAGATATGGACTCGTTGTGAGAGGACTGTGGAGACAGCAACTAATTCTATCTGGGGGAATTGGGAGGGGCTTCCCATAAAAGGTTTTATTTGGTTTATGGCATTGAAGATAATAAGAGCTTGCTTGGCAGTAAGAAGGAGAAAGGACATCTGAGGCAAAGGGGCAACATGAATCAAATTAGGAGAACCAAAGATTGCTAGAGGATTGGTGAGTCATGGATGGGTGTTCAAAGGTAGTTCAGAACATACAAAGAATAAAGGAAAGCATTTGTATATATGATTAAATTAAAATTTAAAACATAAATGGCAAAACACATTATGAACTAAGTTAAAATACTAAAGGGCTCCCTGGGAGAAGATAATTGCAATTTATATATAAATAACACCTTAAAGTCAGTAAGAACAAGAAACAAGCAAACAAGTTGAAACATAAGCAAAGGACAAAGTGGCAATTCTCACAAGAACTCCTGATTGCAGAAGGAAGTGCAAATTAAAGTGAGTAGACACCATAGAGTATGGAAAGAGGGAAACAGTAGCTTTACAGTGAAGAAACATGGGAATACCACCTTAACCAAATGATGAAAGGTAATCACGTCACCAGTAATAAGGCATGTGGGTGGCATGTGACCTCCAGTAGGGGGTGATGAGAAAGGTAGTTCATCTCTTCCCCCAATTCTATAAACTCTGGAAAGCCATGAAGAAAACATCAGATAAGCTCTAACTGAAGGACATTCTGCAAAATGGATTAGGTTTGTGGCTCAGATGGTAGAGAATCTGCCTGTAATGCAGGAGACACAGGTTCAATCCCTGGGTTGGGAAGCTCCCCTGGAGAAGGGAAAGGCAACCCACTTCAGGATTCTTACCTGGAGAATTCCATGGACAGAGGAGGCAGGCAAGCTATAGTCCATGGGATCCCTGAGAGTTGGACATGGCTGAGCAGCTAACAATTTCACTTTCTTCTGCAAAATACCTGATCGATATTCCTCAAGACTATCAAGGTTATAGGAATAAAGAAAGACTGAGAAACGGTCATAGACCAGGAGAAACTAAAGAAACAGAAGGACAGTGTAGTATTCTGGATGGGATCCTGGAACAGAAAAAGGACATTACTGGAATCTGAATAAACTCTGGATTTTAGTTAACAGTAATAAGCCCATGTTGACTTCTTAGATTTGACAAATATGCAATGGTAATGTAAAATGCTAATATTAGGGGAGATTGATTGAAGGGTATTTGGGAACTCTCTGGACTATCTTTGTAACTTTTCTGTAGATCTAAAGATACTGGTAGCTCAGTGGTAAAGAATCCACCTGCAATGCAGGAGATGAGATGTAGTTTCGATCCCCGGGTTGGGAAGATTACCTGGAGAAGGAAATGGCAACTCACTCCAGTATTCTTGTGGGAAATATCATGGTTAGAGGAGCCTGGCAGGCTAAGTCCATAGAGTTGCAAAAAAGTCCATGGGATTTTCCAGGCAAGAGTACTGGAGTGGGGTGCCATTGCCTTCTCCGTAGCAGCAGACAGGACTTAACGACTAAACGACAACAAAGGTATTCCAAAGTAGAACATTTATTTTAAAAGATGATGAGATACTGGGACTTCCTTGGTGGTCTGGTGGCTAAGACTCTGCCACCAGGGCAGGGAGCCCACGTTTGCTCCCTGGTCAGGGAACTAGATCCCACATGTCATAGCTAAGAGTTCATATTGTTCCTGCTATTGTTTAGTTGCCAAGTTGTTGTTTAGTTGCTAAGTCGTGTTCAACTCTTTTGCAACCCCATGGACTGTAGCCCTGCAGGCTTCTCTGTCCATGGGATTTTCCAGGCAGGAATATCTGAGTGGGTTGTCATTTTTTTCTCCAGGGGATCTTTCTGACCCAGGGGCCGAACTTATGTCTCCTGCATTGGAAAGAGGATTCTTTACCACTGAGCCACCGGGGAAACCCAAAGAGTTCATATGCCACAACTAAAGATCAAGCAACTAAAGACTGTATGTGGCAGAGAAGACTGAGGATCCTATGTTTCACAGCTGAGACCTGGCACAGTCAGATAAATAAACATTTTTTTTGAATGATGAGATATTATTCCTAACCATGAGATTAACAAAGAATAAAAAGTCTGACTCAAAGAAGTATTGAGGAGGATATGGGAAAAATAATTCTCTCATATTTGCGGTGGAAGAGTCAAAGGTATTGTAGGAAGCAACTTAGTCCAGGAAAGCAGAAAATGTACAAACCCTGGAATCCAGAATTCCATTTGGACACCAAGAGATATTTATAAAGGCTTTGATACAAATTGTCCACAATAACATAAAACTGAAACAACTTGAATGTCTATCAATAGGGGGACATTATATAGAGATTACAATAGGGGGACATTATATAGAGATTACAAATATGGTGGGATATTTACTACAGTGTAGCTAAAAGGAAAGAATGAAATTTCTATATATCAATATGGCTAGATGTTCAATCCTGAATGAAAAAGTAAAGGTGAAGAAGAGTATATGTGGTGTGTGTGTGTGTGTGTGTGTGTGCTCAGTTGTGTGTCCGACTCTTTGCAACCCCATGGACTGTAGCGAGCTCCTCTGTCCATGGAATTTTCCAAGCAAGAATACTGGGTTGCCATTTTCTCCTCCAGGGAATCTTCCTGATCCAGGGGTAGAACCTGTGTCTCTTACGTCTACCTGCGCTGGCAGATGTGTTCTTTACCACTAGCACCGCCTGGGAAGCCCAGCATTTACTATACTATAAACCTCGTGAGACAGGTTCTGTTATTAACCCCAACAGATAGATGAAGACACTAAGCGGCAATGGAGTTCAGGAACTTGTCTTGGGTACCACAGTTGGATAGTGATAGAAACAGCAACCATACCCTGGAAGGCTGGCTTCAAGTCTGTCTTACCAACCATTATGCTTTCTGCCTCGAATTCCCCCTCCTCATGGAGCTCCATTCTAGGGAAGGTAAGTAAGTTAGACAGTGAATTAGCTGTGGAAAAAAACAAAGAAGGGAAGGAAAAAGGAGTATCACCCTTCAAAGAGGGGGTGTGGGGGTCATGGATGGCCTCACTGAGAGATAACATCTGAGCAAAGACCCTAAGGAAGTGAAAGAGGAAACCATGCCTGTACCTGGGGGTACCCGCATTTCAGCCTTGACAACAAGATCACAGGCTCTGGGAGCGGTAAACCGGGAGTGTTTGAAAAATAAATAGCAAGGAAGCCAGGGTCACTAAAGCAGAGGGAATAAAGAAATGAGAATAAAAGAAATGAGCCCAGAGAGAGATGGAGGCTAGATTGGGTGGGGCCTTATCCATCCTAAGGACCTTGGAGGGGTCTGAGCAGGGGGTGATAGTATCTGACTTGGGCTTAAGAGGGATCCCTCTTTGTTGAGGTGAGATTCCTCAGAGGCTCGGGCGGTAGCTTGCATTGGAGTGGTAGCAGTGGGTGGCGGTAAGAAGTGATTGGATTTTGGATATAGTTTGAAGATCAAATTGACGGTATTTGCTGAGGATTGACATGACAGAGGGAGAGGAGTCCAGGATGACTCAGGTTTTTGGCCTACGTAAACGGGAAGGCAGAGCGATTGTTTCCTGAATGGAGAAGACCATGGGAGAAGCAGGTTTGAGGAGGGGGTGGGAAGGCCTGGAGTTTCGTTTTGGACATGCTGAGTTTGAGATTTCTACTGGACAACCAGGTGGACACGTTGAGCGTTCAATTGGATATAATAGTCTGGAGTTTTGAGCAGAGGAGATAAAAATCTATGCCTCATCTGCATATAGATGTTATTTGAAACCACAAGAAAGGATGAGATCACCCGAGAAATGAATATAGATATAGAGCAGTGAAAATGTGAGAACTGAACCCTGGGGCCCCAGCATTCAGAGTTTGCAGCTGAGGAGGAGGAAAGGGAGAAGGGGGAGAATTCAGCAACAGGAAGCTGAGAAGGAACAGCCACAGAGGCGGGAGGAAAACCAGGAGAAAAGCCAGGAGAGAGAGCCAGCTAGATGAAGAAAGTGTTCCAAGAAGGATCAAGTGATCAAATGTGTTGAAGGCTGCCGATAGGGAAAGAAGGATGAGGACTGAGAAATGACCGTTTGATCAAGCATCATGGAGGTGCGGGGTGGCAGAATGTGCCATCCCCAAATATGCCACTTTGGCACAAGGATTGTTTTGAGCTAAAGGCAATTGAGAAGAAGCAGATAGAAGGAAGGCTCTCTACCCTATATCCTCATTTGCATAAAAGCAAGACACACATTCATAAAGGTGTCCCAACTCCTGTCTCTATCAGGAGGGACAGAAAATCACTGGAAACAAGTTTAGACCCTTATCAGTCTAGAGACAGCTCCAGAGAAATTTATTGGGTTGGCCCAAAATTTCATTCCCATTTTTCCACAAAAACCCAAATAAACTTTTTTTGGCCAACCCAATATGTAAGAAACTTTACTGACTATCCTTTATCTACCATCATTTCCTTTGATTTGCCTTCCCACAATTTGCTGCCCCTAGTGAAAGTGAAAGTTGCTCAGTCGTGTCCCACTCTTTGCGACTCCATGGACTATACAGTCCATGGAATTCTCCAGGCCAGAATACCGGACTGGGTAGCCCTTCCCTTCTCCAGGGGATCTTCCCAACCCAGGGATCAAACCCCAGTTTCCCGCATTGCAGGCAGATTCTTTACCTGCCCCTAGAGTCAGATCTTTTTCTTTCTCTTGTCATATCTCTAAAAATTTCATTCTTTTGCTAAGATGTTATATCAGCCCAAGCTCGAACTAAATCTTTGAGGTAGTCATCTCCGGGTATATGCTGCACATGTTTATGAACTTCTATGTGCCTTTCTCTTGTTAGTCTGTCTTTGGCCAGTCTAATTTATGCAGCCCCAGCTGCATGAGTATAGGAAGAGATCTGGGGGGCAGAAGAAGAGATTTTTCTTGTCCTTCAGTGGTCATTAGTGACATTGACAAGAGTGGCTTTAGGTAGAGTATGTGGAGGTTAAAATCTATTTGGATCAGAATTGAGAGTCTGAGAGAAGAGAAATGATGCAGGCAGTACAGACAACTCTCTCAAGTGTTTGACCACAGCTGGAAAAAGTGTGGGGTGAACAGCAGTGTGTTAAAGTGTCAAAATAATGCATCACATTCATGATAAAGTTTCCTGTCATTGGTAGAGGTTGATGTACATTAATTGTGTTTTATTTTGCTGTGTGTCCTGTGGGGTCTTAGTTCCCCTACCAGGGATCAAACCCATGCCCTTTGCATTGGAAGCACTGAGATTTAATCACCAGGAAATCCTACATTACATTCTTTTTTTTTTTTTGCTTATTCATTTGTTTGGCTATGCCTGTTGTGGCATGTGGGCTCTTTTAATTACGGCATGTGGGATCTAGTTTCCTGAGCAAGGATGGAACCTGGGCCCTATGCACTGGGAGCACAGAGTTTTAGCCACTGGACCACCAGGGAAGTCCCCGATATTACATTCTTATAATATAACCTTGTATGTAACCTTGTCAGTGAAGGTTCAAAGAGACTTTAAAATTTGATGACATAGTACAGATATATCTTTAAAAAAATGAAGGCAAACGGAACAAACTGTAACAGCTGATAGTTCAGAATGGTGAACATTTTGATGTTTGCTATATTATCTTTATACTTTCAAATTTCCAAGGAATCTTAACCACAGGATTGCCAGGAAAGTCCCCCTTAAAAATAATTAGAGGGGACTTCCCTGGTGGCTCAGATGGTAAAGGATCTGCCTGCCAATGCAGGAGACTCAGGTTTGATTCCTGAGTCAAGAAGATCCCCTGGAGGGGGGCATGGCAACCCACTCCACTATTCCTGCCTGGAGAATCCCATGGACAGAGGAGCCTGGCGGGCTACAGTCATTGGAGTTGCAAAGAATCGGACATGACTGAGCAACAAACACACACACACGCCTTGGTGGTCCAGGGCTTAAGAACCCACCTGCCAATGAGGGGACATGGGTTTGATCCCTGGTCTGGGAAGATGGCACACGCTGCAGAGCAACTAAGCCCGTGTGTCACAGCTACTGAAGCCCACGTGCCTGAGCCCATGCTTTGGCAACAAGAGAAGCCACCGCGACAGAAGCCCGTGCTCTGCAAACAGAGAATAGCCCCAGCTCACCACAACTAGACGAAGCCTACGTGCAGCGGCAGAAACCCTCTGCAGTCCAAAGAAGAGATTAATTAATTACAATAAACAAATGATTAGAGCAGGGGAAAATGTTTGTGGGCCTGAAGGTGTGAAGGCCTTTGAGTGCCATGTCAAGAATGCGGTGGGGGGAAGGGTATGGCTCAGAAAGTTCTCCCTGAAAACTGCAGAGAGTGTGGGAACAATAAAAAATTTCCTTTAACCATTCAGGCTAGAGTTTTCTAATGTGTGGACAGGACCACCTGCATCAAAATCTTCCAAGGGCATTCAGTAAAATTCAACCTCTGGGCCTTTCTCCTCTGGCTTACTAAATCCTAGCGTCTCCAGCAAGGTTAAGCAATCTGTACCTGAGAAGGTGGAGAAGTAGCAAGTTCAGGGAAAGTTTGGGGCTGTGATTAGTACCTGTGGAGATGGAAGTGCCCATAGGACTTCTGTCTGAGAGTGGATATAAGAGTCTCAGGTTCACCAATGGGTGTTAATCAGATTCATTGTCCAGTCTCCCACAGCAGGTAGCACAAGGACTTGCACATAGTAGGTGCTAAAAGTTTATTGAGTGAATTAAGAATTTAGCTTAAGGGACTTCCCTGGTGGTCCAGTAGCTAAGACTTCGAGCTCCCAGTGCAGGGAGCCTGGGTTTAATCCCTGGTCCAGGAACTAGATCCCTCATGCTACAATTAAAGATCTCATGTCCTTCAACTAAGACCCAGAGTGGTCAAATACATAAATAAATATCTGAAGAAAAGAATGTAGCTTCAGAGCCAATCACTCAATCACAAATTCTACCTTCTTACCAACTCTCTCCTTGCTGCCTAGCATGCAATGTATCTTCATGGTGGCCATCAGCCCAAAGGAGTGGGAAAAACTTGGACTTCAGAGTCAGACAGAGTTGAATTCACACCTGATTCCCCTTATTCCCAGCTCTGTGGCCACAAGTGAGTCTCCCCTTGGAACCTGGTTTTCTCAGAGGCAAATAATGTCGTTCACTCAGCCTCTTTTGCCCTCCTGGAGTTTGCAACCTAAGGAGGTAATGGTAGTAGACAACAAATGTAGTAAGTAGGTTTATTATACCATATGAGAATGTAAGAATTGCTATATAAAAAAAGAAAAAAAGCAGCAGAGTGAGGGCTGGGCCTGAGTGGTAGTGGCAACAGTGATCAGGCTGGGGAAACGTCATTATTAGTTAGCGTTATCATGTTGTAGGCCACGTTGACTCAGACAGTAAAAAGCCACCTGCCATGGAGACCCTGGTTCGATCCCTGGGTTGGGAAGATTTCCTGGAGAAGGGAATGGCAACTCACTCCAGTATTCTTGTCTGGAGAATTCCAAGGACAGAGGAGCCTGGCTGGCTACAGTCCATGGGCTGGGAAGGAGTCAGACACGAGTGAGTGAGTAACACACATGCAGGCCACGCTCAGGAGGATTTGCGGAAGTGATGGGATGTGGAGGGTTTTGTGGAGGGATGTGATGGAGTGGACCAAGTGGATAGCTAGAGAAGAGTATTCCAGGCAGAAGGAACAGCAAGCGCTAAGGCACTGAGAGAAGTGTGGATGGCACTGTGTGAGAAACAGCAAGGAGGCCGCATGGTTGGAGTGGAGTGAGTGATGGAAGACGAGGGCCTTGCAGGGCTGTGATGTTATATGACAAAGGAAAGAAGGAAGTGAAGTCAGTTACCGAGTGCCAACAACGTGCAAGAAACTGAGCTTTGTGTATTAATATACCAGCTATTTAATCTTTGCACTAACTTTCAAGGCATATATTCAGACCTCACCCCCCTTATATAAAACTGAGTGACAGAGACAAAACCTGACTTCCTCATGATGTATAGCTAGTAAGTGGCCCAGAGGATCTTTTCCAAGTATGACACATTGTTTGGTACTCATCTGTCATAGCTATAGCAAGTCCATAAAATTCCTACTACTTAAAATTTATTTGGCTTTGCTGGATCTTAATTTGGGCACGTGGGATTTTAGTTCCTGAATCAGGGATTGACCTTATGTCCCCTGGGGTCAAGGTAGACTGGACAACCAGAAGGAGGATTTGCATAAAGGCTGGAGGGATGAGATGGAGTAGGCCCAAGTTCCCATGACTTTTACCAAAAGATTCAAGGAGGGGCACAGAAGGACAGACATGGCCTAAACAAGGGGAGATGCCGCCCAGGGCCAGGCATCTAGAGATGGTCTGGATCTGCAGGAGAGGAGTCTGCAGAGACACGGCCCCTGTGAGTCAAGAGCAATGTGAGCCTGCAACAGTAACAAAATAGGACTTGCCAAAATGGGGTTACAAGTATTGCAGCATATATTAACTGATGACCTTTAACAAGAGAGATTTCCCCGGTGCTCAGACAGTAAGGAGTCTGTCTGCAAGGCAGGAGACCTGAGTTTGATCCCTGGGTTGGGAAGATCCCTTGGAGAAGGAAATGGCAACCCACTCCAGTGTTCTTGCCTGGAAAATCCCATGGACAGAGAAGCCTGGCAAGCTACAGTCCATGGGGTCACAAAGGGTCAGATACAACTGAGCAGCTTCACTTTCTTTCTTTTAACAAGATAATGCTTTTAACATGCAGAATACACAATATATATAATTTATCTAAAATTATTAAATTCAAAATATAATTTTAAGAAATTATTAAACTCATAGTTTGCCACAGGGGTCCTGGTCTGATGATCAGTTTCTCAGATGTGAGGGATTTCTTTCTAGCCAGCATTTCTGTGTCTGAATGTGGCCCTAACACCAAAGGTCTGCATTTGAGGCCCTCAGTGCGTGTAAATGAAGATACAGACGGTAAAGGTAAGTGGTACTGCTGTGTGCTGCCCCGAGTTCCACATGTATATTGGCTAAGATCTTAGAACAGCCCCATGAGACTGGCATTGTTGTTGCCCGCATGCGATGGAGGAAGAAACTGTGAAACAGGGAGGTCGACTGACTTACCCAAGGTCTTCTAACTACTGAGTGGTGATGGGGGGATCTGAACCTAGAGAATCTGGCTAGGCTCTCTCTCTCTTTTTTTTTTTTTTTTAAGATTTATGTATTTTATTTCTGCCCGCGCTGGGTCGTGGTTGCTGTTCTCGGGCTTTCTCTAGTTGCAGCGAGCAGGGGCTGCTCGTCATTGCTGTGCGTGGGCTCCTCACTGTGGTGGCTTCTCTCGTTGCAGAGCAGAGGGTCTAGGCCTACGAGCTTCAGCAGTTGTGGCACACGGGCTTAGTTGCTCCTCAGCATGTAGCATCTTTCCAGACCAGGCTTGGAACCGGTGTCCCCTGCATTGGCAGGCAGATTTTAACCACCAGACCTCCAGGGAAGCCCCAGATCTGGCTAGATTCTTAACCTTAACTTTTATGTTCTACTGTGTGGTCCAGGCTGGGCCTTGGTTGTCCTGGGTGGTTTTTCCCAAGGGCTCTTTCTTGGCACTGTCATGCTGGTGAAACCTTCTCCAGGCTGCGGAGGATCTCAGGGCTGGTATTTCCTGGTCCTCACGGGATCTACTACTTCCCAGGCTGGTACCCAAGGACTGACTGGAGACTGAGGAGGATCAGAGCATACTGTTGAACGTTGCCCTCAAGACTGGAAAGAACTGGGAGTTCCCTGATGGTCTAGTGGTTAGGATTCGGCCCTTTCACTGTCGCAGCCCAGCTTCAAGCCCTGGTCAGGGAACTGAGATCCTGCAAGCTGTGTGGCGTGGGAAAAAAAAAAAAGCTGGAAAGGTCTCAGGGTTCCCTCTCCATGTCACCTGCATAAAGTCCCTCCACTAACCCCACATTCACCCTTCTTTTTGCTATATTGAACCTGTGGTGTTTTGAAAGAGCTCTGGATTAAGACGTAAGAAAACTAACTTAAATCCTGGATCTATTATCTAACAGCTGTGTTATCTTGGCCAAATGGCTTTATGTTTAAATCTCCATTTTTTTCCATCTGTAAAGTGGGAATGAGAGTAATGGCTACTATTGAGAAACAGGACTTGGGACATTGGTAAACCTGGAGCCCTTGGGCGTAAATCATGCAGGACTGAACCGTTGCGAGGCATAATGCCATTATTCTCATTCTTGCCCCAAATGCTTTTCTTCTCTTCAGTTGTTTCCATTATAGCTGATGTTATCCTTTCATCTGCTGTCAGGTGACACGAGGCCCTTGGCTTTCTCTGAAGGCTCTTCTGGGCTCTTCCGTCATCTCGCAAGTAGCTGGACCTGTGCCAGGAGAATGTGACGTACGGAGAATCAGTTTCACGTTGGCACCGTCAGTCACAATCACATCACTCTCGTATCATTTGAATATACCTTCTTGTGAAAGGAGAGCATATCTTATGAAAAGTGCACAGATCATGAGCACTCGGTGGGTTATCACAGTATAACCTTTGTATTCATCACCCATGAAAGAAAGGGAACAGTATCAGCCCCTAGAAGCCCTTGTTGTACCCACTTTGTGCCCCCTCCCAATCATTGCTGCCTCCTTCCTACCCATTATGTCTGTGTTGCCAAAGCCTAACACAAATCCTTGTCAAGAAGCCCATAAACAGTTGCTAAACTGAACTGAGCCCCTTTGAAATAATTTTGTGATCTCAAGGTAATCACTTCAACTTCCTTGGCCTTGATTTACTCTTCTGAAAAACAGGGATGGCATTTCAGTAATTTCAAGTTTTCAGTCCTAGCTGTACACTAGAATCACCCGGGGAATCTTTTGAAAAACTGTCCACCATTCTTGGGCTCTGGATATGAACCTCTGAAGGTCCCAGGCAGTGGGTAGTTTTTCATAGCTTTCCAAGGATTCCAGTGTACAGCCATGATCACTTGAATCTTACCAATTCCAATCAATACACAATCACATATACATTCAAATCTCAGTTCCACCCCTGCTGTGGGTTGAATTGTGTCCTCTGCAAAGATGTTGTTTCTAACCCCCAGCACCTGCGAATGTGGACCCATTTGAAAACAGGGTTATTGAAGATGAGCAGACTAAGATGAAGCCGTTAGAGTGTGTGTGTGTGTTAGTCACTCGGTGGAGTTCAACTCTTTTGTAGCCCGCCAGGCTCCCCTGTCCATGGTATTCTCCAGGCAAGAATATTGGAGTGGGTAGCCATGCCCTTCTCCAGGGGGTTTTCCCTACCCAGGGATCGACCTGGGGTCTTCTACATTGCAGGCAGATTCTTTACCATCGGAGCCGCCAGGGAAGCCCAGCAGGTCTTTAGGGTGGGCCCCTAATCCAATGTGACTGGAAACGTTGAAAAAAGAGGGAATCCTGGACCCAGAGACAGAGGCCCAGAGAGATCACCAAGTTGAAAGGTTGCTGTTGAATCACAACGCTGGGATTTTTGGCTCCTGGAGGAGAAGAATTTAATCTGGGGCCAGAGACGAGGCTTGATCATTTAGAGCTTTTGTGTAATAAAGTTTTATTAAAGTATAAAGGAGATAAAGTTTTTGACACAGGCATCAGAGGGGGGCAGAAAGAGTACCCCCTCTGCTAGTCTTTAGTTGGATATTATATAGTTATTAGCAATCTGTTAATGAAAGAAAGGAATGTCTTAAAACTTAGAATGGCACCAGGCCCCTTACTCATAAGATGTATTTTGGGATAATTTTGGCACCAAATGGCTTATTTGGGGCCATAAAATGATTAACTTGAATTTTGAAGAAGGGCAGATTATTTTTTTTTAAATATCACTAGTTTGTTTCCTCCTGCTGCTTAAAAAAGATAAAAATGTCTGACACTTACAAACTATTTCCTCTGTTTAGAGACCCCTGGCCTTCCTGCCTGTTACCCTCTCAAAGTGAAGACTGGTGTTACAATGGAGCACCAAAGATTGCTGCAAACCACCAGAAGCTAGGAGAGATACCTGGAAGAGATTCTTCCTCAGAACCCTCAGAAGTCCTCTGCTGACCCCTTGACTTCAGACCTCTAACCTCCAGTGTATGAGACAATAAATTTCTATTCTTTAAGCCACTCAGTTTGTGGAACTTTGTTACAGCAGTCCTAGAAAATCAACATAACTATTTTGATACTATCCAAGGAAATTTCTTGACCTGTTTCTTCATCTGCAAAGCTGGAAGCATCATCATGGTTCCACATCCTGGGCTCCATTCTAAACACTTTGCATAGATTATCTCATTTAGCCGTCACTTATACTTTACTACTGGCTTCCTTGGTAGCTCAGGCGATAAAGACCCTGTCTGTAGTGTGGGAGACCAGGGCTCGATCCCTAGGTTGGGAAGATCCCCTGGAGAAGGAAATGGCAACAGACTACAGTATCCTTGCCTGGAAAATCCCATGGACAGAGGAGTCTGGTGGGCTGCAGTCCATGGGGTTGTAAAGAGTCGGGCGCGACTGGAGCCACTAACACAACATACTTTGCTACAGCAGGTATATGTACTCCTGTTATCTCCACTTTTTCAGATGAGATAGCTGTGGAACAGAGGTTAAGTAATTTGCTCAAGGTGGCACGGTAACTAAATGTCTAAGGCAATAAAACATCATTCACGTTTCCTGGGAAGTCTCCATGAGACTGCGAAGGTGGATGTGAACAGCGCTTTGTCATTAGCACAGCATTTTACCCTTTTTAAAATTAGAATCTCTAGATGCTGGACTTTGGCCATCTCTGACTCTTCCCTTCTCTTTCGACGCGATCCTTCCTTTCCTCGGCGACAGGGGTCGCTGCATCGCGCGGGCACTGACAGGTCCTTCTAGCCCGCAGCGCCGGCTGCTCGCTGGTGCCTATAAGTGGCAGTACCGAGCTCAGCAGACAGCAGTCAGCCGCCGCCGGTGCCAGGGCTGGGGCTGCAACTGGAAGTGGAGCTGGACGCGGAGGAACTGAAGCTGGGCCAGGGTGCAGCGCAGCACGGCGCCGGGGCCGCAAGGAGGGGCATTTCGCTGCTGGCCCACCGCGAGCCGCCCCCAGCCCACGCCAAGGCGCCCTTTCTCCAGGCCGCCTGCCTCCGCCTTCCGCCTCCCTCCATTTCCCCGGAATCTCAGCCCGGCGCGCCTGCACCCCGGTCCTTCTTTGGGTGGGGAAGCTCCCGGCCGCTCTCTGGTTTCACTCCTTCCTCGCAGCCTGGGCTCTCAGCTCCCTTTCTTCTTTTCCTGGACTGGGTCCCACCCCCTTCGATCCCCTTCTTCTAGCTCAGGCTCTCTACTCCTTCCCTTAGCAAGAGTCCCAGCAGCTCAGCCACTCTTCTCAGCAGAGGGTCCCCGCCTTCCCTTTTCCTTGCCTGCGGTCCACCCCCATCCTGTTCCTTCCTCTGTCCCTAGGGTGCTGCCTCTCCCCTCCCCCACCCCCTTTCCCAGGCCTGGAGTTCCAAACCTTTTGGTCTCCTCTTATGGTCCTAACTGGGTCCTGGTCCCTCTTCCCCAGTTTGGCGTTCTAGATCGGGAACCCAGCCTTCTTTCCACCTCCAGAGGACTGCTTCCACAAAAACACATCTCTCAAACATGAACTTTGCCTAGAGATTCTCGCAGTCTCTCCTGCCCCCTCCTGCTGAGCCCTTGCTACCTATGTCCCAGGTCTTACTCTCATTTTGCTAAGGGTCGGGGGGGTGGGTAAGCAGCGGGATGCTTCTGTGGTCTGGCGCCAGTGGCCTCCCTCCGCCTCGAATCTTTCCGTCGTTGCTTGTGGTGGTAGCCTTGGTGGGGCTGCTGCCCGTTCTCAGAAGCCATGGCCTCCAGCCCAGCCCTACCGCCAGCACCATCAGAGGCTCAGAGCCGCCCCGAGAACGTTCAATTGGGGATGTCACCACCGCCCCACCGGAGCTCGCCCCCGAGAGCCGCCCAGTTAACCATTCCTTCGCTGAACACAGCCCAAAGGCTCGAAAGGCCTTTCCAGTCCTGGGCATCGACTACCAACACGTGCGCACACCCTTCGAAATCGCCCTTTGGATCCTACTGGCCTGCCTCATGAAGATAGGTAAGTCCACCTAGCCCCCGATGCTTCCACTGTCACCTAGCTGAGGAGCCTGTTCCCATCCTTACCACTTGAAGCTGCCCCGGAATGAGGGTCTGGACTGGTTCTGTATAGTAGGCGGCCTCCATCCGGCCATCTTGATGCTTCTCAAACTTGAGCTCTGCGGCCTCCTCACATGGGAGCGGGGTATTGCTCACGGGAGAGAGCAGGACTGGAGGATGCTTCTGGTCCTAGGTACCTTCAGCGAGGCTCCCAGGCCTGGCAGGCCTCCTCTGGAGCCAGGTGCCCAGCTGTGTGTGTGTGAGACAGGCGTGTCTTCAGCAAGTGACACAGTCTGCTCTGTCACCAGCCACCAGTGTAATTACATGCTTCATGGAAAGCTGTTTCAGGATGGAGGATCTTTCTACTTGGTTTGCCTAAGGAGTTTGAGTAGAGTGGGCAACGTGTGTGCTGGAAACTTACAGGTGTGGTGGAAGATGAGGCATCACTGTATTCTCACCTTCCTTCCTTCATCCCTGGAGTGTTATCCATCAGCTCTGCCTGCCCAGGCTGGTCAGGAGCCCCTGAGTCAGTTTCCTGCCCGGGAATGCCATTCTTTATACAGTTTATGGGACAGGGGGCCTTGGGAATTCCTGAAGTCTGGTTTGAGGTGGGGGAGAGGGAGTGGAGGATGGTCAAGCTCACCTCCAGGTTGCACCCTGCTGCGTCTCAAAGTGCTGTCCAGCTGGGCCAGTCATGGTGGCCTGCCTGCTACTCAGCCAAGTGGGAGAGGGATGGGTGGAGAAGCTCAGGATGTTCTGATATGAAGAGACTTTGAAATGTTCTTTTTGGAAGAAGGAAATAGAAAAGTGGTTCCCCTCCAGAGGCTGTCTCCCCGCTAGGTCTGGGCACTCTGTTCTGCTGGGTGATAGATGCTGGAGATGCTCCAGGTGATAGGTGCTCCAGATGCTGCTGGAGCTCCCCAGAGCCTGCCCGACCCAGAAGTCCCTGGAAGTGGTGTCCTGGGGGGCTTTGACATCCGCCTTTGCCTTTTTAGCCCCCAGCCAGCTGTGGAAGGCACGAGGGCCTGGGACTCTGCTGGTTTGGGTTTGGAGAGTTTGTGATTTTTGGCAGGAAGCCTTGCAGCTCTCCCAAGGACACGCGGGAGCTGAGGGCGATGCCAGGCTGGTATGAGGCAGGCTCCGGGACATGCTGCAGGAGGGCTCGGGTGCTTCTGTCGTGACAGATCTAGGAGCTGGCTTCCTGATTCAGGGCTTCGGTGCTGTGACAGTGGCAGGCCTGTACATCGGGCTGGGCCACCAGCACCTATCCCCTGATGGCAGCCTGGAAAAAAAATCAAGGCCGGGGCAAGGGGAGTCGTGTGTACTGATTCTGACAAATACATGACCTTGAACAAACTGGGCTTTTTTCTGCAGGTCTCGCCCACCTGTGAAACCGGCAAGAATCTCTAAATTTGACCATCCATTGAATCCTGAAGCCCCTGTGTCCTAGTTTGTTGTAAGAAGCTGAAGTGACTGGTGTGTCATTTGCCTGTGTGAGACCAGGAAGAGGCCTCATAGGCACTATTTATAAATTGCCCTCCTCCTCTCTCCAACCCCGTCACCTCCCAGCCACACCTGGCATTGTGTTAGGGTATGGGGGGGCGGGGGGACTAGTGCACGCACGTGGGGCTCAGTGATTTCTGGTAGGTCGACAGCATGACCACTAAGCTCCTACTCTGGACAGCCAGGAGTTGGTCCGTGCAGGCCTGACTCCAGTCCCAATGGGACCAAGTTTGGCCTGATTTGTCCCCACCAAAACTGTGCCGGGGCCCCGGGAAGTTGGCAGAGGTGGTGCCATGACACGGGTGTCAGCCTAGAAGTTAGGAAACTTGGCCTTTTGTCCCGTCTCCCTTGTGACCTTGGGCCAGTGACGCCTCCTCACTTGTCAGTTGATCTTTGTGGCTTCTTCCAGGTCTGACATTTCTGCCATTCCACTGACTTGGGTAACCCTGGCAAGTCATTCAGCCTTGGGCCATAGTTTTCCCATTGTAAAAGTGAGGATGCTGGATATGATCTCTGAGGGCCTTTGCAGTTGCGAGAGACTGTGTCTCTGCTTTGACAGGACGTTTTTCTGCCTCTGGAAACAGAGGTGCCCTCACACCCGGCCATCCTGGGGAAGAGCATAGAAAGGTGATCTTAAGGGTCCCTGTTCAGGTGGCCGAAAGTGAAAGCCCATTTCCCCCTTGTGTTGGCTGTCTGTTGTTTGGCCACACAGCTTGAGGGATCTCAGTTCCCCACCCAGGGACTGAACCGAGGCTGCGGCAGTCAGAGCCTGGAATCCTAACCACTCGGCCACCAGGGAACTCCCCCCGCCCCTTTGCAGTGTTGAACTGAGGCTGGCACCCCTCTGGCCCTTACCCTCTCTGACTCTCAGTTTTCTCAAGTATAAAAGGGGGAAATACTAGCATCCAGTTATGATGCTGCTGACGTGGTGAGGACAGAAATTAACACGCGTGAAGCTGCCTTTGTGCTCACAGGAAGCGCTCAGTGACGTGCAGCCACCCCTGTTGGTAGTTTAACCACCTCAGGTAAACGCCTCCCCACCTCAGCCTCCTAGAGCCTTCCTCGGAGGCTGGAGGATTACGGATCTCTCGGCCTAGGCTGCCGCCCGGAGCCCTTCCTTCAGGTTTCAGGAAGGACTGAAAGTCAGTCCCACCGACTTTATTCTTCTTTTCACTTTAGCAGGTCCTGTGGGGAAGGGACATGGTGCCAGCTGACTCCGGGGGGTGGGCTGTGGGACCGAGGCCATGCTCGCTCTCAACTACACTCTGGAGCCTTGGAGTTCACCTTGGGGTCTTGCCTCTTCTCTCAGTGCTCCAGCGTAGGTAGGCGCCCTGTTGGAGGCCTCATTCTGGCATCTGTGACAGCTGCTTCCCTTGCACATCACCTCTCCTTTAAGAACAGAAGGTGCTGTGTGCAGTTCTCACTGTTGTCCAGGTCGTGAAGCAGAGCCTCAGGTAGACACTGGCCGAGGGCGGATGGCATTAGAGCCGAAGAGTAAAAAAAAATTCTTCACCTGTACACCCATGGCTGATTCGTGTCAATGTATGGCAAAAACCACTACAATATTGTAATTAGCCTCCAATTAAAATAAATAAAATAAAATTTAAAATAATAATAAAATGATGCTATTAAAAAAAATTATTTTGGCCGCACAGGCGTGGCATGTGGAATCTTAGTTCCCGACCAGGAATTGAACCAGTGCCCCCTGCAGTGGAAGCACAGAGTCTTAACCCCTGAACCTCCTGGGGAAGGCCCTAGAGCTGAAGTTCTAGAGGAGATGCTTCTGGGTTCTTTCTGAGTGACTCAGTGGGTGACATGGGGCAAGTCTCTTCCCTTCTCAGGCCTTTTCTCTCTCTGACAGTCTCCTTTTCCAGGGGATCTTCCCAACCCAGGGATCGAACCCAGGTCTCCCGCGTTGCAGGTGGATTCTTTACCAGCTGAGCCACACGGGAAGCCCGACAGTCAGGGATTCTTGCCTTTTTCCTCGTGGGGAGGGCCTAGTGATGTGAGTGGGGGGTGAGCCCCCTGGGAGAACTGTGAGAATGACTCCAAGCCCTGGGTAGGACCACGCTGCATCCCACCCCACCCCTCACTGGGGTTTGAACCCTGCATGAATCCCGCTTTGTCTCTATGTTTACCTGGCTTCCAGTCCTGTGTGTGTTTCAAGGGAGTGCCTTGCTGTAACCCAGCTCTCTACTGGCACCCCGTACAGCTGTTTACCCACGTCCAGCTCCTGGCAGCCCGTGAAGCAGGTATTCAACTCGTCTCCTGACCACAGACCAAAAAAAAAAAAGCCTTCCTTTGTCCCTTCACATCTTATAGCTTTTCTTGGTTTTGGTCTTTGCAAGGTGAATCCTGACGTGTCCTCCTCAGAACGGGTCTGTGAGGAGGGGAGATGGGGGTCGTTATTGCCCAGTTCACATGTGTGGATATCAGACCCAAAGGCTGGTTTCCTGTGTAAGACTAGAACTCGCTTCTCTCACTTCTCAGGAGAGAGGAACAACTTGAAGGTCACCTTGAAACTGTCCCTAGAAGCCCAGGTGGAACTCTCCAGAAAGGAAAAGGTGACCTTTTTCTCTTTGGGAAGAAACAGCAGAATACCCGCGGGACAGGCCTGGGAGGGAGGTTCAGGCAGGAGCCCTGGGTCCTGGGGCGCCAGGGCACTTGGAGGGCCTCTGCTGGTCACGTGGCCTGGGCTTCACTCAGCTGAGCCCCCATGAGATGCCCCTCTCCTCTCTGTCCTCTCTGTCCTGCCCCTTGTGGCCGCTCCCCCTCCAGTTCTGGTGGGAAGGACAGACAAGGTCACAAAGTCGGGGCTCTGCCTCTGGTACCTGCGTGACCAGGCACCTGGTGTCTCTGAACCTGACTTGCCTCATCAGGAGGGTGAGGATGCCGTCTCTTTCTTCCAGCATCGACACAGGGGCCGAACGTGGGATACCCAGCACGGAGTCCAGCACTGTGGCGGCTTTTTCAGGGCCTGTTCAGGTTCCTCCCCTTTGGGCGGTCTTCCCAGGCCACTCCAGCCCACAGCCATTGCTTTCATTTCTCCCCCAAAGCCGTATCCCTTATTGTTTATCCACAGCTTTGGCATCCGGCCTAGCCTGTCCTGTGACATCTCTTCTGTTGGGGGGCTGTGTGTTTTAAAAAGAATTACCATTTATTGAGTATCTGCAGAGTAGTGTCAGGCAGAAGTAATCTCGTTTAATTCTTGCTAAAATTGGATGAGATAAAGGCTATCTCTGTTTCACAGATGAGGAAACAGCTCAGGGGGGTTATCCGCTGTGATGTGGAGCTGCCGTTCTCTGCTTGAGTCATGGCACAGCCTCCTCTCAGGGTACAGCTGCATCTCCCGCCCTCACGTTCCCCTCAGCAGATGCCTGGCCTCTGCAGGGAGTAGCTGCCCAGCTCACCGCACCTGCTAGCAGGGATTTTAGTACTCCTTGTCGGAGCTGGCAGCTTCCCAGGTGGCTCAATGGTAAAGAATCTGCCTGCTAATGCAGGAGACGCGAGTTCGATCCTTGGGTCAGGAAGATCTCCTGGAGAAGGAAATGGCAACCTACTCCGGTATTCTTTCCTGGGAAATCCCAAGGACAGAGGAGCCTGGCGGGCTACAGTTCATGGGATTGCAAAGAGTCGGACATGACTTAGTGACTGACCATGCACGCCTTAGGGGCTGGCACTTGTTGATGGCAGGAGCTCTCTCCCTCCACCAAGAGAGCCATCGGGGTTCTGTGCCGGCATCCTCTGTCCCCGTGAGCCTGCATGTGTGCACCTGAATCCCGCAGCCGAGCTGGGCCTATCCCTTGCCCTCTGCTAGCGACCCTGCCTGCCACCTCTTCGATCTTTCAGTGGTCTGACCCAGCTTGCTTCTTCCCTGCTTGGACGGGGGAGGACCAATTAGAGGGTCGTTTCCTTTTGCCAGCAGGGGTGGCTAACCTTGTGATTACCATCTCCGGCCTCTGGGTGGAAAGGGTGCTGGGCTGCTTTGGGTTACCCTTGGGGCCCAGCAGGGTCCCCTGAGAGGCAGCCTCTGTGTTGAGAGCAGGTGGCACAATTGTCTTTAGCCCTTTAAGGCAAGTGGAGTTTAGTACTAATTCTCGTTAGTATTGTAACTTGTTTCCAAAGCACTTGCATATACACTGTTTAATTCTAATCTTCTCAATGGTCCTGTGGGCTAGAATAGCAGGTGGTGCTTTTGTTTTCGTTAATATTTATTTATTTATTTGGCTGCACTGGGTCTTAGTTGCAGCACACAGGGAGCTTCAGTTTTTGTTGTGGAATGGAAATTCTTACTTGGGACATGTGAGATCTAGTGCCCTGACCAGGGATCGAACCCAGACCCCTTGCCTTGGGAGCACGGAGTCCTGGCCACTGGATCACCAGGGAAGTCCCTCGCAAGTAGTACTGGTGTACCACTAATGACATCTAATGTAGCAGATGTCATTTGACATCGAAGGAAACCTCAAGCAGTTCACTTAACAAGTAAGGACCCCAGACTTATAACCCAAGACCCTGTCCTCTTTCCTGCCTGGTCAGGTCATTGTGACGGGAGACCGGAGGTCCCAAGAGGCTTTAGCTAGAGTAAATGACCAGACACATCCCTGTTGGTGACCTGAACGGTTGACAGGAGGGACAGTTTCCTCTTGGAGGAAGGACGGGCGAAAGAAGCCTGGTGGTTTGGGTTGCTCTGGAGCCCAGGCCACCTCAACTCCAAGTCCTTGACCCCTCACCACACGCCTAGTATTTGCATGAAGAAAGAGTGTGAGCGTGTGAAGGCTGACTCAGCCTTGGGGTCTGTCCTTCTCCTAGTCTGTGGAGCAGCAAGCTTTTGAAATGGAGAGCTTTCCCTTTCCCTTGATGTGTTGCAGGCCCTCTGGGAGGAGAAAGGAGAGGCAGAGGAGTGAATTACAGCAGAAAACATGCAGGATGGGGCAGAAGAGGGAAAGTCAAGAGACCTGGGATCTGATTCTAGCTTTTTGCCGCTTGTGTGACCTTTTAGGCAAGGCACCGCTTCTCTGAGCCCTCTTTGCTCATTCGCAGTATTTATATTAAATACTTGTTAATTATGTGAGCCGTCACATATCAAGCTCCTGTTTGAGACGCTGTGTCAGATATTGCCCGGCTGGAAAGCACTGGGGTTGAAGCTCAGATCTGTGTGACTTTGGAGCTTGTGTTCTTTTCATCATCACGCCCTGATTCCCTTTCAGTTCAAAAGCTTTCTTTTTCCCATGATCATTTTAAAATAGGGAGAATGAAGGCATTTCAAGTCTTGGCTGCTCTCTGTGGATCATTTCTTGGGTTGGGGGGGGGGGTAGTAAAACTGTGCGCCCCCCTCCCCCGAAAAGCCTTGCTGTGAAGCAAATAGGCCTTCTCGGAGGTGGTGGCATTCAGAAACACAGGAGGGACCTGGGCTCTCTTCGGGAACGCCAGCCTGTGTGCAGCTGGCTGGCAGGCCTGCCTCTCTCCCTCTATCCTCCTGTCTCCCCCCCGCCCCACCCCCCCTTTCCTTCCGTGGTGGGGAGAGAAGGCTCACTCAGCAAACCCAGGACCTGGGTTATCCCTGAGTCATCCATCGCCTGTGTGGGCCTCCTTCTGCAGCGCTCACTCCCCCTGCAAATGTCTGAGTCAGACACGTCTCCCCAAGGTTGTCTGCACACACCGTGCTAGGCCCGACCATCTCTTTAGATGCCGGCAAGCATCAACTGGTACTTTAAGGCAGCCCGTGATTACATGTGGGTATTTTTAATCTTATAGGCTAATCTAATTTTAACTGAACTAGGTTTTGAGTTGGGCTCGGATCAGTGGGCTGCCCCCACCCCCTTCCCTGAGATCGTGCTGACTTCATTTCCTTCCCCCTTAAAGTTCTATCAACACATGAGGCCAGTTTGGGGGTCTGTTAGGTCAGACGTTGACCCCTGAGTTCTGACACTGACTTGATGAGAGCCTGGAGTTTCCCCAGATTACCCAGGCAAGCGCTTTCCTGAAAAGATAGCGTCCTTAAGCAGCTCTGAGCAAGATTCAGAAGAAGTCCTATTCCTTCCCTAGTCCCCTTCCCAGTCCCTTGGGGGGGCACTTGCCCCCTAAGCCCAGACTGGCCCTTCCACAGTGCTGGGCCTGTTTGAGACCAGGTCACGGAAGGCAAAGAGGTGACATCACAGACGTGTACCAGCAGAGTCTATAAGTTCACCAAAATAAGAAGCAGTTAACATTTACATAGCACTTCTGTGTGCCAGAGAAACTCACAGAGGCTCTGGCTTTGGGCTGGCCAGGCAGGACTGAAGACAGCTAATTAATTCATCTGTTCCAGCTGAGGTCGTAGAGGGAAATGAGCCGAAACCCACCAGCAGGCTCTGAGCTTGGCGGCCCATCGGGGAACCAGGAAGGGTGAGAGACCCAGGCCCGGCTCACCAGGAGCTTCCAGTCTATTTGGAGAAAATGGTCTCTCTGTGCCGAGGGCTGGGCAGACTCCTGGCAGAGGCAAAGTTCAGAGGGAAGAGGCAGTGCCCGAGGGCACAGATGGTTAGAGAAGGCTTCTCAGAGGAGGGGGAACTTGAGCCAGTCTTGAAGATGGAGAGGAATTAGGGAAGCAGGCAGGACAGAGAGCTATTCTTAGTACGTGACTCCTACCAGAATGTCAGCCCTTTGAGGGCAGAGCCTTTGTTTGCTTTCTCCTCTGTGCCTGGCATGGAAGAAGGGCTCCAAAAGATCTGAGGGGACGAGTGAGTGTATGACTGACTTCCATGCAGAGATAGTGTCCGTGGGAAGGGTTTGAGGCAGCCAGGAGACCTGCCTGACACAGAGGGATGTCGGGCGCCAGCCAGCCCCCGCCTCTCCCATCTCCCTCTGCTTCGCGCTAATGGAGGGTCTGCAAGGACATCCTCTCAGAGCTGGGAGGGGTCTCGCTGGGAGAGTCTGGATCCATTTGGTTTGCCCTCAATTTGTATAAGTAAAAGCAAGATACCAGAGCTTCCTCAGGGAGCCGCCAAGAGCCCTAATTGAATTTAGCTTTTCCCGGTAAGATTCCTCAAGTCATCAACCGCACCACGACTGTGAATTAATGAGACCAGTGGTCATAGACTACGCGAAAAGGCAGTCTCGCTAATTTATAGTTACCCAGACAGGAGGACTTAAGGCTTCTCTCTGTTTCTATTTGTGTGTTGGAGGTGGGCTGGGGCCAGAATCTCCTTTCGGTGGCAGATTTATTTCTATAATTTGAATACATAAAACACATTCATGGTAAAACAAAACAAACAGAAATAAAATCCATCAGTAGAGAGGGGTATTAGGGTAAATGTTAGCCTCCTCACTTCTCTGACCACCTCCACTGTCACACTCCCCAGGTTACCCCTGTTAACTTTCTTGTGCACCTTTTCAGAAACTCTCGTGCATGTATGAGTGTGGGAGTGTGAGGACAAATTTAGCTTTTTTTAAAAAGTGTATTTTTAAAATGTGGTGTTTATTTTTGGCTATGCTGGGTCTCCATTGCTGTGCAGGCTTTTGGGGGCTACTCTCGGCTGCAGTGCACAGGCTTCTGATTGCCGTGGCTCTTGGGCAGAGCGCAGGCTCTAGAGCAGGCGGACTCCGGTGGTTGCATCATGTGGGCTCAGAAGTTGTGGTTCCTGGGCTCTAGAGACTAGGCTCATGGGCTTAGTTGCTCCGTGGGACATGGGATCTTCCCAGACCAGGGATCAAACCCGTGTCTCCTGCATTGGCAGGCGGATTCTTTACCACTGAACCACCAGGGAAGCCCCCAGATTTAGTTTTTATAAAGCCACTTGTGGAAGGAAAAGAGCTCTAGGCTTGCAATCAGGGACCGGGTCTATGAATCAGGGACCTCTTTCCATGAATATTGATCTGTGGCACATCATTTTGCTTCCCTGGGCCTTAGTTTACCTGTCTGCCAGTTTCAGTTGCTGAAAGGCTCTCTGGGACATTCCCATAGGAAAAGCAGTCATCCCAGGGGAACTCCTGCTCTTATGAGGCCTGGGCAGCCTGGCTCTTGGAGGGAGATTTCCGCAACCCCATTGTTTCGGGGAAGGGTCCACTGCTGTCATGAACCCTGGTTTCAAAGCATAGAATTCTCATATTCATGATCATGGTCATCTCCAACTCTGGTTCAGGGTTATGGGATTAAATAAGTAGGTCCACAGAGAGCCAGCTGTCTTGCTTGGGAAGAAAGTACAGGTGGGAACTTGTGTGGCTCTGACTGAGATGCTGAGGGGCTCAGAGAGGAGGAGAAGAGATGAGGGAAGGCTCCCTGGAGGAGGTGATCTTGAGCAGTGGGCCAGATGAAGAAGAGGAACATCACTTGATGGTGGTGGGAGGCTTGCTGTTAGAAGGGATCCTGGCTTAGGTGAGAGAAGGGACTGGGTGACCTGCTTTTCTTCTAGAATCTAGGTTTCTAAGAATCTTTCTGAGTCCTTGATGGAGTTTGGGGGCCCATGGTACCCCCCAAAATAGTCTACAAATATTTGTGTCTTTTTATTGAGGAAGAAAGCCCATAGTAGCCACAGATAGCAACGGGATCAATTCCCCGCACCCCCATCCCCGCCAGAAACATTAAGAGCTTTTACCCTTTGTCCTGTGGGAATCTGAAGACAGGTAAAGGACTTTCCTCGGATGAGTGTGTGTTAGTTGCTCAGTCGCATCTGATTCTTTGTGACTCCATGGATTGTAGCCCACCAGGCTTCTCTGTCCATGGAGTTCTCCAGGCAAGAATACTGGAGTAGGTAACCATTTCCTTCTCCAGTGGATCTTCCTGACCCAGGGATCGAACTCTGCATTGCAGGCAGATTCCTTACCATCTGAGCCACCAGAAGTGGTAGTTAATTCTGTCCTCAGTGGGATTTGCCCGGGGAACTGCAGAACTCTTTGTAGGCACGGGGAATGAACCCCGTTAGAATAAGCAAGCTGTGTCCTGGGAGAAGAGAGGGAAAATGACTCTGTAAAGTAGAGAAAAACTTTTTTTGATTGGGGATCAAAGCAGACAAGAGAGGCCCCCTTGCCCAGTGTAGGCTGGCAAGGTACTAGGTTCATTCTGCCCCCTGATCTGCTGAATTTCCAGGGTGAGCGCTTCTCATACCCTGGGAGGTCACTCAGGCCTTCTGCCGTTTTTCTGTTCTAAGTGGCCAAGGCCCAGACCGTCCTCTGAGACTCTGTTAGGTGAAACAGCTACCTTGGAGGCAGTAGAAACGTGTCCTTGCTTCTGAAGGGGATAAGCTTTGAAGGCATAATACTAGGCAGTCTTGATTGGCCTCTGCTATTTCTTGGATTGAGGACCGCCACCTCCTGCTCTGACCCTGCTTCTGGCAGTGAAAATAGAGAATATTATTCTACCTGTAGGATATTAGAGGTAGAAAGAACCTAATCATAGCCTGTGGTCCCCGGACCCAAAGGGGAACTGGAGATGTTTTGATCCAGTCCTCTCATCTCCCCATTAAGGCGCAGAGAGGATGTGCCCAGTGTCACATGAATTAATGGCAGAGGGAGGGCTTTCCCTGTTCTGTTAACTAACCCAGGGGTCTCTAGGCAGTAAGAGGTGGACCAAGAGGAGGGGCCATGGCCTTTGGCCTGGATGTTAGTATCTGAGCAGTGGCAGCTCTCTGCATGCATGCTTAGTCACTTCAGTTGTGTCTGACTCTTTGCAACCCTGCCAGGCTCCTCTGTCCCTGGGATTCTCAAAGCAAGAATACCGGAGTGGGTTGGCTGCCATCTCCTACTCCAGGAGATCTTCCCGACCCAGGGATCAAACCCATGTTTCCTAGAGCTCCTGCGCTGGCAGGCGGATTCTTTACTGCTGAGCCACTGGGGACACCTGGTAGCTCTCTAGTGGGCCCTAAAAGCCTAAGGAAGGGCGCTTCCTGCTGGACTTTCTGTCAGAAGAGCTGTTCCTGGCCAGGAAGCCATTTGGTTTTGTCCAAACAGGTCCTTGCAGGAGAACCAAGTGCAAGCCTTGTAACCTAGGAGCTTCTGTTCTCACCCATCCGATTCTTCAGGCCTTTGACTCCTTTACAAACCAGCAAAGAGCCTGAGAGCTCTGCTTTTTATTGGATCTTTGCCATCAGTCCAGGGGATGAGATCTTATCTCCTGGGGCCAGGGCCCACAGGAATCTGGATGTCATACCATGTAGGCAGGATGCCAGCATGGAGGCAGGGCATCCTACAGGTAGGATTTAGATGAGACGCTTGAGCTCACCCCACTGAGCCCAGCCCAAGGCTCTGAGTACAGCTCAGTGCAGGAGGGGAGTCGGCACCCTACCACACCCTCTGGGCCTGCCTGACTGGTGGAGCTAATAAAGACGCACAAGAACTGCTTCTCTCAAGGAGCTTAAGGACTCGTCTGAGGAATTCAGTGTAGATGGAGGAGTCAGGCAGTAGAAACTGGGTGTAAGTCGAGGTGCAGATAGAATTCTTGGAGGGTAGAGAGGAGGCAGAAAGACCTTCCTGGGACTTGCCCAGTGGTCCAGTGGCCAGGACCCCATGCTCCCAGTGCAGGGGGCCTGGTTTCAATCCCTGGTCAGGACTCTAGATCCCACAAGCTGCAACTCAGACCCGGTACAACCAAACTTAAATAAATAAATGTTAAAAAAATAAAAAAAGGAAGACCTTCCTACCTTGGAGGACCAAGGAGGCTTCACAGAGATGACTGGTGAACTAGGCCTTGAAGAACAGGTAGGATTTAGATGAGACGCTTGAGTGAAACAGGGCTTACTGGGCACAGCCCAAAGCTTTGACTTGGGGCAGGGCTTTCGGATTGCAGAATGTGGCCCAGAGCAGTTTCCTCAGGAAACATGGTAGTTAGAAACAGAGGCTTTGCAACTTGACAGACCTGGGTTCAAGTCTTAGCTCAAATCTGTAGTGACTCGGGCAAGTCGCTTTCCCTGTTTGGGTCTCAATCTGATGATCCCTGACATGGGGATCTTCCCAGGCGGCATGAGTGGGTAAAGAACCTGCCGGTCAGTGCAGGAGATGTAAGAGATGCTGGTTCGATCCCTGGGTCAGGAAGACGCCCTGGAGAAGAAAATGGCAACCCACTCCAGTATTCTTGCCTGGAGAATCCCATGGACAGAGGGGCCCGGCAGGCTACTGTCCATGGGGTCACCAAGAGTCAGACACAACTTAGCATGCACGCGTGCAAACATGGGGTAACACCTGGCAGAGGTGTCGGGAGGATTCAGGGAGAGTGCCCTTGTCAGATGTGTGACAGAGTTTGACACATTCTGAACATAATGATCAGGAGGAGGAGAAATAGTGGCTTATTTTCTGTGACTCCTGAATCTCCAGCAACTGAAAAATCACTCAGCAAGACTTCCTGATCCCTGCTGGGCATCCAGGGCTGCGCTAAATGCAGGGGTGAGGTGGCTACGGATAAATAAAATTTATTATTTCAGTGAAGTGGGTGGAGCGCTTTTGAGCATGCATCAGAAAACCTTTTGGAGAGATACTGTCATTCTCCTTTATACAAACGAGAACACTGAGGCCCAGAGCGCTTGGGTGGCTTGCCTAGGATCACATAGCCTGACTGCGGCACAGCTGAAGCCAGACCCGGGGCTTCCCATTCCAAGTACCGGGCTGTATCTCCTACATAACAGTCCTTTCCCCACCTCGCTGGAGGAGCAAGACTTATCACGTGAAGCATTTAATGAGCAAAGCGAGATTTTGTATGACAATTTGATATGTAACTATAAAAGCACTAAATTTTGCAGAACAGACGATGATTTTTAAAATAGACTCAGCTCTGATGAGGTGCCAGGTGATCTGTGCCAGTGTTAAGGGCAGAGGATTCTGCCACTTCATAACTGCATCACCTTGTCTGAGCCTCAGTCTCCACAAGCAAATGGGATAATGTCTGTAAAGCCCTGAGCACATCATAAGCGCTCAGAAATGGGAGTTACCACCATCCTGTAGCATTAAAGGAAGAGGAGGGAATTTCCTGGTGGTCCAGTGGCTAGGACTCCACGCTCTCACGGCTGAGGGTGTGGATTCAATTCCTGGCAGGGAACTAAGATCCCACAAGCTACAAAGTGTGACCGAAAAAAAAAAAGAAAAGAAAAGCAATTGTTTTAAAAGAGGAGGAGAGGGTGAAGTCTAGCAGTGGAGGATGATTTTAGGTAAGGGGGCTGGAGGATGTTGGGGTAGGGCTGACTGTCGTCGTGACTGGGATGAGCATAGAATGAGACCATGAGCTGAAGTGTCTGAGTTTGATCGTCCGTTGGGAATCAGTCCACCCTAAAGGAAATCAGTCCTGAATGTTCATTGGAAGGACTGATGTTGACACTGAGACTCCAATACTTTGGCCACGTGATGCAAAGAGCTGACTCATTTGAAAAGACCCCAATGCTGGGAAAAATTGAAGGCAGGAGGAGAAGGGGACAACAGAGGATGAGATGGTTGGATGGCATCACCAATTCAATGGACATGAGTTGTGTAAACTGTGGGAGTTGGTGATGGACAGGGAAGCCTGGCGTGCTGCAGTCCACGGGGTCGCGAAGAGTTGGACACAACTGAGAAACTGAACGAGAACCTGGGATGGGTGTCCTCGGACACAGGCGGTCAGGGAGGAGCTGCCCTTGAGTGAGACCTCAGGGTGCCTGGCCTTGTGCTGAGGGCTCCACGCAGCCTGTCATGGTCTGAGTGTCCCCACAACCCTGAAGGGTGTGAGTCTGGTGTCTGCCTCTATCCAACTTACAGCTGCCTCGGGAAAGTGAAAAGAGGGAATAATGACGTGCCCCCTGATAGCTGCCGTGCTGGTGGTGGTTGAGTCACTAAGTTGAGTCCAACTCTTGCAACCTCATAGGCTGTATCCTGCCAGGCTCCTCTGTCCATGTGATTTCCCAGGCAAGAATACTGGAGTGGGTTGCCGTTTCCTTCTCCAGGGAATCTTCCTGACCCAGGGATCGAACCCAGGTCTCCTGCATTGCAGGCAGATTCTTTACCAATTGAGCTACGAGGGAAGCTTCTATAATAGCTGTGCCACTGCCTGAAGCCCAGAAAGACTTCCGGGAGGGGAGAAAGGAGGCTGGAATGAGCAGGGGTCTTTGTGCCGCTGTCTGCACCAGACCCTCACGTGGTGGTGGTGGGGTGGCAGGTCAGGTGAGGGTTGTAGCACGTGCTGCGGGCATGGGTGGGCAGCTGAGAGGAGGCCTGGTCAGCTGGGGGGAAAGTCTGGGCTGGGGGTCGCTGAGAAATAAGATTGGGTAGGTGAACTGGGCTGAATTGCGAGCATCTAGACCTCCAGCCAGGGGGCTGCTGACTCACAGGCCTCTCTGGATGGGAGGACAGACGGCTCCACGGGTCAAATGGAGCCCCTGCCTTGCGTTTCCACCTCTGTCTAAGCCACGACGAGTGTCTCTAACCCGGTGACTCCAGCAGTCTCCTGGCCCACTCCCCTCCGCCTGTGATCAGCCCTCCACAGAGCAGCCGGTGCAGTTCATTTAGAAATGTAACCAGCAACATGGTGTTCCCGTGTTTGCTGACAAGTGTCTGACTCTTTGCGAGTCCATGGACTGTAGCCCACCAGGCTCCTCTGTCCATGGGATTTTGCCAGGCAAGAATACTGGAGTGGGTTGCCATTTCCTCCTCCAGTTCCTGTGTTTAAAATCTTTCAATTGCTTCCTGATGAACTTGGGATAAAATCCAGGAGAGGTGTGGCCCATCTACCCCTCTCTCCTTCACTCCCTGCTACTCTTTACCCTGCTTCACTCACACCAAGCTTCTTGGGTTCCTCAAACCAACCAAGCCTTCCTTACCAGACCTCTTCCTCCATGGGGCCGCGGCTCTTGCTTTCCCCCACCTGGGAGACTGCTTGGAGACAGCCACAGGCTGGCTGCCTCGTTCAGGCTCTAAATCAGATGTCACCTCTTCAGATAGGCCTTCCTGGCCACCTAGTCTAGCATGTAGCCCCCCTCACCACCCTCCACCCAGGCCCACACGCTTCTGGGTGCTGAGGTCACAGCCAGGAGCAAACTGAGGGGGCTCCTGACGTCAGGGGGTTCGCAGGCCAGCGCGCGGTGTTGAACAGTGGACACAACGTCAGGCGGCGATAAATGGCCTGAAGGAAATAGATAGGAGAAAGACGTGCTGCTTTGGACGGTCAGCGAAGCCCTTTCTAGGGAGCTGGCTTTTGAGCAGAGCACATGACAAGAAGGAGCCTATCTTTCAAAGATCAGGGCCCCTGAAGAGAGCATGTTTGAGGAACCTGGGGTGGAGTAAGAGGGAGGGGGTGGTGTGAGGACAGAGAGGAAGGTGGGAGCCCAACGCTGCTCGGCCTGTGGGCCTGGGATTAGGCATCAGATCGGGTTCTGGGTGCACTGCCGCTGAGCTGAGCCGGGACACACAGACCACTGGTCTGGCCCGGGGAGGGAAGGGATGGGGTGAGCACCCTAGGGGTCAGAGATGGCTCCCAGAGCTGGCCCGGGCTCTGGGCTGGCCACAGCGAGCCGAGCAAAGCAGGACACTGGCCCAGGGCCATTCTGCCAGGTCTGTGAGAATAGGAGCAGAGCTTGGGAACAGTCACCTCTGGCCAGGCCGGGAGCAGGAAGGAGAGCCCTGTTCAGAGAGGAGTGGAGCGGGAGTGGGAGGGGGGTGAGAGCACATGCAGCGGGGAGGGGCCAAGTGAGGTGCCAGCCTCTGCTGGACTCCCGGCTCAGCCCTGCACCCCACCCCGCCTCAGGCAGGATGTCACCAGACCTGTCATGTGGGAGGCGAGGCACTGCTGAGCCCCAGGACCCTGACATGCCTGTTCCTGGCTAAACCCTGGGCGCACGTGGCCTGGGGAGTTATCAGGCCCAGAAAGGGCTGGACCGGAATCAGAGAATTAGACTCGATTGTTGAGAAGGATCCTAGAGACAGAGTCAGGAGTTCAGGAGGTGTAATGGAAAAAGATAAGGGCAGTGGGGATTAAGAGGCCTGGACTCGAATCCTGGCTCCTGCTCGCCCAGCTGTGTGGTGACTGATGGGCGGCGTTGGGAGGTTCGGTGACGGTGCTGTGGGGAGCACCCAGCAGCAAGGGCTCATCCGTGTCTGGCCCAGCCCCCTGTGTCACAGAGGAGGAAGCAGAAGGCCAGGGAGGAAATGGCTTGCCCACAGGCCGCAGGGGGCGGTGGCAGAGCTGGGTTAGTTAGGGTCTCAAGTCCCGGTCTGGAACTCTTCCGCGGTGGTGGGAGGGGGCCTTCGCTCCTGCTGGGTTCCAAGGGATGATCCCGCTGCCCCCGGCGCCCCACCTTCTCCTAGACTCGCCTCTGAGCACCTACTGTGTACGCATCTGCAGGGCTGTGCAGGAGGCAGCTGACAGTTCTGTGTGGGAGATAGACATGCAAACAGCTTAAATACAAGGCAGGCCGAAGGGACGCCGGCAGGAGGCGCGATGCAGCGTGGGCCCTGGTGGCAGACGGGCTCTGTTCTGGTGCTGTCACTTAGAACGGAGTGGTGGTGGGGCCTGGACCGGAGTTGGGCCCCCGTGGAAAGGCCTCTGATCCGCGGCCGAGCAGTGAGGACGGGAGGTTTGGGAGGGAGGCGTGACTCCATTCAGACCGTGGCTGAAAGGCCTGTGTTTAGGACGAAGGCCCTCCTGGTGGGTGGAGAATGAACTCGGTGAAGTTTTCCCCCATGTTCTTGGCTCTGGGAATGTTCCACCTCCTCCCTCCACGGATAATTATCCTTCCTAAGAAACTGATCAGATGGGAAGCTGCAGGAAGTGGTTTGGGACAAGGACTGCGTAGGAGTTGGGGGGAGAGCAGAAAGGATGTCGCAGGAGAGGGGATCGGTGCCAAGCAGCAGGAGGTGGCTCCCTTTGGAGGGGATGGGGGAGCCTGGGCAGGCTGGAAATGTAAAGCATAGGGCGGTGGCTCGGGAATCCAGCTTCCTCAAAGCTCCTCTGCCCCTGGTCCCTGGTGGGGAAGAAGGTGAGATCAACCTGCTGGGTCCGGGTTTTCTGAGTCAGCAGGAGCTGGGGTCCTAATGGGCTTCCTAGGTGGCGCTAGTGGGAAAGAACCCACCTGTCAGTGCAGGAGACATAGGAGGTGCAGGTTCAATCCCTGGGTTGGGAAGATCCCCTGGAGAAGGAAATGGCAACCCACTCCAGTGTTCTTGCCTGGGAAATCCCATGGACAGAGGAGCCTGGTGGGCTATATTCCATAGAGTTGCAGAGTTGGACATGACTGAAGCGACTTAGCACTGAGAACGGGGTCCTAATGGGAGAATGTGAGGCAGCAAAGTCAGATGGCTGGGGCACTGGGCCAGGGGTTTGAGCTAATCCCAAGCCCACCTCTGCCGCTTAGCTGTGCTTCCACATTTGAAATTCCATCTTTGTGGCCCAGGGTCTATTATGGCAGGTGGGTGGGTGTGCACAAGCCTTCCTCTCCCTGCGCAGAGCACTCCAGCCATCCCAGCTCCCAGTAGGCTCAAGTCTTTAGCTGTGGGCCTGGCCTCTGCTCCCTTTTGGCCTTGCGGGTTAAACTGCAGCCCTCAGCGTGCTGAGCCTTCCGGGGAGCCAGGCTCCACCCACTTGGTGTGAGCAGGTAACTGAACCACGGTAACTGGTGGTTAATATCGAGCAAGCCAATCTTGAACCCAGGGGCAAGGCTGCTTCTGCAGAGAGACACAGGGACCCTGTGGGGAGATTCAGGGCATCCTTTGGGCAGTCAGGGTTCAGTGTGGCCTGGTGGCTTAAGGTCTTCAGAATCTAACAGACCTGGTTCTGAACCTCAGCTCTATTCCCTTTGAGCTGTATAGCCTTGGGCTAACGACCTGTGTAACCTGTGAGCATTTTTTTTTTCTGGAAATAATTCTCACCTGCATTTTTTAAAAAACCTTTCCCCCTCTGTTTATTTAATGGAGGAGTAATATACATCCATGGGACTTCCCCGGTGGCTCAGGGGTCAAGAATCTGCCTGAGGTGCAGGAGACACTGGTTCGATCTCTGGGTTGCGAAAATCCCCTGGAGCAGGGCATGGCAACCCACTCCAGTATTCTTGCCTGGAGAATCCCCATGGACAGAGGAGCCTGGCAGGCTACAGCTCATGGGGTGCAAAGAGTCGGACACGATTGAGCGACTGGGCATGCATGCACCTACGTATGTACATACAGTAGGTTACACTGATCTTAACATATACATACAGCTGCTGATCATTTACCAATATTGCACCCAGACGGAGATAGAGGACGTCTGTGTACCCCCAAGTCCCCTCTGCCTTCCCCAGTTTGCACCCCCACATGCCCCCGAGAGAGCCACCAGTTTGGTTGTGCCTGTTCTTCGACTCTATATACCTAGTCAGACACAGGTACTCTTTGTGTCTGGCTTCTTTTGCTCGGTGTTTCCTGGAGGTTCCCCTTTATCTTTGCCTGTCCCAGCGGTTTGTTCTTTCTGTAGCTGTGTGTGATATTGCCTTGTGTGCGTAAGCCGTAGTTGATTCATTGTCCTGTTAATGGGCATTTGGGTTGGTTCCCTTTTTGTGACAATTATGAATAAGGTGCTATGAATATTCTTATACACCATAGGGTCTTTGCGAAAATTGAGAAAAACAATTATAGCAACATGTTTAATACTGAGGGTTTTTTTTAAGTCATTTATTTATTTCAAATTTTTATTTATTTATTTTTTTGGCTACACCATGCAGCATCCAGGGTCTAGTTCCCCAACCGTGGATCAAGCCCACACCCCCACTTTGGACCACCAGGGAAGTCCCCCTAATACTGAGTTTTGACTTAGATCTGGTGCTCAGAAGATTCCGCCCAGATTTTTGTTGTTGCTGTTTGTAAAAAGAAAAATAACAAAAACAAACCAACAAACACTACATGAGTATTTAAAGAAAAATATTCAGGTCATATCCTTTTCACTCCACCTCTCCTTACCCGCCCTGCTCCTCAGAGCCACCCCTCCACACCCTCGCTTAGAACCGATCACTCTCCACAGTTCAGTGAGTCTGCCCGACTTTTCCCTACAGTTGTGTGATGTTCTTTTTAATAAAAATAGTTTCACAATAATAATCATGCTGTTCATAATATTTTGTGACTTCACTTTTGTCATTAAATCTGATCTTTTAAGAGTCCCCTTATCCGCCTCAGTGGAGCAGTTCCGAGAGAGACAGGCTAGGTGAACTCTTGAACTGGTCTCTTGGGCCTTCCACCCTAGCCTGGCCCGACTGCCCTCAACTTTCTTCTGTGTGGAGCCCAGGGTGCAAGCCCTGGCTCAGTTGTGCCCTATCTGAGTATGTTCTTGGGCGTAAGTGCCTTGAGCTTTTTTTTTTTTTTTTTTCCTGTCTTTGACTTAGGAGAACCCATACTTGCCTCAGAAGGATGCCATGATGTTTACATGAGACCAAGTATGGGGAAAAGACAAAGCAAAATGGAAAGTGACGCATGTGTGCTGGTTATTATGTAAAATCAGAGGCTGTCAGAGTTAGAAGAGGCCTCTGAGAAGCTTACTCAGCCCATTGTCCGACACACTGAGGAAACTGTGGCCTGGGGAAGGCCACGGAGCCAGCAAGTGATGGAGCCAGACCCGAACCGAGGGAGCTGTTGGAGCTACAGGGGACCGCCCCCTCCACCCGATTCCACTCTCTCTGGACCAGAGCTTGGCTCTCATCAGTCCACTTCCTATCTGTGGGGACTCCCTGCTAGGGAGGAAGGGTGCTCTAGAAAATTTCCAAGGCTCAGTCTCTCCCCTGGTTCCTGGCTGAGGCCACTGGGCGCTAGAAATTCCAGGCAGTGGTCTGGTTCCCCACCCTTCCCTGGTTCAAGAGTGCAGAGATGCAGGAGGGTGGGGGGCAGAGGAGCCTCGGATGGGAAGGAGACGCAGCCCTGGTCTGGGACCCGAAGACCCGGGGCTCTGTCGCTCCCGGGGCTCTCCATGGGGCTCTGCCCCATGGAGCTCACTTCCTCCCCCTTAGAAGCCAAGCTAGCACCCCTGCCCCTGTCCTCTCAGACAGACAAGGCCTGGATCTGAGTAGTCAGCTTGTAGCTCAGTGTCCAGGTCTCCTGAAACTTCTTCTGCAGGAGAGCTGTGGGAGGTCTCCCAGGCTGGGGAGATTACAGCCTAGGCTGAGGTTACGATTCTGGAAGCAAAGGCCTGACCAGCGCGGGCTGGGCCTCTGCCTCACCACCCGGCTCCTTCCCAGGAAGCATTTAGTGTGATAAGATACCGGCCCAGGTGGGCCCCACTTTGCTTGGTGTTACCGCCTGCAGTGCCAGGCACACAGTGGCCCAAGTGACTCCTGTGCCCTGGCTCCTGCCTGTCTAGGAGGCACAGCTCATTGTGAAAGCACCCCGGGGGGTGATATCAGGGAGCCGGGCAGGCCCTTCCTTGGGAGTGCCCTGTTGGTCCAGGGTGGAGCTTGGGGACAGCCTCTGAGCCCTGGTATCTGCCTTCAGGGCGAGGTCATGGAGTGACACGTGTTCTAGTGGCAGTGACTGGTGTCTGGCCCAAAGAGTAGGAGGCACCTCCACCTGGCGCCCAAGCCTTGCCCTCCAAGGCCCTCTCTGCCTTCTTCAACTCTGTGGGCCTCACCTGACCCTGTGAGGTGGCTGGAGGTGTCCTCATTTGTAAAGGAGGGCCCTGCAGTCTGGAGAGCTTAACTACTTAGCCAGGGTCACATGCACCAGAAAGCAGAGGAACTAAGTGACTTTGAAGTGTAGGAAACCAGAGTGAAAGAGCCCCTGAAGTTCCCTGGTCCTTTTCCTCCACAGGGGAGCAAACCCAAGGCCCTTAGTTGGGGCAGTGTGGGGCCTGGTGTTCAGGGACAGTTTTCTGTCCTTTCCACTGGTAACAACAATAGTTATTCCATTCCAAGGCCCCCAGCCTGCTCCTTGGAACATTCTGAGATGGTTCCTGAAGAAGGAAATGGCAACCCACTCTAGTATTCTTGCCTGGAGAATCCCAGGGACAGAGGAGCCTGGTGGGCTGCCGTCTATGGGGTCACACAGAGTCGGACACGACTGAGGCGACTTAGCAGCAGCAGAGATGGTTCCAGTGAGGTCCATCCTTCAGAGAATTGAGAAAACAGTATCCAGATCACTTTCTCTGTGGCTCAGATGAGGAACCTGGCTGAGAGCCACCCTGGAGGATAAGCCGCCGTCAGCTCCCAAGTCAGCCTCCTGGGCTGGAGTCCTGTTTGGCCCTGCCACTCACCAGCAAGGAGGCCTTGGGCAAGTAACCTGGCCTCTCTGAGCCTCAGGTTCGACATCTGGGAATGGATATGACAGGGCCTCCCTCACGGGGTAGCTATGAAGGCTAAGGAGCCCTCAGTGAGGCTGTCATCGTGAGCATCCCCTTCTCCTGGGGAAGCTGGGCCACTGAGCTGGTTAGAAAACCGGGCTCCACCCGGAGTTCCAGGCCTTCTGTCGCCCACCCCGCAGGGGCTGCTCCCCCAGCTCCTGCTGCCCCAGGCATGCCCACTTACGTCCCATGTGAAGGGTCATCTGATTGGCCCTGCCCGGGAGGAGGCAGGTGCTATGGAGCCTCTCTCTGCGCCTTCCTGGGCGCAGTGCGCTGCCTTCTATGGGATGGGCCGGTGGCAAGTAGACAGCTCGGCAGCCTCTCAGTCTGCCTGGGCCCTTACTCCTCCATGCCTGGCTCCTCACCGAAGGACTCCCGGCCTCCAGCCAGCCGCATCTGAGGATGTGCACTACCTGTGCCCTGAGGACCAGAATGACAGCAGGAAGCCGTTACATGTCGTTTCCTATCCAGCAGCTTGGCTTCCAGGATCCGGCAGTCCTGGAATCAAACGCCAGTTGTCTTGCTGGCTGGCTGTGTGCCGCCTGGGCAAGTTCTTTAGGTGCTGAGCCTCAGTTTCTCCTCCCAAAAAATGGGAACAGTGCCTGTCTCAGGTATTGGTGAGGCGAACGCACAGGGCTTGGTGTGAGTCTCCCTTCCTGTGCTGGTGGCAGCTGGAGGGCTGCACCACGCCCCTCCTCCGAGGCAGTGTGCACAGGTCCACCCCAGGACTGGAGGTGCCTCTGCAAGGGTCCCATTCCTCTTCACAGGGTACCAGACAGCTCCTGGTTCTCCCGCAAGCAGAGCAGATGCAGAACAAGGGAACATGGGTGCCGCTAGGGTTCCTGGAGAGAACCAGAGGTCTAGAGTGGGTGGCTGGCTCACCCCTAAGGAATGAAAGAGCTGGCCTTGAACTGAGGCTTCTGCTCCCAGCACAACGGGACAGAAAGCCAGGGCTCAGAGATGGAGGCAGCCTGGTTGAGCCGTGGCTCAGGAGTCAGAAGAGACTAGCTCTGGGGCCCTGGGTTAGGTCCCTTCACCTCTCTCTGCCTCGTTTCCTTTGCAGAAGGAGGATGGCAGTACCTGTGTAGAGAACTTTCAGGAGGATCAGGTGGTTAATGTGGACAAAGCATCACAACGGAGCACTGGGAAAGGGTAATTAAAGAAAAAAGGTGGGAGTCGTGTGAGGGGTGGTGCCGTGTTCCCAGTGAGGACTGGCTTTGGGATGTTGAGTCCTGGGTGTGGAGCCTGGCACTGCTATCACGTTGCAGTGTGACCTTGGCCAAGTCCCTGCCTGTCTCTGGGCTTCCTTCTTGGCATCTGTGAAGTGGAGGGGTCAGATTGAGATGGTCTGGGGAGGCCCTGCCTCCTGTGACCTTCCTGGCTTTTTTGCTGCCCCTCTTTTTCCCCAGGAGAGGCCCGAGTCACTTTGCTGTTTCTGGAGCCCCAGGCCTTCCTGGCACCAGGACCGAGGCCTGCAGCCGGCCTTGTCCTCGTCTCTGCAGTGTCCTCTAAAGGGCAGCCTCCTCTGAGCATGCTTGGCTCTCCCATCCACTCTGTGTGTCTCCAGGCTCCTGGAGGCCTGGGGCGGCACACTGTCCCCGGTGGAACAGGGGGAGGAGGCTGGGAGAGGCCCACCTGCACACCCTCTGTGTCCCCCTCCTTGCTGATGGTCAGCCATCTGGGCTGTTTTCAGGAGAAGCGTGTGGACACTTTCAGGGCAGACCCCAGACAGGTCCTCGGGCATCTTCTTAGGGGGGACCTCTGGCCTCCTCACCCCAGCAGCCTGCCTCAGGGATACGGCACTGAGGGTCCAGGGAGCCTGGGTCTGCACGGCACAGCCACATCCCCAGCGCCCCAGATCTGTGTTCAGGTACCCTGGCAGGACGTTCTATGGGTTTTATAGCGGATGAGAAATGAACCCAGTGGGCTCTCTAGAGGGCCTCTCTTCAGCCTCCCCCAGCACCTCCAGAAACTACTGCCAGCCGGGCTCAGCCTGAAATTGATGCTGACAGGGACAGGGCACCCAGCTCTGCTTTGGAGGGGCTGCCCCAGAATGTGGCCCCGTCTCCTGGGCGGCTGTACTCTGGTGCCAGCAGGCCCTCTCCAGCCTGGGACTGGGGCACAGTGCAGGGACCAGGCCCTCCGCTGAGCTGTTTCTTTGGCAGCCCCTTGTTCAAGATGTATCATCACCTCGGACCCTCAGAACAGCTCTTTGACGTAGACGTGATTGTAAACCTCGCTTTTCAGATGAGGAGACAGAGACTCAGAGGGGCGAGTGCCTGCAAATGGGTGGCAGAGTCAGGAAACAGATTGCTGGGTTCTCAGGACCAGGTGCCCCGCCTCCCTGATTTGAGTTGAAACTCGAGGCAGAACCTGGGTGTGACAGCCCTGTTTGTTTTTCCAGCATCTCCCTCCCAGCCCGCTAGCTCCCAGCCCACACCTGAACCACCTCCCCTGGCCCAGCCCTGCTTAGAGCCCAGGACGGATCCCTCTGCCTCAGTCTCCCAGGGAGCTGGCTGCTGGGGCCCCCGAGAGAAGCTACCTCTGGCGCAGACCTGCCGCCTGACCAGGGTGGGTCCTGCTCCCACTAGGGCCTGACTATGAGGCTGGGCAGTGATGACCGCAGCTCCCTGGGAGTTTATTTGCCTTTTTTACCTCCTTTTCTCATGGCCACCCTGTGCCACAGTGTTGTTGCTAGAGAGGCAGGAAGCGGGGTTCAGGGCAGTACCGTGATTTGCCAGAGATCACAGAGGAGTTCAGGTTTAGAGCTGGGACAGACGCCAGCACCCTGGTTGGTAGCCAGGGTTCTTCTCACTGCCCCGGGCTGCCTCGTGCAGTCTCGCTCGGCGTGAAGACTGCTCTGGCCCAGACATCATGCTTGTTGGCGTGGGCAGAGATGGTGAGCGTTGCAGAGCCCAGGCTTTGTCCATCAGCAGGGCTCACCGGTCAGACGTCAAAACTGGAAAGGCTCTTGTTATGCCTCTGAGGAAGGGGAACTGAGGCCAGAGAAAGGCCAGGGCTTGTTCAAAGCACCTAGTGAGGTGGTGGCAGGGTCTCGATTGGAACCTAGGTCTGCTGATCCCCAGCCTGGCTTTGGCTCAGGCGCTTCTCCTCTCCCAATGTAGCTTTCTGGTCTCTGCAGGCTGAGATGGGGGCTAGGGCTCATCCATCTGTTGGAATCTTCCAGAAGCAGGGCCAGCTGCCCCTGGAGCCTAGATTTGCTTGCTGGGCAGTTGGAGAGCTCTGCTGCACCCCAGGGTGCTGAGCCTGGGGGCAGTACCATCTCCCGCCTCCCTCCTCGAGGGGCTTGTAGGCAGGACTTTTTCGCCGTGTCTCTCAAAGCCCTCTGGTAGCCCTCCCTGGTCCACCGGGTTGACCCAGAGTTCCCTCTCCAGGGTATTTAAGGCCTTTCACAGCCTGGCCCTGTGTGAGCACTGGACTGGGAGTCCGCAGTGTCAGCTTTGTGACCTGGGCTTGGCTGCTACCCATGTGATCTAGGGTCAGTGTCGGGACCTCTCTGAACTTGTTTCCTCATCTGTTGTCTGTGTGCCCTGGGTTTTAGTGAGGACCAGAGGAGAGGCTGCTTTATGACCACTTTTTCAGATGATTATTTCCTCCTCGGCCTTCACTCTCATTGTGCCCAGTAGAAGCCCTCCACCCACACCACACTCGTTCCGTCTGTCCCGCCTTTCTGGACACCGGGGCTTTGCCTGGAAGGCCGTCCCTGTGCCTCCCTAACCCCAGCCCTTCCTTCAGGCTCAGGCCAGTTCAGCTAGCACTTAGTGATCACGCACTTAGAGCCAAAACTGAAGATTAGGTTCGATTAGGACAAGAATCGTGCCCTTGGATAGTCATGCAGACTCAACAAGGAAGTTTGATGCTTGCCCGGTGCCAGGCTCTGTACTGTGAGGGAGAGTCAGCAGTGAGTAGGACAGGGTCCCTGCCCTTGAAGAGCAATCTGGAAGGGAGACGGCCAACCAGCCCCGTGGTGTGAGCAGACTCTCTCGGTCTGCTCCGGGCTCCCATGTCTGGGTCTCATGTGGTCCTCGCATCAGCCTTGTCAGGTCATGAGGCAGAAGACCATCATCCATTGAGCAGATACTGATGGTGAGCCTACGGCCTGCCAGACACAACTCTAGCTGCCAGGGACACAACAGAGGTTGCAGCAGTCTGCTCTGATGGAGCTCACGTTCTGGGTCACGGGGACGTCAGTGAGTGCATACAGACGGTCAGGAAGTGCTAAGTGCTCCAAAGATGATTAAGCAGGTTAAGCAGAGAGAAGGGAGAGTATGGGACCTGGTAGAAAGGAGGACCTGCCATTCACCTAGTCAGTTTCGGGCAGAGGAGCTAACAGGTGCAAAGGCCCTGGGGGGGGGGATCATGTTTGCACTCAAGAAAAAGCAAGGAAGCCAGTAGGGCCAGAAGGGAGTGAGGTTTGCCACTGGATTGGATGTGGGTTGTGAGAGGAGGAAAGGAGTCAGGATGATCCCAGGGTCTGGGCCTGAGCGACTGAGTGATGCTGGGGAGGTGGGGACCTCTGGAAGAACAGGTTTGGGGGTCAGTGCAGCTCCCGTGTCCTTGTCACCATGCAGGTCCACCCCATGCACACCCAGACACACTGGTCTCAGGTTCCCCCATTCCCCCCCACCTTCTGGACTCCTCCCCATCTTCTCAGGCCCACTCCCAGCTCTGAGAGGTCACCAAAATGCTCTAGTTGAGGGGTACCTGGTCTCCCTCCTTCATCACCACCCCAGACGCTGTGAAGCACAAGTGGACTCTAGCCAAGCGAGCTAGGAGGGGTAGAAGGGGCCTGGATGCCCCCTCGCCAGCCTGCCCCACCGGAGTCCTGGGCTCCCTTTGCAGCTCGCCCTCCTCCCCTGCGGCCGCTGAAAATGGGGCGCCTGGACTTGCTTTTGTACGGCTGTTGTCCTGGAAATGGTAGAATTTCTCTTTGTGTTGCTTTCCTGCCGCCATCTCTCTGTACTCCCCCTCTCTCTATCTGAGTGTGGTGACATTGTGAGCAAGTTCAAGTTATATATAAAGGATTGAATTCATTGTTAAGCTTCTAAGCTGAGTGACTTGCAACTGGGACTGTTAAGAACAACAGATATTTGGTATCCTCAATTTCAGTTTTCTCTTAAGCTTGCATTTTGCAAACTACGCCCTACCCCCACGAAAAGGAACAGAAAAGAAAAACGCAGTTTCCTCAGGGCTCGAAGCCTTCTGGAAATAGAACTTCTCTCCCCAAGCCTCCTGTTTTCTTCCCTACCCCAGGTATGGGGCAGACTGGTGCTTGGAGCTCCTGCTGCTGTCTTTAAGTCCTGAGAGCATCTGGCAGGAGTCATGAGAGGTCCTGGGCATGGGGATGGGTGGGAAGGGCAGAGCCCCAGCTGGGGAGCTGCATACCTGGGGCATCAGGAGATGAAGGGGACGGTAGCTTGAAACTAGACTAACCCCTGGTTCTTTTCCAGCTCGAGCATCCTGTGCTTTCCCCTCCTCCACACTCCTTAGTTGAAATCCGGGGAGCCCAGAGGGTCTCCTTTGCAAGGGGTGTGACTCAGATTTTTCTGATGCCCATGGTACCAGGGGGTCAGGAGAAGGCAGAAGCTGAGGCCCTCTGGTCTCCCTGCCAGCACAGAGGCACAGCCTGCCTGGGGCTCTTAGCGAAGGATCTCAGAGTGTAAGAAAGCAGTCTTCAGCCCGATGCCACTGGTGCGGCACATCCAGTCCATGACGGCACAGGCAGGGCCATCCTCACAGTGAGGCTGATCCATGGGTCGGGGCAGCCAAGGGATGGGGCCTGGAGGGTGGGGTCAACCTGGGTCTGAAATGCTGCTCTGTAGCCCTGGTTCTCTGACCTTGGGGTATATTAGTGGCCATCTCTCCGGCCTTCTCTTTACTTAACCTTGAAATGGGGACAATAATAATGCCTGTTGCCGGGGGGTTGTTGAGAGAATTGAACAGGAAGCTGCAGCGTTTCGTGCGGTCTCTGCTCCATAGAAGCCAGTAAAGCGCACTGTGTGGAATATTCCATTTACACAAACATTTCTCTAAAGGCTTATCTAGCCAGGCTGCCTTGGCCCTTGCTGCAGCACACGGCGTTTTCGTTGCGTCATGTGAGACCTTTCGTTGCCTTGTGCAGCCTCTCTAAGTTGTGGCACGCGGGCTTAGTTGCCCTGTGGCATGTGGGATCTTAGTTCCCCAGACGGGAACCAAACCCGTGTCCCCTCCATTGCAGAACAGATTGTTAGCCACTGGACCGCCAGGGAAGTCCCTGCACAAAAATGTAAAACTTAAGAGATACAGAAGAGTTTGGAAGTTTATACATCTGTCTGTTTCTGGGGTTAGGGGGATTGTGGATTGGGTATTGAAGGAGGAGGATCAATGTCAGATAATTCTCCTTTGACTTAATGCACTTATATACTTCCTGGGGGGAAAAAAAAAGTTTTAAAGGACCATGGGTTTCATTTAAAATCACCAAAGTAATATATTTCTATTTTGAAAAAAACCAAAAGTAGCTGGTGTGTATCACATGGCCCCCCATCAGGGACCCAAACCAGCCTCTAGAGTCTTTGGAGCCTGAGGTCCTACCCCACCCCCTCCGACCGGCTGCCTGGAGGCCTCTCCTTCGCCAGGCCTCCCGCTGCCCGCTGGAGCTCTGTATCTTGTCAACACACGCAGGCTGTTTACTGCCAGTCCCCAGTCCGTGTCCCTGCCTCCCCTGCCCCGTGTGAGTCATCCTCCGCCTCCCTGTGTGGGCACGCTCCATCCAGCACCTTTCCTGTGGGGGTGGGGAGAAGCTGCAGAGGGAAATTCGCTCAGCACATGTTTACGGGGGGCTTCGGTGACTGGGGAGACTGGGCTAGGTCCCTGGAGGTGCTGCCCCAGTGCAGGGTGAGGGGGGTGGGGTGGAGGTGGGTACCAAAATGGGTCTTGAGACCCGCAGAGAATGTGGTGGGAGTGAAAGGCAGGGCAGGAATAGAACCTGGGTCAAGGCCAGGTCCAGGGCTGAGGGTCAAGGGTCCCTCTGAGCCCCGAAGTGCCAGCTGTAGTCCCTTGCCTCGGGTCCTGGCATTCCTGCCGCCTCCAGCTGTGCCAGCGCCTCCCTCACTTCCAGTCTCATTTCCAGGCTGATTGGAGGCCTCAGAGTCCTCGGAAGGCTTTCCAGATGCCGCCCTCTCTGTTCCTTTGTTCAGTCTTCCCCCATCAGCCCGCTGCCCTTCAGACCCAACTTCAACCCCACATCCTTTGGGAAGCTTCCATCATCCCCTTAACTCACTTATCCTGAGCATCACTTTTGTGGGGCCCCGGGCCTCGTGCTAGGCTGCCAGGGGACGAGAACACCAGCTACAGAGCTCCCACCCCTCAGTTTGCAGGAGCGCCTGACTCAGCCTGGGCTTTCAGGGAAGGCTTCCCAGAGGAGGTGACACCCACACTAGGTTTTGAAAGGTGGGTAGAAGTTCAGAGTGAAGGATTGTCCTTTGTGTGCACAGAGCTGGGATTTGGGGACTTCCAGCAACTGGAGTACAGGGGTTGATCGGGACGGGAGGTTAAGGGCTAAGGATTAACTGACCCAGAATCCTGATCACAGCCTCTCCTGTCAGGCCTCTAGGTGGGCCCGGCAGTCACAGCATCCTTCTGCTTATTGCGTTCAAGTCTCCTTGACCCCCCCCCCCCCGCCCCCCCGGTCCCATTTCTGTCCTTCAGTTCAGTTCAGTCGCTCAGTCGTGTCTGACTCCTTGCGGCCCCATGAATCGCAGCACACCAGGCCTCCCTGTCCATCACCATCTCCTGGAGTTCACTCAAACATCCATCGAGTCGGTGATGCCATCCAGCCATCTCATCCTCTGTCATCCCCTTCTCCTCCTGCCCCCAATCCCTCCCAGCATCAGAGTCTTTTCCAATGAGTCAACTCTTCGCATGAGGTGGCCAAAGTACTGGAGTTTCAGCTTTAGCATCATTCCTTCCAAAGAACACCCAGGGCTGATCTCCTTTAGAATGGACTGGTTGGATCTCCTTGCAGTCCAAGGGACTCTCAAGAGTCTTCTCCAACACCACAGTTCAAAACCATCAATTCTTCAGCACTCAGCTTTCTTCACAGTCCAACTCTCACATCCACACATGACCACTGGAAAAACCATAGCCTTGACTAGACGGACCTTTGTTACCAAAGTAATGTCTCTGCTTTTGAATGCTATCTAGGTTGGTCATAACTTTTCTTCCAAGGAGTAAGCGTCTTTTCATTTCATGGCTGCAATCACCATCTGCAGTGATTTTGAAGCCCAAAAAAATAAAGTCTGACACTGTTTCCACTGTTTCCCCATCTATTCCCATGAAGTGATGGGACCAGATGCCATGATCTTCATTTTCTGAATGTTGAGCTTTAAGCCAACTTTTCACTCTCCACTTTCACTTTCATCAAGAGGCTTTTTAGTTCCTCTTCACTTTCTCCCATAAGGGTGGTGTCATCTGCATATCTGAGGTTATTGATATTTCTCCCGGTAATCTTGATTCTAGCTTGTGATTCTTCCAGCCCAGCGATTTTCATGATGTACTCTGCATATAAGTTAAATAAGCAGGGTGACAATATACAGCCTTGACGTACTCCTTTTTCTATTTGGAATCAGTCTGTTGTTCCATGTCCAGTTCTAACTGTTGCTTCCTGACCTGCATACAGGTTTCTCAAGAGGCAGGTCAGGTGGTCCGGTATTCCCATCTCTTTCAGAATTTTCCACAGTTGATTGTGATCCACACAGTCAAAGGCTTTGGCATAGTCAATAAAGCAGAAATAGATGTTTTTCTGGAAAACTCTCTTGCTTTTTCGATGATCCAGCGAATGTTGGCAACTTGATCCCTGGTTCCTCTGCCTTTTCTAAAACCAGCTTGAACGTCTGGAAGTTCACGGTTCACATATTGCTGAAGCCTGGCTTGGAGGATTTTGAGCATTACTTTACTAGCGTGTGAGATAAGTGCAATTGTGCGGTAGTTTGTGCATTCTTTGGCATTGCCTTTCTTTGGGATTGGAATGAAAACTGACCTTTTCCAGTCCTGGGGCCATTGCTGAGTTTTTCAGATTTGCTGGCATATTGAGTGCAGCACTTTCACAGCATCATCTTCCAGGATTTGAAAGAGCTCAAATGGAATTCCATCATCTCCACTAGCTTTGTTGTTAGTGATGCTTTCTAAGGCCCACTTGACTTCACATTCCAGGATGTCTGGCTCTAGGTGAGTGATCATACCATCGTGATTATCTTAGTCGTGAAGATCTTTTTCGGTTCTATGAAGACCTACAAGACCTTTTAGAACTAACACCCAAAAAACATGTCCTTTTCATTATAAGGGACTGGAATTTCTGTCCTTCTCATTTATCGATCATCTCCGAAGTTTGTTTGCCACATCACAAGGTACAAGGTGCTTCTGTGTCCAGTGCCTTGATTCTCACTTGTGTACACACAAGGAAACCGAGGCCCGTCTGTGGTCTCATGCTTTGCCCAAGCCTCCTGATTACTAAAGGGCAGAGCCGGGCCTGAAACGCACGTTTTTGATCTGACCGAGTCCTCTTTTCCCTATGCCTCAGGGAGCCCAGCATATGCTGCTGTGTTCTGCGCTGATTTATTAGCTAATTTCCCACCCAGGCTGGATGTTCCCACCCAGACCCTGTCTCCCTGAGACGGGGACTGAAACAGAGATAGAGGTGCCGTTTGGAAGAATGATGGGGAAAGGCACAGACAGAGACCGACTCCCCCGGCGTGGGGGACGATTCCTCTCCAGGTACTTGGAACACATTTATTTTTGGCTGTTTTGCAGGGGAGGCGCATTGCAGACTTGACTTCTCTTTCCTCTGATGCTCACAGGCTTAGTTGTCATTGATGCAGCCTGCCACAAAGACTAGTGATGGGGAGACCTGGGTTCTGATTCTGGCTCTGCCACTTCCCAGCTCAGCAGCCTTGGGGAAGTCACTTCACCTCGCTGAGCTTCGGTTTCTGCATCTATTAAATGGGGGTCAGGATATGAGATAAAATTAGAGGAGATATGTGAAAGTCTTGTATCCAACCCTCTTAAGTGTCCAGTAAGTGTTTTTCTCCTCTGTGCTAGAGATGATATCTTAAAGTGAATTATGATCTCACTGGGTGGGTACATTTTTAAAAAATTGTCTTCTGTGGGCCAGAAGCTCTAAAACACAGTTACCCTGGTCACTCATCATCACCCCAGTGACAGGAGGGACCAAGACTCAAAGACACGTGTAGCAGGAACTGTGCCAAGTGTTTTATATACACTATCTCATTTAATCTTGGCAGTTCTCACGTTTGGATATTGGCAAAGGCTTGGTGAATTCAGCCTTGCTATTTGTCTTTTTCTTTCCTTGTTTTTCATTCCTCCCATTATCCATACATCCATTTGCGGGGTACTTGTAATACAGACCTAGAATGGCTCTTTTCTTCCTTCTCTCTCTGGCAAACTTCTCTTGATCCTTCAAAGCCTAATTCAGATGGATCCCTGCTCTGAGAGCATCACCTACTCTTGAAATCTCAGAGTCTCTTCCATCTCCTTCCTCTTTCCCACACTTTACATCTGAAAGTCAGTTTTGTCTCAGTTCATAAATAGTTAATGCCCACTCTATGCTGATAGCTGGAGACCCAGATGACTTAAAAAGTTCACACCATTGCAGAGCTTAAAGTGATGTCCATCGTAAATGATGGACAAGTGCAACAGGTCATGATAACATAGAGTGATTCATGTTAAACCTAGTTTAAACCTGGTTTTGAAGATTATAACAATAATAGAACCACTTTTTGCCGACATTGAGGGTCAGTAGTGTTTGCCATTCTTTACCCTTATTAGGTCCTCTTGGGCTCCAGAAACCTTCTGAAATAGGCTTTTACACGGACGGGGAAACTGAGGGTAGGAGATGTAACTTGCCCAAAGTCACTGAACAAGTCAGTGACTCCATCCAGCTTGTAACACAGGGCAGAGTGGTGAGTGCCATGCGTCTTGTCTCTGCCGGTCTGGCTGCAAAGCCTATTGAGGCAGCGGCTGCATCTGGAACTCAGAGCTGACTTGATGCTGGGAAGAATCCACACTGAGAAGAAATCTGACTCGAGAAGAGTCAGAGCCCCTCTGGTTCTCCTCCTACCCTAGGAGTTTAGGAGAAGACTAACCCCCTTCTGGCTGAGTTAACTGGGAACTGAGAAGATGGAAGGGTTCCCTAAGGTCTTTCCTTGAGCGGAAGAACAGCCACAGCAAGACTTCCCTGGAGAAGAGCTCATGGAAAGAAATACCACCTCCGGTCCCCTCTGGGAACCGCTTTGGGGCTCTTCAGTCCTGGGTTCTGATGCACCCCTTAGAAACAAAATAAGAATAAAACCAGGGATAATGTGGCAAGTGGCTGAGAACCCAGAGTGGCACCAGACTGCCTGGATTTGAATCAGTTGCTAGCCACTGGACTTCAAGCAAGTTGCTTCACCTTTCTGTGCCTCAGTTTCCTCATCTCTAAAATGGGGGGATGGTGACTGTGACGGCCCAGAGCCTGGTGAGGTGCGGGTGAGTTAGACATAGCAGAGCAAGCTGCTGTAAACTGTCGAGCGCCAGGCTCTCCCTGGGAGGGATCACCTTTCATTACTGTAGCAGAGACTGGTTGCTGGGGCAGTTGAAGAGGGAGTTAAAGACATGGAATCATTGTGCAACCAGGAATCCCTTGGGACCTGGCCGAGTTGCAGCCCCAGAGCAGTCCTCAGGCCAGGAACTAGGGCGGTAGAGCCCCTCATGTGTCCCTGGGTCCCTGCTGACCCAGCTCTGGGAGGCCAGGGAGGCCCCTCTTCCTGGCACTCCCCTCTGACTGCCAGGCCAGGGGAGAGATGTGGCCAGTGGGGTTGAGATATCCCTTCACCCTGGCAACCAAGGGTGACGTGGGACAGTCTCGCCTGCCTGCTGCGTGGCGCCCAGTCTCAGCAGGTGGGGACGGTCTGGGATGTAAATAAAACGTTCTCACAGTGAAGTACAGAGAGGCTGCGGGGACCAAGAGCCCCTCATCAGTCTGCAGTTGAGTCGCGTGCCGGTTCAGTTTACCTGTGTCAGACAAAGAGTATGTGTGTGTGTCTGTAAGACAGAGAGGGCGGGTGAGCGTGAATGTCTTAGAGCGTGCGTGTCAGAGACAGCGAGAATGTAGGTGATTGTGTGCATGGGTGTGTAAGAGAACGAGTGTGTGGTCAGAGTCTGTGTGTGAGAGCATGTCAGAGAGTGAAACCGTGGGGAATGTGCGTGAGAGAGAATGTGAGAGAGTGTGTGTGTCAGACAGTGGGCAGAGTGAGCGTGTGTCAGAGCTAGAGTGAGTGTGTATATGTGTGTGCCCCCAGTTGCCCAGCTGTCACCCACGCCAGACAGAGTGAGAAACACCACTCCCCTGCCCCCACTTCTTCACCTAAAAAGGGAAGCCAGCCCCAAACCGCGTAAGCGGTTTCGACCCGTGGCCCGGAGATGGTGAATTTCAGACCTTCTCCTCCCGTCCTTGCTCTGGGAGGTCTGGGGGCTCCAGCAGGAGGCCGTGTGGCTCGAGCGATCCCTGGACTTCAGCTTCATGGGTCCTCATGGGGGGACTGAACGTGACCTGACAGATCGCCACCCTTCTTTGCGTCTCAGTTTCCCCAACCATGTGATGGAGGATCTAGGTGGCTTCTGAGGTCTGTGTTGGCTCTCACGGCTTGGGTCTGAGTCTGGTGGCCTCTGCCCCACCCCTGATTCCATCCTGGTGACATCACCACTGTCACAAGTTCAGGCCTAGAAGTTTTGCCTCATTTCATGGCACCTTGGGGTCCTGCCTCAATGCTGGGTCTTGGTCAAGGGCCCAGAGGCCCAACTGTCCCCCTGTCACTTCACTTAGTTCCCAGGGTGCAGGGCGGGGACAACGGGTGGAGTCAGGGCCTTGGGAGAGGGACAAGTCAGAACAGGCCATCAGGCCCTCTTCCGCTTTGCCTGATGACAGAATCTGCCCTTCCGCCAGAAGCCGCTTTCCAGTAATGTACAGCCTACCCGCAGGCCAGGAGCCAGGTGAATCCCAGACTTTCCTCCCCTCCCCTCCCCTTGCCCGTCAGGGCCAGGGATTCTGCTCCCTGAGAGGCAGGGCTGACACAGGAAGGCCTGGGGGCCGGTTCTGCTCTGGGGACAGGGCACCAGCCCCAGGTACTGTGAGGACCAACTCACTTGAAGAAGTGAGATGCTCTGAGCTAGAGTCAAGCTCCTCCCCTGCCCTCTGGGGAGGCTACTGAACCTTACCAAACCTCAACTTTCTCTTCTGCAAAGTGGGAACAATAACTATCCCACAGGGCTAGGCACTGTGAGGACTAAAGATGTGGCGTGTGCCTGGCTCCCGGTGCACCTTTAGCAGTAAGGAGTGTCCTTCATGTTATTGCTCTTGGAGTGTTACACACACACACACACACACAATCATCCCTCTGCTCCCCCAGTGGGCTGAGGCCTCCTGGTCTCTGGTGCATTGCCTGGCATTCCTGCAGTCAGGAAAACTCTGTGGATTGGATGGATGGCATAGAGGGTGGTGAGGCAATTTCAAAGCCCAGCAGTCCAGGTAGAGGTCAACACTGTCCTCCACTTGCCCTGGGCTGCCTCTTTAGACTCTGCTTACCCCTGTGGCAGCTCTTGTTGCTCAGCTTCTGGGGTGGGGGTCGGGCATTGAGGAAGGCTGGCTGGGTTTGGCTCCCCCAAACCCCATGCTGTCTTGTCTTCCCTCAAGGCAGATATGGGTCCCGGGTGTGGTGCCATTGTCCCCTTTCACTGCTTCTGCCTGCGCTGTCTGACCTCACTGGGTGTCGGGGAGAAAGAGGAATCCAGGTCATGACTGTGAGTCAAAGGTTATGATGGGGGACACCCCAGAGGACTCCTGCTCTAGCCCAGGCAGGCAGGGGTGGTCAGGGAATGCTTCCTGGAAGAGGAGACAGGCAGAAGGATATGGTGTCAGCCACATACAGTGTGGGTAGAGGAACAGTGTTCTGGTCAGGCAGACTGGACTAGGCAGAGTTCTGCAGGCCTCAAAGAGGGTGTACCTCACTTGAGCGAATTGGAAGGAGTTTGTCAAGGTTGAAACATAAGAATAGGCAGTGGGGGGAATTCCCTGGGGGACCAGTTGTTAGGATTCAGTGCTTTCACTGTGTGGGCCTGGGTTCAATCCCCGGTCAGGGAACTAAGATCCTACAAGATGCATGGCAAGGTCAAAAAAAGAAATAAAAGCAGGGATCATGAGACATGAGCAAGACCTGATGATGAAGGGCATGCTGGAAGTTTGGACTTTAATCTTTAGAGCAAGGGAGACTTGGACTCAGCCTGACTTAGCCCTTCGCAGTGTACCAGCTACATGAACCCTGAGCGTTACTGACAGACAGTCAAAGACGGACGGGCATGGCAGGGTAAGAGGAGTGCACTTCTCAGCGAGAGTGGTGACTTTCTTTTGGCCTTACCACCCGGCATGGAAATCTCAGTTCACTGACCAGAGATTGAACCCACACCCCCTGGGCTGGAAGCAGAGTCTTAACCTCTGGATCACCAGGGAAGTCCTAAAAGCGGTGACTCTTGGTCAGGTCGGTTTTGAAGTCTCCTGGCCTAGGATGGAGATGTGTTTTTTTTCCAACATGATTCGATTATATCTCCTGGGTGCTTGGCCCTGTGACATCCAGGCCCTGGGTGCTTGGCTCTGGGCCTGGATGGTATACTGAGTCCTGACTTGTAGCTGGCACCACCCAGATCAGTACCTGAGAGCAGGAGGGCTCTGGGCCTGGGGAGGGATGTTCCTCTTCCTTCCCAAGCTTCTCCAGGGGTAAAGAGAGAAGAGGCCTGGCCAGATAGGTTATAGAGATTCATGTGGGTCCTGGCCAAGCCCTTTGCATTTTTCAATCAGTAGATGCTTGTTGAGCACCTCCTGTATCCCCAACCCTGGGGACGTAATCATAAACAGAGATGGAATCTGCCTGCAGAGTTTACAAGCTAAGCAGGGGAGGAGAGCAAGAGCTTCCACCTCGAGCAAAGTGGCAAGCAGGCCATCCTAACCAAGCGACCTTGGGGGTTATGTCCCAGGTCTTCTCCACCCACCTCCCCACCCAAAACAAACCAGAGACCCATGAGCAGCTTGGGGGCGGAGCTGGCATTGAGAGGGGCCCTCTCTGAAAGGGATTTTTGCCGCTTCCCAGCTCAGGGTTTGGAACCAAGGGGGCCGGCTGCAGAGGGTGGCCTGCTGCTGCTGCTGCTGGCCAGGACCTGGCTTGGGGAGACAGCTGGTGAGTCTCAGGCAGAGGGGCATTTTCACCTGAATGGGGAGAAAGGAGGGGGTGATTTAAAGAAGGAGGAGTTTGATAGAAGCTGGTGAAGTCAGACCTGGGTTCTGTCCTGGTTCTAATGCTGATGAGCTGTGTGACCTTGGGTGAGTCCCTTCCCCTCCCTGAGCTTCAGTTGCCCCTTCTTTAAAGTGGGTGGAATTGGGTGAGAAACAGGATGGCAAACAGGTTTTGTCTCACGCGCAGAACCCATTGATTGCTGTCGGCTTCCTGAGCATCTCTCTGGGCGCAGCAGGAAAGCACGCGAAGCTGGGATTGGAAGTCGCTGCGTGCGTGCTGCACGTTTGCAGGCCCCAGGCAGTATGATCCCCAGGTTCCTTCCTGCGCTCGTCTTTGATTCCTCTGTGCTCCTTCCTGTCTCCTGTGTCACTTCTCCACCAGCCATTGTCTGCCTTTTGCTTCAGTGCGTCTGCGATGGGGAACTGGATGTCTTCCCTTAGACAGAATTTTTCGATTGTTATGCCTGGTCTTGAGCTTACATCCGTCTCCGTGAACTTGTGCCTGAACAGATGACTTGGGTTCAGGTGTTAGGTAATGCCCTCAGGATTGCAGATTGGAGTTGTGAGAGGGGAAGGCACCAGAGAAGGACCCCTACCCTAACCTGGGCAGACGGGGCAGTCAGGGAACTGGGTGGTACTTGGAGCCTCGGTAATCAGTGTATAATTTCTGCTTTCTGGAGACCTGCTTCTTTCTCCTACTTTATGACAGTGACAGGGAGCATCTGTATGTCCTTTGAAAAGAGCACTTCAACAACATCATCAGGTAATTTACACATCACTTAGTTATGTATAAACATAATCCATAACTGTGTTATATTAGCCTGTGAGGCTGGAGTTATCAGCTCTAGGCGAGGAGGCTGAGGCTCAGAGAGTTAACAGAGCAGCCCCCTAAAACCAAGCCTGAGCCCCTCTTGGTCCTACCCCAGCCTTCAGCCCCAGCTCTGTTCTGTTCTCCTGGCTCCCCTCAAGCCCACGGCCTTCCGTTATCTCACCCTCTGCAGGTTTCCACGTGATCCCCACCATCTCAAGCATCGTCCCGGAGAGCTGCCTGCTGATTGTGGTGGGGTTGCTGGTGGGGGGTCTGATCAAGGGCGTGGGCGAGACGCCCCCCATCCTGCAGTCGGAAGTCTTCTTCCTCTTCCTGCTGCCACCCATCATCCTGGATGCCGGCTACTTCCTGCCACTGCGGCAGTTCACGGAGAATCTGGGCACCATCCTGATCTTCGCCGTGGTGGGCACGCTGTGGAACGCCTTCTTCCTGGGCGGCCTCATGTACGCCGTGTGCCTGGTGGGTGGCGAGCAGATCAACAACATCGGCCTCCTGGAGAACCTGCTGTTCGGCAGCATCATCTCGGCCGTGGACCCTGTGGCCGTGCTGGCCGTCTTCGAGGAGATTCACATCAACGAGCTGCTCCACATCCTTGTGTTTGGGGAGTCCCTGCTCAATGATGCCGTCACTGTGGTGAGAGGCAGGGACCACGCCCCGGGGCACGCAAGAACCAGACCCAAGTCCAGGTCCAGAGAGAATCCCACATCCCCCCTCATGATAGTAAGACAGCAAGTGTCCAGTCCTGCTTGCTATGTGTGGCCATCGTGCTGGGCACCGGCAGGGATTATCTCAGTTATCCTCCTGACTACGTTAAGAGGTGCTTCTTAGTCTCACTTTGCAGAGAAAGAGTAAAGCTTAAAGAGGTTAAATAACTCAGTAGAATAGATAGAACTGAAATTGCAAGCCAGGTCTATCTGACTGCAGGCCCTGAGCTCTTGGCCTGACCGGGTCGTACACTCTGTCCCTGATGCACTCTGATGTGATCTTGATTAAATGACTTATCCTCTTTGTACCTCAGTTTACCCTTTATAGACCAGTTAGTCTCTGAGGGGCATTTTAGCTTTCTTGGTAGCTGTGTCTTAAGCTAAGGCTTCCCAGGTGGCTCAGTGGTAAAGAACCCACCTGCCAATGCAGGAAATGCAGGTTCAGTCCCTGGGTTGAGAAGATCCCCTGGAGGAGGAACCCACACCAGTATTCTTGCCTGGGAAATCCCATGGACAGAGAAGCTTGGTAGGCTACAGCCAAAGAGTTGGACATGACTGAGCACGCATGCGTACACACACTCACACACACACACACACACACACACACGTCTTAAGTTAGAGTTTAATTTGTGCAGAGTTCGGGGGCAGCATTCATGGAAAGGAACCTTGTCTCTAAAACCTCCAGAAGGTGGCAAGTAAAGTGGGTCAGTCTGGGTTGGCCACTTGCTTACTGTGTGACCTTAGGCATGTGACGGTACCTCTCTGGGCTTCACCTTTGACAGCTGGGATGTGGCAGAGTAGTTAGTGCGTTCCTCCCGGGTCTAGCGAGGACAGACACCCCCACCGCAGGGTCTGCACGTGGCAAGGCTGTGTATGTTTCCACATACCCTTCCTCCCAGCCGGCTTCCTCAGGAAGCAGGTACGTGTATGTGCACACTCGTGTTGTGTTGTGCAAACACCTACATCCCCCTCCTGGCTGGACCCCTCAGAGAGCAGCTGCCCACACAGGAAAACTCATGGACCCATGTGCACGCCCTGTGCACGCTCACACATGCACTCCCGCTTCACTCCCAGCCGCTCAGGAAGCTGCACCTCAAAGAAGCTACCGACAGTAGTGGTAGCCAACAGCCTGCCAACAGCCTCGGCTTCCTCTCCCTCTCCTTCCCCTGGCGCCCCTGTCAGCTCCTCGTGAAGCCGGGGCAGCCACGGGCTGGCCCATCTGTCCTGTCTCCTCGGGCACCCGCCCTTGCCTATGGCTGCCACGCAGGCCTGTTTCCTCATCTGGAGCAGGGACCGTTGTCCTGAGCCTGCCGTCCACCCGGGGCTCTGACGGGAGTCACACTCACTCATCTGCAAAAGCAGTGGGTGCCAGAGATGAAGCCCTCCCCAGAGGATCTGGGTGTATGTTGGGGTTCAGGCTGGCACTCTTGGGGAACAGTGGGGCGTGGCTGCAAGAGTGGATGCCCCCGTCTGGCCACCGTGGGCCCGTGGCCATGTCTCCCCGCGACAGGGGCAGTGGTGGTAGTCATTGCTCGTGTTCACTGCGTGCTTCCTGTCTGATCATGTATGGTCTCAGCTAATCTGCACAGACTCCATGAGGTTAGCATGGTGATTTTTCCCAGTTTTTCGGGTGAGGGAACTGAGGCACTGGGAGATTAAGGAACTCGTCCAAGATCATAGTAGCTGATAAATGATATAACTGGGGTTCAGATCTACATAGTCTTGAGCCCAGAGTCCAGATGCTTAGCACTATGCCACTCTGCCTCTGTAGTCCCAGTGACAGTGGTGCCAGGCCAGAAATGAGGACCTTGCCCTCTGTACCTGCCCCATTGTTCCAGGCAGTGCTCTTTAGGGACCTGAGCATGTCCTCAGGCCAGGAGTAGGTTTAAGTAGCCCAGGGCTGAGAACGCACTGCCAGAGCCCTGCCCCGTCTCCCAGACGGCTGTGTCCAGGCACACGGGAGACCGGCCAGTGCTTGGCATCTCCCCGCCCTGCCTGGCCCAAGTCGGGCCCTTTCTAGAACTCTAGGCATGGGTGTGAATGCCCCATTACCCAGATGGTAGGGCTGAAGGCTTCCCCAAGCTGTGTGGCCTCAGGCCTTGGCCCTGGAGCAAAGGTGCCCTGCTTCCAAGTGTGGCCCAGGTACTGGGGGCTTTGGAGGGTCTGTCTCGGGGATCCCCAGGCCTTCTTCCCCACTGCCTCTGCGTTCCTTCAGCCTGGACACTCCCCAGCTGGTTTCCTGGCAGAGCTGTCTAGGAGCAGGCCAGGCAACCAGCACCTAAGAGGAGGCAGATAGAAACTCAAAGCTGGATCCCCAGGGAGGCCCATCCACTGCTGGCAGGGACCAAGCTCTGGGCCCAGTGCTGTTGCTCCTGGGCGGGGGTTCCGGGGGGTGGGGGGTCTTCTGGCACATCATTTCACCATTCTGAGCTTTAGTTTAGCAAGGGAACAAGCATCTTTAGCCTGCCTACCTCATGAGGCTGTTGTGTGGCAAACAGGATGACCATAATCAAAGGGCTTTACAGTGTATGAAGTGCCACTTAAAGTCTGATGGTGGTGTTACAATGACCGTTTATTTCCCCAGCCCAGAGGTGGGGAAGCCGTGGAGAGCCTCTGGTTCCATAGTGCCTGAACTCGGTGGTTCATTGCAACCCCCTGGGGGCCTTGTTGAACAAAGATTTCTGGGTCCCACTTCCAGACAATCCAAGTGGAGTATGGGCTGGCCGAGTGTATTTTTAGAAAGCTTCAGCAGTTAAGAAGTCCTAGTCTAGTTCATTATCTGAATTTTCCCAGCTTTGTGCTAAAGGAAAGACCAAAATCCAGGCAGGGGCGTGCATGATGAGCTTGGTGAATAGCAGCTAATGCTGTGATAGGCAATTTGCCTTCATTAACTAATTGAATCTCACAGTAGCCCTATGAGGTTGGTACTATTGCCCCCATTTTCTGGACAGGAAAACTGAAGCACAGGGAGGTTGAGTCATTTGCCCCATGTGTACAGCTGGGGAGCAGCAGAGTCAGAATTTTAACCCAGGTGGTTTGGCTGCAGAGCTGGGCTCTTTTTCTGCACAGCCCGCTGCAGGCCCAAAGACCCTCTGGCCCCCAGACTCCTCTGCCACCTCTTGGCTGTGGTCAACAGAGGGGACAGAATCGCCCTGGGTGAACCCCAGGAGCCATGGGGCAGGGCCCCACCCTGGGTGACCCCCAGGAGCCACAGGGCAGGATGCCCACCCGCCTGCCAACCAGCCTACACACCCTTCCCAGGTCCTGTATCACCTCTTTGAGGAGTTTGCCAACTACGACCGCGTGGGCATCGTGGACATCATCCTCGGCTTCCTGAGCTTCTTCGTGGTGTCCCTGGGCGGGGTGTTCGTGGGCGTGGTCTACGGGGTCATCGCAGCCTTCACCTCCCGCTTCACCTCCCACATCCGCGTCATCGAGCCGCTCTTCGTCTTCCTCTACAGCTACATGGCCTACCTGTCGGCCGAGCTCTTCCACCTGTCGGGCATCATGGCGTGAGTCTGGGCGTGGCGTGGGGGGGGCGCCAACTCAGATTCCCCCGGGCTTGGAGGGTCAAAGGGAGCTCCCCAGGGCCCAGCCCCCCCGAATCCAGGCTTCAAGTCTCAGGACTGCCCGGAAGCACGGAGTTTAAGGTTCTGGAAAGCCTTAGCCTAGCTATTTCTTTTATTCTCTTGTTACAAAGGGAGTACCTTGGCGGTCTCCGGACGCAGGCACTCGCACCCGCTGCTCCCTTCAGCAGCCCTAGTGAGGGTGCTCAGGGCTTCCCTTGAGGCGGGAGTCCTGAGGCCCCAGCTGCATCTTGCAGTTGGGGTTGGATGGTAGAGGGGGAGCGGGAAAGCCGTGAGGTGTCAAGGTGCTCCGCTAGGGGAAGTCACTGGAAGTGCCAAGGCTGGATTAGGGGACGGGGATGGGGGTAACAATGAGGAGGCTGGGCCAGTCGGAGTGGAGCCCGAGTGTGGGCGCCAGGCTGGGAGGGCTTCCTGCGGGGACACCACACTCTGGTGGGGATAAACCTGTGGCCAGAGGCGTGACCCCTGTCAGGTGGAGAGGCCACGGGGCCTCGGGGAAAAGGCCCAGGCTTAGGAGCTGGGCAGAACTTCTTTTGTTCGTGTCTTAGCTCTGCCACTCTGTGGCAGTGTGACCATGGGCAGGTGACTTCATTTCTGCACGTCTCAGATCTCTCATCTGGAAAATGCCAGAATTCACCCGTGTCTGCAGGGTTGGCTGAGAGTGTTGAGAACAGGGGTTGGAAGCCGGCAGAGGCGTCTGACCCGTGAGAGGAGCTCAGGCGCCCGGCCCCTGCCTGCCTCCCTGTCTCTGGAGGCGCCCTGGGAGGGTGCGACTCAACTCTGAACCCCGCTCCCCGCTCTTTCCTCCCCTGACCCCCAGACTCATTGCCTCGGGCGTGGTGATGCGCCCCTACGTGGAGGCCAACATCTCCCACAAGTCCCACACGACCATCAAGTATTTCCTCAAGATGTGGAGCAGCGTCAGCGAAACCCTCATCTTCATCTTCCTGGGTGTCTCCACCGTGGCTGGCTCGCACCACTGGAACTGGACGTTTGTTATCAGCACCCTGCTCTTCTGCCTCATCGCCCGAGTGCTGGGTGAGGGGCCGGGCCCGGAGAGGGGTGTGCGCGTGGCAGGGGGTGTGTGCGTGTGGCAGCTAGGTGCACGCTGTGTGTGGAGGTGGCAGGCTTGACTCCAGGCTGCTCCCAGCGCCCCTGCAGGACGGGGGCTTCCCCATTCCCGCTCCCTGCAGCGCTGAGGCCCTTATGAGCCCTGGAGGGGATAGAGGGCCGCGCTCCCGGGGGAAACAGCCATGGTGTGCACGTGGAAGAGGCCTCAGCAACCCTGGGACTCTGAGCCAGTCAGTATCTGAGGAGGGGACTGAGGCCCCCAGGGCCAGATCTGTGTTCAGGTTTGTGGTCTTTGCACTGCCTCTTCCCACGCGTGACTTTGGCACTTGCGGAGTCTGCTGCAGAGCCTCCCAACCGCTGCTACCAGCCCCGGGGCACACCTGGGCACCGCTGGGCACCAGGCCTCAGGCCCTTGGGCAGCTGCCTCACCTTCTGGATGCACGTTACCTCAGTGACCATGTGGCTTCTGCCCATGGATCTCATCTCCTCTCTGAGTTTAGGTCTGGGTGTGGCACTTAACTTGCTGTGCTGTCTTAAAAACCCTTTCATCCTGGGCCTCATCCTCTGGAGATTCTGGGGCTGTGGGGTTGAGACTGGACTCCGACCTGCCTCTGCAATTCCCCACCCGCCCTGGCCATGCTGCAGGTGCGCTCTTAGTTCCTCAACCAAGAATCGAACCCGTGCTCCCTGCAGTGCAAGCATGAAGTCTTAACCACTGGACCGCCAGGGAAGCCCTAGCATTTTAAAACAACTTTTTATTACAGAAAATTTCAAACACATAGAAAAGTAGGCCCTGTGTACCTATCATATTTAATAGGTATCAACTTGTAGCCAGTCTTGTCTCATCTCTTTTCCTGGTACCCTTCTGCCCCCCAGCCCCTGGAGGCCTCTGTAATGTCTCTAAAGTATATACAGGTGAGGGACCTCCCTTAAAGATCCACCCAACTCTCGGACTGAGGGATTAGGAGCACCTTGGACTGAGGGACCTGAGATATGAATTAGCTGGGCGGGTTTACCAGTGGAGGCTTCCTCCAAACAGAAAATCTCCCAGCTGCAGAAGGCATGAGGGGCTAGGACAGTCTGACCCCTTGCTTCCCCTCCCTGGCAGGCGTGCTGGGCCTGACCTGGTTCATCAACAAGTTCCGCATCGTGAAGTTGACCCCCAAGGACCAGTTCATCATCGCCTACGGGGGCCTGCGAGGGGCCATCGCCTTCTCCCTGGGCTACCTCCTGGACAAGAAGCACTTCCCTATGTGTGACCTGTTCCTCACGGCCATCATCACCGTCATCTTTTTCACCGTCTTTGTGCAGGTGCTGGACAGGGCAGAGCAGCCCTGCCTGGGGACCCTGACCCTGCCAGGAAAGAGGAAGCGCATGCCAGAGCGGGGCTAGGAGGGCAGCGGGCAGCATGGGTTGTAGTTCCAGCTCTAGCAGCGCCTCGTGCAGCCCTGGACAAGTCCCCGCCTTTCCGGGCCTCGGTGTGCTCAGTTGCAAAGGAAGAGCCTGGTCACGCGTCACTGTGGAGTGATGCTGCCCAGCTCAGTCAGGAGCCCAGGTAGTGCTGAGAGGAGTGTGTCCAGTCAGCAGGACCATGAAGCTCACGGTAGGGATTTGGGGAAGTGGTTTATTCTCTTAGGGTCTCAGTTTCCACATCAGTCAAATGGGGGCAGTAGCGCAGCACGGGGGCTGGAAAGGCGAAATGGCCCCTGAGCAGCACCGTCCGAAGTCGTTAGCCAGAGCTCTGCTGCTGTCAGTGTGAGCCTGGAAAGATTCTCCTCCCATCTCTGGGTCTCAGATCCCTATCTGTGAAGTGAGGGGACTGGACCAGCTGATCCTGAAGAGTCCTTCCAGCTGCTGGCTGTGATTTCTGTGCATTTGAACGACTCAGGCTTAGCTGAGAACCTCACCCACCCCTGGAGTCCCTGAGGGAGCCCAGCTTGAGATGATGTAAACCATTTCTCGTTATCTGACCCGTGACTTTGGGCAAGTGAGAAACACTTCATCTGTGTGTTTGCTCCATGTTTCCTGGATCATAACCCTAGACAAGCCCTCAGTGGGAAACATCATTGCGTTCTCCAGAGAGCACAGTGTAGAGCAAACTTCCTGGGGCTGGACTTGTCTTCTGTCTTTTAAAAGGAGAAGAGGC